>NC_064774.1:4023959-4338500 GCF_011397635.1 Epinephelus fuscoguttatus | reverse complement strand
TAGTTTTATACAAACGGTGTCTGTGCCCCGACAACCTAAATTATTTAAATCTAAAATTAAACAAAGAGGAGTTGTGCATAACAACCTCATAAAAATTAAAACCTCTTCTGTGACAGAAAGACAAAACAGGAGAATTAAATGCGGACTGTTAAATATCAGGTCTCTATCGTCTAAAGCAGTGTTAGTAAACGAATTAATATCAGATAATCATATTGATTTACTCAGTCTCACTGAAACCTGGCTGTGTCCAGATGAATATGTTAGTCTAAATGAGTCCACTCCTCCCAGTCATAATAATACCCACATTCCTCGAGGCAGCGGCTGAGGAGGGGGAGTTGCAGCCATTTTAGACTCCATTGGCTTCAGTCAGGGTGTACATGAACCCACTCACTGTTTTAACCATACCCTCGATCTAGTTCTGACATATGGAATTGAAATTGATAATCTAAAAGTCTTTCCACAGAATCCCTCGCTATCGGATCATTATCTGATTACTTTTGATTTATTTTTACTCGATTACACGCCACTCAGCAACAGTTACTATACTAGATGTTTATCAGATAGTGCTGTCGCAAAATTTAAGGAAAAGATTACTCCGTCATTAAATTCAATATCAAGTCCCTCAGTAACAGAGGTTTCCTGTACCGACTTTGATCATTTTGTCGATAGCGCTGTAGGCTCGCTGCGAACAACACTTGACTCTGTAGCTCCTCTTAAAAAGAAGTTAACAAAGCAAAGAAAGTTCGCTCCTTGGTATAACTCTCAAACCCGTAAGTTAAAACAAATATCGCGAAAATTTGAAAGGAATTGGCGATTAACCAAACTGGAAGAATCTTGTTTAATCTGGACAGACAGTCTCAAAACTTATAAGAGGGGCCTCCGCAATGCCAGAGCAAACTATTACTCAGCTCTAATAGAAGACAATAAGAACAACCCCAGGTTTCTTTTCAGCACTGTAGCCAGGCTGACTGAGAGTCAGAGCTCTATTGAGCCTTGTATTCCTTTAGCCCTTAGCAGTAATGATTTTATGAGCTTTTTTAATGACAAAATTCTAACTATTAGAGGCAAAATTCATGACCTCCTGCCCTCAGATAGTACCTATCTAACCTCAAACACAGCTGTAAAACCTAATATATATTTAGATTGCTTCTCCCCAATTTCTCTTCAAGAATTGACCGCAGTGATTTCTTCATCTAAATCATCAATGTGTCTCTTAGACCCCATCCCAACTAGGCTACTTAAGGAGGTCTTTCCTTTAGTTAACACTCATATATTAGATATGATCAATATATCCTTATTAACAGGCTATGTACCACAGTCTTTTAAGGTAGCTGTAATTAAACCTCTACTAAAAAAGCCCACCCTGGATCCAGAGGTGTTAGCCAACTATAGACCAATATCTAATCTTCCCTTTATGTCAAAGATCCTTGAGAAAGTAGTCGCAGACCAGCTGTGTGATTTTCTCCATGATAATAATCTATTTGAGGAATTTCAGTCAGGATTTAGAGTGCATCATAGCACTGAGACAGCACTAGTTAAAATTACAAATGACCTTCTGATTGCTTCAGACAAAGGACTTGTCTCTGTATTTGTTTTATTAGATCTTAGTGCAGCGTTTGACTCTATTGACCATCAAATTCTACTGCAGAGACTGGATCACTTAATTGGCCTAAAAGGTTCTGCACTGAGCTGGTTAAATCTTAAATCTTATTTATCTGATCGTTTTCAGTTTGTTCACGTTCACAATGAATCGTCCTTACGTACCAAAGTTTGTTTTGGAATTCCGCAAGGTTCTGTGCTCGGACCAATCCTATCAATCCCGGATGATACTCAGTTGTATTTATCGATGAAGCCAGAAGAAAGTGATCAATTAACTAAACTCCATAACTGCCTTAAGGACATAAAAACTTGGATGAGCACCAATTTCCTGATGTTAAATTCAGACAAAACTGAAGTTATTGTTCTTGGCCCCAAACAACTCAGAGACTCTTTATCTGGTGACATAGTTTCTCTAGATGGCATTGCTCTGGCCTCTAGCACTACCGTAAGAAACCTCGGAGTAACATTTGATCAAGATTTGTCTTTTAATTCTCATTTAAAACAAACCTCACAGACTGCATTTTTTCATCTGCGTAATATTGCGAAAATTAGGCCTATCCTGACCCAAAAAGATGCAGAAAAATTGGTCCACGCTTTTGTTACCTCAAGGCTGGATTACTGTAACTCTCTATTATCAGGTAGCTCTAGTAAGTCCTTAAAAACTCTCCAGCTAATTCAGAATGCAGCAGCACGTGTACTAACAGGAACTAAGAAACGAGATCATATCTCTCCTGTTTTAGCTTCTCTGCACTGGCTCCATGTAAAATCCAGAATTGAATTTAAAATCCTCTCTCTCTCTCTCTCTCTCTCTCTCTCTCTCTCTCTCTCTCTCTCTCTCTCTCTCTCATTGTGTCATATGGATTACTGTTAATTTGTTATGTTGATCTGTTCTGTACAACATCTATTGCACGTCTGTCCGTCCTGGAAGAGGGATCCCTCCTCAGTTGCTCTTCCTGAGGTTTCTAATGTTTTTTCCTCCATTAAGGGGTGTTTTGGGGAGTTTTTCCTGATCAGCTGTGAGGATCATAAGGACAGAGGGATGTCGTATGCTGTAAAGCCCTGTGAGGCAAATTGTGATTTCTGATATTGGGCTTTATAAATAAAATTGAATTGAATTGAATTTCTAGAGCACATTTAAAATGACGGCAGTTGACCAAAGTGCTGCACATTGGGGGGTACAGTTAAAACAACATCAATAACAAAAATAGAATAGATGTAGAAAACAACGATAAGAAGACAGAGCAAACAGTGCAAACATTAAAATAGCAATTAAAAAAAAGAACTTGAGATCATCGTGCTCAGCCTGAATGATACGCCAGATGGAAGAGAAAGGTTTTTAGGGAGGATTTAAAAGTCTCAAGGGACTGGGAAGATCGAATGTGAAGGGGGAGGCTGTTCCAGAGCCTGGGGGCAGCCGCTGTGAAGGCTCTGTCACCTCGAGACTTTAGTCTGGTTTCTGGCACCACCAACAGTAGTTGGCCCGAAGACCTTAAGGTTCTGGTTGGGGTGTGGCGCAAAAGGAGCTCAGAGAGGTACAGAGGGGCCAGACCGTTGAGGGCTTTAAAAACAATTAAAATGAGTTTAAAATCAATATGAAAATGGACCGGGAGCCAGTGGAGGGAGGCTAAGACTGGCGAGATGTGGTCGCGCTTTTTCTTGCCCGTGAGGAGGTGAGCAGCAGCGTTCTGGACGAGCTGTAGATGGTTGAGGGAGGACTGATCCAGGCCAACATAAAGGGAGTTACAATAGTCTAATCTGGTGGTTATGAAGGCATGGATCACCCTTTCAAAGTCTGCAGCTGAGAAATAGGGCTTGGTTTTGGCTAGAAGACATAGCTGGAAAAAGCTAGTTTTGACAACAGCACTGATCTGTTTGTTAAATTTGAATTGGCTATCAAAAACCACCCCGAGATTCTTTACAGGGGAACGAATGTTGGTGTTCAGGGGGCCCAGGAAATCTGCGGAGCTGCATGGGGACATGTGGCCTCCAAACAAGATAACCCCTGTCTTGGACTCATGAAGATTTAAGAAGTTAGAGCTCAACCAAGATTTGACATCACTCAAACCATCCAGTAGAGGTTGCAGTGCATCCTCTACACCATTACTAGGGATGCAACGGTTCTCTGTAAAATATTGAACCGTCCGGTCAGCCCTGCACAGTCGCATGTTTACCATCCTCCTCTGCTCTCTGTATCACGCAGGAGTTCGGCCCGATGTGCGCACACACAGACCAGCACACAAGAGCGCGGCCCGGGTCGCATTTTTCTGACCGACAGTTATAACCGAGCCCGGCCAGAACCCCTACTAAATACACAGTCTATGGAGCGGAGCCTGTGTTGCATTCAGGCGTTGTCATGTAAATAACAAATTCCATCACAGCACAGGCAACACAGCAGCATGTCAAGTGATACTGGAATTTGTTTACAACGAAATGCAGTTTTTGCTGACAAGCAAAATAAAGAGATAATACTTCATGAGACAAACTTTTAAAGCCCAATAAGTTGCTATGGTTATGTTCTAAGGGCAACATATTTCATTCCTGCATTAGAAGCAAGTTAAAGACATATTGAAAACAGTTACATTATAGATTATGTCTATTTCTTTTTTATCTTTGAATGTTAGGGGGTTAAAAACAGTGTTAAGTGAAAAGCAATCTTTTTATTTTGCAAGGAACAAAAATCAAAATGTGTTTCCTTACAAGAGACTCATTCTGTTATGACTGACGAAAAGTTCTGGAAAGGTCAGTGGGGCGATTCTGCTTTTTTTTTGCACATGGAACTTCTCATTCCGCTGGAGTAATGGTATTATTTAACAGGTTTCCAGGCATGATAATTGACAATCAAACAGATACATAACCTCACTGGTTAATGGTAGTAGTAGAGATAAATGACAAACATTACATTTTAGTGTGTATTTAGTTAGAATAATAAAGCTGCGGACAGGGACATGTTTGCAGAACTAGGTAAACTTGTGAATGATTGGAAAATAACCTACACTTCAGATCAAGTGATAATGGGTGGAGACTTCAACATAGTTGAAATGTGATTTGGAGATTATATGTTGTTGACTTGATGGATGAACATGGCCATTTTATTCAATGTGATTCATTTGTAGAAAAGTTTCATTTAAAATGCTCCGTCAGAGAGTTCAGTCCAATTTGTAAAGCCATTCCGCTTCCTTTCAAACACATGACACAAAGCACTCTTACATATTCACATGTGGTTATTAAGTTGCCTGAAATAAAGATTGGTGAAGTGTATGTTGGTGATAAGAAATGTAATAACAAAGTCATTGCTTATGTTTTGAAATGCAAATTGTTTTCTGATTTTCAAAAGTAAGAATAATCCATAACGGCAACATTTTAATTAAGAAATGTTTCCATTATCTTAAATGGCCAATTTCACCAAAAGTAAAAGACGTTCACTTTAGAATTGTAAACAATGTTTATCCAGCTGCTGAAACTTTACCACAAAGATTTCATTTTCAAGTAAATCCTTATGTGTATTTTGTTCAAGACAACCCGAAACTATTGAGCATTTATTTTTATCATGGCTAAATATCATATACACCATTGCAAATGGAAAAACTGTAAAGCCTCCATATTTTGCTTTAAAAATGAACTGAAGAATTATTTATCGTCCATTAAGATATGATCTAAAAATAATCAGTCCCTTAAAGACCTGTATGAAGTCATGTTTAAGTCTCTTACATTTTCATTTCATCCTCGCTGCTGTTCATTTTCTTTAAATCTCCAACGAGCCGATTGTTTGTTCTGCGAGCTCTCGCGAGAACACGCGACGCACTGCGCGGGAAAATACCCTGCAACACAGACCGTCTCAAGTGTTTCTTTACTCTGAGTGAGTTAAAGATGAAAACAGGAAACACGGAGACATAAAAACCTTTTTGCTTTGTTACATTTCCTTTCTCAGATGTGATGTGGAACCAGAGAATGAGCGGATGATCCACGGAGCCTCGAGACTCTTCCTCGTGTCTTTAGTGTGGCTGCTGTCAAGCCCTTTTTATCCATGACGTCATCAACACTCACCTCAACATCGCTGCTATCAGAGGACGAGCCTGCTGCTTGTCTTCTCCGGACCTTGTTGCTCCGGTGCTCCGGGTTCTGCTTGTCCTCCTCCATTCCGCTCCTCTACTGCTCCTCCTGCTCCTCCTCTCTCGTGGACTCTGATGTCCTGGGCTGAGTCTTAAGAAGCCTTCCTGTTATAAGCCCCGCCCCTCTTAGTTACTGTTGCTAAGGAAGAAGATTTCCCGCCAGGAAGTAATGAGTTCTTTTCAAGTTGCTTGAATAGAAAAGTTGAATGGGGGATCTATAGAACTTTAGGGACTGTTCTTTATTTATCAGAGGAAGGGGTGACTGGGTGCAACTTTTTTTTTTACCCTCCCTGAAGCTCCAAATATTTTTCCTCGAGCCTCCCTGAGTTACTGGGGGAAAATCCACCAACCTCCCTCCACCATATAATAGATTTTTATAACTTAGCTTTTGATGTCTGAAAGTTAAAAGTTGAAGACAGAAACCTGGAGTTGAAAAAAAGCCTCAGTTTAATTAACAGTTCGTACAAACAGTTTATTCAATATCACTATTTCAAGCTCACATTTATTTATTTAAATGTTTTTACAGAAGCATTTGTCACACGTGATGCGTCCAATTACCGTCGGAAATTTGAAAATCTAACAATGATTTCTGTTTTTACCGTTTCTGGCTGATAAATGGTGTCATTTTGGTGAATACTGTGTTTTTGATTTTGTTTTGCTTTCACAAAACTTTGTTTTCTTTACTACACTATCACATTTGGGCATACTACACCGATTTTTTGGCATACTATACTATGACTTTTGTTTTTAGCATGCTGTACTTAAACATTTTTGGCATACTAAGATTTTTTGCCATATACTTTGACTTTTTTCTTACATATTATTTTATGATTTTCATACTACACTCTGACATTTTTTTAATGTACTATACTCTCAAGGCAATTGAATCAAACGCAACTGGACTTAGTTTTGTCTTCGAAGCGATTTCACCTCTTATCCAAGAGGCTTCATCAGTTCATGCTTGTCTGACTAGGCTGGAACTAAAAAACAGGTCTTCACAAGGCCAATGATGTCACTGGTTCGTTAGTGCTCCAATGGCGTGTCAACGACGGTCGTTGAAACTTCTGCTGCAACGGTGGTCGTTGGAGTCGTTAGAGTCACATGAGGCCATTTGTGAACGACCATTGTTTTTAGAGGTTAAGCTGTTAAGTCTCCTGGGCAAGGATGAAAGGACAGCATTATAGGTGGGGGATAGGTGGTGTCGCAGACCTCCTCCTCTGTTGAGAGATGGTTTTTCCAATTTCACATAGATGGCTTCTTTTACACCTCTTTCAAACCATCTGTCTTCCCTGTCCAAAATGTGCACGTTGCTGTCTTCAAAGGAGTGTGCTTTCTCCTTGAGGTGTAAATAGACAGCTGAGTCTCGCCCTGACGAGTTAGCCCTTCTGTGTTGGGCCAAACGTTTGTTTAGTGGTTGTTTTGTTTCACCAATGTACAAGTCTGGGCATTCCTCGCTGCATTGGACAGCGTACACCAGGTTGCTCTTCTGGGTGTGTGGTGTACGGTCTTTTGGATGTACCAGTCTTTGTCTGAGTGTGTTACTGGGTTTGAAATACACAGGGATGTGGTGTTTGTTGAAGATCCTCCTGAGTTTTTCAGATACCCCAGACAAAAAAACCCCAGGTTAAATATCTGTTTTGTTTCCACACTAGTTCCAGCCTAGTCAGACAAGCATGAACTGATGAAGCCTCTTGGATAAGAGGTGAAACATCTTCTAAGACCAAACTAGGTCCAGTTGCGTTCGATTCAATTGCCTTGAGATAACTATGACCTGGATAACTGAGAATATCCACAGGTATGTACTATACTATGTCATTTCTTTCTTAGCATGATGCACTTTGACATTTTCGGCACACTATACAATAACATTTTTCTGGCATACTGTACTACGACTTTTTCCCGCCATACTACACTGTGTGTTCTTACACACACATTCAATAATGTGTGTGAACAGATCGACAATCTGTGTGTAAATGTGTAATCTGTAAATATAAAACACCTTCCACAAATACAAAAAAAATGTGTAAACTCACAAAAGTGAGATTGGGGGGCCTATAGGCAATTAAGAAATCTCTCCAAGACCTTAACCTGCAATGCAAAATCTGATTATAGTAATAATAATTTCAAAGACCCTAAAAGGTTTTGGAGCAATATTAAAACAATTTTAAATACAAATAATAAACATCATATAAACCAAATTAGAGTTGCTAACACTTTGTTATTTATGACTCTTGCGCTATTGCCCAGGTCTTCACTCAGCATTTCTCCTCTGGTCATATTCCTGATGAATCTCATTACAACCACTGTCATAATGAACTCTCAGCATATTAGTTTTTCCTTCAAGAAAATTATACCTACAGATGTCCTATCTGCTGTGAAAGAGCTAAATTCAAGCAGTGGCACTGGTCTTGATGGGATTGAAGACAGATATATTAAACTTGCTTCTCAGGTGCTTATGTTCCCACTCACTGACCTTTTCAATCTGTCCTTATCTACCTGTGAGGTACCAGCTATCTGGAAGAAGGCATGTGTCACTTTTCTCTTTAAAGGCGACAATCTCGATCCAAATAACTATAGACCCATATCCATCATCTGTTCTACTGTCAAAGTCTTTGAGAAAATAATTTAACCAGTTATTCCAACATCTTAAGACTAATAATATCCTATCCTCTTTTCAATCTGGTTTTAGACCTTGCACTAGGGCTATTACAACCTAGCCGGACAATGCCCTGTCCCAACTTCAGGACTATTTTGATCAGACGGTGAAACGGGTGTGGTATGGACCCAAATGCAGTACACAGGCGCTCAGGAACGGTTGGTAATGACCTTTATTTTCACCACAGCAAACAAGGTACGGAGCAGATAGAATAAACACAGAATAAAGTTCGTTCTTCGGGCTGAAAGCCCACACAGTCTCTGGGGCTCAGACGAGGGGAAGAGACGCGGCCGGAGTCGGCCGTGGAACCGAGGGGAAGCTCCTTAGCCCCCGGCTCCAAACAGTTCAGTTCTCTTTTGGTGTGAGGGGAAGAGAAGTAGCTTACTTCAGCCGATGACGATGAGGAGGAAGCTCCGTGGCCCGAAGAGCCGGCTGCACGTGCGGAGGTGCCGACGGGGAGAGAGCAGAGGAGTGGTCGGAGGCAGGTGGGGGGGTAGTAGCCAGATGAGCAGTCCGCGAAGGCAGAGGCACCGATGGGGAGCAGGTAGGAGGATAGACGAGGCCAGGCGGAGGAGTCGTTACCAGCCGAGCAGTCAGATATCAGAAACGCTGAGGCAGAGCACGAGGTCAGGGACAGAAGGCAGGTGAGTTTACCGGGAGGCAGACGAGGAGAGCAGGTCGGGAACAGGCAGAGTCGGCACCGGGAGATCAGACAGGAGAAGAATGCTGGAAAGTCTCGCATGACGCTGAAGAACAATCTGGCAATGAGTGAGAGTGCTGGAGAGGCTTATATGCAGGGCTGATTATGATGAGCTGCAGCTGTGTAGGCAGGTGAGCAGAGTTGGGCTGATAAGGTGGGCGTGGCTGGCAGGTAGAGTGGAGCAGAGGGAGGGAGAGCGGAAAATCACTGCAGCAGAGTGACAGGAGGGGAATGAGAGACAGGGACTGTGACAGACGGAGTGGGAATTATTTTACCACACTGATGTGGGGGAACATACAGAGACTGTCTTGGTGTACATCAAGCACTGTGTGGACAGTGTTACTGTCGAGAGACACATCAGGTCTTTTCCCAATCAGAAACCATGGATGTCTGCAGAGGTTAAACGTCTGCTGAAAAAGCGGGACTCTGCATCTCAGTCAGGGGACAAGGAGCAATATAGCTTGGCAAGAGCGGAGCTGAAGAGAGGCATCAGGGAAGCAAAGGAGGCCTACAAGAGGAGGGTGGAGGACCATTTCACAGATAACAACACACGCAGGATGTGGCAGGGGATAAAACATACCAACTACAAAGGCAGCTCCAATAGCACTGTCAACACAGACACCTCACTAGCGGAGAAGCTGAACAACTTCTTTGCACGGTTTGAGGTGAAGAGAACTGCTGCAGCCCTTCCTCCTCCACCTCCCCCCTCCAACACCGACCATCCTGTGGTGCAGGAACACGAGGTGAGGCGTGTTCTGAGATCAGTCAACCCGAGGAAACCCGCTGGACCTGACGGGATACCAAGCAAGTTATTTCAATCCTGTGCTAGTCAGCTTGCTGTCAGCTTGCTGGGGTCTTCACTTTGATCTTTAACACCTCCCTGTCTCAGAACATTATACCACCCTGCCTCAAATCTGCCATCATTGTTCCTGTGTCTAAAAAGACAGCCCCTGCAGATGACAAACAACTACAGATCTTTTACTATGGTTTTGGCACAAACCAGAACATTAAAGTAAAATCCAACAATTTAAACATAATATGTAAAGATGGCTCATCTCTGCATAGAGTGATAAATCTAAATACCTAGGTCTGTGGCTGGATTGAGTTATCATTCAAAATACATATTGATTCTGTTCTTCATAAAGTGAACTATGGAATTAGTGTTCTGTATCGTTCTAGGAACTGTTTCATCCTCAACGCCCGAAAGAAACTGGCCACTCAACTCATTCTTCCTTTTTTTGATTATGCTGATGTTGTGTACATGAACGCCTCCAAGACTAATCTCCTGCCTCTTAATACAGCCTATAATCAGCTTTGTAGATTTGTTCTTGGTTGTCCATTCACCACTCATCACTGTTCCATGTATAGTTCACTTAACTGGTCATCGCTTGAGACAAGAAGACATATTCACTGATTTTTAAATACATACATTTTGACTATCCTCATTATCTAAAACAATATGTAGTCCAGTATTCATCAAGATATCAACTTAGACTTTCAGCACAATCCTATTTCACTGTACCTTCTGTTCATAAATTAATTGGAAAGGGAGCTTTTAGATTTATCACAATCACACTGGAATAAATTACCACCACACATTTGTTCCCTGACATCTGTTCACATGTTCAAAAGCAGTTTGTCTTCTTATTTTAAGTTGAACTGCACATGCTTCAGGTGATGTGTATATATATATATATATATATATATATATATATATATATATAATTATTATTATTATTACTATTATTATTATTATTATTATTATTTTTAATAATCTCTTTTTTACGTTTTACGATTCATTATCTTGGAAATGTAATGTCATTCCACTTACTTTGCTTTTTTTCTCTCTCCTTCTCTTTTCTTAGGCTATTCTATTATTAGCCTGAGTGTCAGACTGAAGCTCCCAGAACCTTCAGTCTGACATGGCCTCCATTGAAGGCGATTTACAAGAATTTACAACAATTAAAATGAGTTTAAAATCAATATGAAAATGGACCGGGAGCCAGTGGAGGGAGGCTAAGACTGGCGAGATGTGGTCGCGCTTTTTCTTGCCCGTGAGGAGGTGAGCAGCAGCGTTCTGGACGAGCTGTAGATGGTTGAGGGAGGACTGATCCAGGCCAACATAAAGGGAGTTACAATAGTCTAATCTGGTGGTTATGAAGGCATGGATCACCCTTTCAAAGTCTGCAGCTGAGAAATAGGGCTTGGTTTTGGCTAGAAGACATAGCTGGAAAAAGCTAGTTTTGACAACAGCACTGATCTGTTTGTTAAATTTGAATTGGCTATCAAAAACCACCCCGAGATTCTTTACAGGGGAACGAATGTTGGTGTTCAGGGGGCCCAGGAAATCTGCGGAGCTGCATGGGGACATGTGGCCTCCAAACAAGATAACCCCTGTCTTGGACTCATGAAGATTTAAGAAGTTAGAGCTCAACCAAGATTTGACATCACTCAAACCATCCAGTAGAGGTTGCAGTGCATCCTCTACACCATTACTAGGGATGCAACGGTTCTCTGTAAAATATTGAACCGTCCGGTCAGCCCTGCACAGTCGCATGTTTACCATCCTCCTCTGCTCTCTGTATCACGCAAGGCGGAGTTCGGCCCCGATGTGCGCACACACACAGACCAGCACACAAGAGCGCGGCCCGGGTCGCATTTTTCTGACCGACAGTTATAACCGAGCCCGGCCAGAACCCCTACTAAATACACAGTCTATGGAGCGGAGCCTGTGTTGCATTCAGGCGTTGTCATGTAAATAACAAATTCCATCACAGCACAGGCAACACAGCAGCATGTCAAGTGATACTGGAATTTGTTTACAACGAAATGCAGTTTTGCTGACAAGCAAAATAAAGAGATAATACTTCATGAGACAAACTTTTAAAGCCCAATAAGTTGCTATGGTTATGTTCTAAGGGCAACATATTTCATTCCTGCATTAGAAGCAAGTTAAAGACATATTGAAAACAGTTACATTATAGATTATGTCTATTTCTTTTTTATCTTTGAATGTTAGGGGGTTAAAAACAGTGTTAAGTGAAAAGCAATCTTTTTATTTTGCAAGGAACAAAAATCAAAATGTGTTTCCTTACAAGAGACTCATTCTGTTATGACTGACGAAAAGTTCTGGAAAGGTCAGTGGGGCGATTCTGCTTTTTTTTTGCACATGGAACTTCTCATTCCGCTGGAGTAATGGTATTATTTAACAGGTTTCCAGGCATGATAATTGACAATCAAACAGATACATAACCTCACTGGTTAATGGTAGTAGTAGAGATAAATGACAAACATTACATTTTAGTGTGTATTTAGTTAGAATAATAAAGCTGCGGACAGGGACATGTTTGCAGAACTAGGTAAACTTGTGAATGATTGGAAAATAACCTACACTTCAGATCAAGTGATAATGGGTGGAGACTTCAACATAGTTGAAATGTGATTTGGAGATTATATGTTGTTGACTTGATGGATGAACATGGCCATTTTATTCAATGTGATTCATTTGTAGAAAAGTTTCATTTAAAATGCTCCGTCAGAGAGTTCAGTCCAATTTGTAAAGCCATTCGCTTCCTTTCAAACACATGACACAAAGCACTCTTACATATTCACATGTGGTTATTAAGTTGCCTGAAATAAAGATTGGTGAAGTGTATGTTGGTGATAAGAAATGTAATAACAAAGTCATTGCTTATGTTTTGAAATGCAAATTGTTTTCTGATTTTCAAAAGTAAGAATAATCCATAACGGCAACATTTTAATTAAGAAATGTTTCCATTATCTTAAATGGCCAATTTCACCAAAAGTAAAAGACGTTCACTTTAGAATTGTAAACAATGTTTATCCAGCTGCTGAAACTTTACCACAAAGATTTCATTTTCAAGTAAATCCTTATGTGTATTTTGTTCAAGACAACCCGAAACTATTGAGCATTTATTTTTATCATGGCTAAATATCATATACACCATTGCAAATGGAAAAACTGTAAAGCCTCCATATTTTGCTTTAAAATGAACTGAAGAATTATTTATCGTCCATTAAGATATGATCTAAAAATAATCAGTCCCTTAAAGACCTGTATGAAGTCATGTTTAAGTCTCTTACATTTTCATTTCATCCTCGCTGCTGTTCATTTTCTTTAAATCTCCAACGAGCCGATTGTTTGTTCTGCGAGCTCTCGCGAGAACACGCGACGCACTGCGCGGGAAAATACCCTGCAACACAGACCGTCTCAAGTGTTTCTTTACTCTGAGTGAGTTAAAGATGAAAACAGGAAACACGGAGACATAAAACCCTTTTTGCTTTGTTACATTTCCTTTCTCCAGATGTGATGTGGAACCAGAGAATGAGCGGATGATCCACGGAGCCTCGAGACTCTTCCTCGTGTCTTTAGTGTGGCTGCTGTCAAGCCCTTTTTATCCATGACGTCATCAACACTCACCTCAACATCGCTGCTATCAGAGGACGAGCCTGCTGCTTGTCTTCTCCGGACCTTGTTGCTCCGGTGCTCCGGGTTCTGCTTGTCCTCCTCCATTCCGCTCCTCTACTGCTCCTCCTGCTCCTCCTCTCTCGTGGACTCTGATGTCCTGGGCTGAGTCTTAAGAAGCCTTCCTGTTATAAGCCCCGCCCCTCTTAGTTACTGTTGCTAAGGAAGAAGATTTCCCGCCAGGAAGTAATGAGTTCTTTTCAAGTTGCTTGAATAGAAAAGTTGAATGGGGGATCTATAGAACTTTAGGGACTGTTCTTTATTTATCAGAGGAAGGGGTGACTGGGTGCAACTTTTTTTTTTTACCCTCCCTGAAGCTCCAAATATTTTTCCTCGAGCCTCCCTGAGTTACTGGGGGAAAATCCACCAACCTCCCTCCACCATATAATAGATTTTTATAACTTAGCTTTTGATGTCTGAAAGTTAAAAGTTGAAGACAGAAACCTGGAGTTGAAAAAAAGCCTCAGTTTAATTAACAGTTCGTACAAACAGTTTATTCAATATCACTATTTCAAGCTCACATTTATTTATTTAAATGTTTTTATAGAAGCATTTGTCACATGTGATGCGTCCAATTACAGTCGGAAATTTGAAAATCTAACAATGATTTCTGTTTTTACAGTTTCTGGCTGATAAATGGTGTCATTTTGGTGAATACTGTGTTTTTGATTTTGTTTTGCTTTCACAAAACTTTGTTTTCTTTACTACACTATCACATTTGGGCATACTACACCGATTTTTTGGCATACTATACTATGACTTTTGTTTTTAGCATGCTGTACTTAAACATTTTTGGCATACTAAGATTTTTTGCCATATACTTTGACTTTTTTCTTACATATTATTTTATGATTTTCATACTACACTCTGACATTTTTTTAATGTACTATACTCTCAAGGCAATTGAATCAAACGCAACTGGACTTAGTTTTGTCTTCGAATCGATTTCACCTCTTATCCAAGAGGCTTCATCAGTTCATGCTTGTCTGACTAGGCTGGAACTAAAAAACAGGTCTTCACAAGGCCAATGATGTCACTGGTTCGTTAGTGCTCCAATGGCGTGTCAACGACGGTCGTTGAAACTTCTGCTGCAACGGTGGTCGTTGGAGTCGTTAGAGTCACATGAGGCCATTTGTGAACGACCATTGTTTTTAGAGGTTAAGCTGTTAAGTCTCCTGGGCAAGGATGAAAGGACAGCATTATAGGTGGGGGATAGGTGGTGTCGCAGACCTCCTCCTCTGTTGAGAGATGGTTTTTCCAATTTCACATAGATGGCTTCTTTTACACCTCTTTCAAACCATCTGTCTTCCCTGTCCAAAATGTGCACGTTGCTGTCTTCAAAGGAGTGTGCTTTCTCCTTGAGGTGTAAATAGACAGCTGAGTCTCGCCCTGACGAGTTAGCCCTTCTGTGTTGGGCCAAACGCGTTTGTTTAGTGGTTGTTTTGTTTCACCAATGTACAAGTCTGGGCATTCCTCGCTGCATTGGACAGCGTACACCAGGTTGCTCTTCTGGGTGTGTGGTGTACGGTCTTTTGGATGTACCAGTCTTTGTCTGAGTGTGTTACTGGGTTTGAAATACACAGGGATGTGGTGTTTGTTGAAGATCCTCCTGAGTTTTCAGATACCCCAGACAAAAACCCCAGGTTAAATATCTGTTTTGTTTCCACACTAGTTCCAGCCTAGTCAGACAAGCATGAACTGATGAAGCCTCTTGGATAAGAGGTGAAACATCTTCTAAGACCAAACTAGGTCCAGTTGCGTTCGATTCAATTGCCTTGAGATAACTATGACCTGGATAACTGAGAATATCCACAGGTATGTACTATACTATGTCATTTCTTTCTTAGCATGATGCACTTTGACATTTTCGGCACACTATACAATAACATTTTTCTGGCATACTGTACTACGACTTTTTCCCGCCATACTACACTGTGTTCTTACACACACATACAATAATGTGTGTGAACAGATCGACAATCTGTGTGTAAATGTGTAATCTGTAAATATAAAACACCTTCCACAAATACAAAAAAAATGTGTAAACTCACAAAAGTGAGATTGGGGGGCCTATAGGCAATTAAGAAATCTCTCCAAGACCTTAACCTGCAATGCAAAATCTGATTATAGTAATAATAATTTCAAAGACCCTAAAAGGTTTTGGAGCAATATTAAAACAATTTTAAATACAAATAATAAACATCATATAAACCAAATTAGAGTTGCTAACACTTTGTTATTTATGACTCTTGCGCTATTGCCCAGGTCTTCACTCAGCATTTCTCCTCTGGTCATATTCCTGATGAATCTCATTACAACCACTGTCATAATGAACTCTCAGCATATTAGTATTTCCTTCAAGAAAATTATACCTACAGATGTCCTATCTGCTGTGAAAGAGCTAAATTCAAGCAGTGGCACTGGTCTTGATGGGATTGAAGACAGATATATTAAACTTGCTTCTCAGGTGCTTATGTTCCCACTCACTGACCTTTTCAATCTGTCCTTATCTACCTGTGAGGTACCAGCTATCTGGAAGAAGGCATGTGTCACTTTTCTCTTTAAAGGCGGCGACAATCTCGATCCAAATAACTATAGACCCATATCCATCATCTGTTCTACTGTCAAAGTCTTTGAGAAAATAATTTAACCAGTTATTCCAACATCTTAAGACTAATAATATCCTATCCTCTTTTCAATCTGGTTTTAGACCTTGCACTAGGGCTATTACAACCTAGCCGGACAATGCCCTGTCCCAACTTCAGGACTATTTTGATCAGACGGTGAAACGGGTGTGGTATGGACCCAAATGCAGTACACAGGCGCTCAGGAACGGTTGGTAATGACCTTTATTTTCACCACAGCAAACAAGGTACGGAGCAGATAGAATAAACACAGAATAAAGTTCGTTCTTCGGGCTGAAAGCCCACACAGTCTCTGGGGCTCAGGCGAGAAGAGACGGCGTCGGCCGTGGGAACCGAGAAGCTCGGCTCCAAACAGTTCAGTTCTCTGGTGTGAGGAAGGCGATGACGAGGAGGAAGCTCCGTGGCCCGAAGAGCCGGCTGCACGTGCGGAGTGCCGGCGGGGAGAGAGCAGAGGAGTGGTCGGAGGCAGGTGGGGGTAGTAGCCAGATGAGCAGTCCGCGAAGGCAGAGGCACCGATGGGGAGCAGGTAGGAGGATAGACGAGGCCAGGCGGAGGAGTCGTTACCAGCCGAGCAGTCAGATATCAGAAACGCTGAGGCAGAGCACGAGGTCAGGGACAGAAGGCAGGTGAGTTTACCGGGAGGCAGACGAGGAGAGCAGGTCGGGAACAGGCAGAGTCGGCACCGGGAGATCAGACAGGAGAAGAATGCTGGAAAGTCTCGCATGACGCTGAAGAACAATCTGGCAATGAGTGAGAGTGCTGGAGAGGCTTATATGCAGGGCTGATTATGATGAGCTGCAGCTGTGTAGGCAGGTGAGCAGAGTTGGGCTGATAAGGTGGGCGTGGCTGGCAGGTAGAGTGGAGCAGAGGAGGAGAGCGGAAAATCACTGCAGCAGAGTGACAGGAGGGGAATGAGAGACAGGGACTGTGACAGACGGAGTGGGAATTATTTTACCACACTGATGTGGGGGAACATACAGAGACTGTCTTGGTGTACATCAAGCACTGTGTGGACAGTGTTACTGTCGAGAGACACATCAGGTCTTTTCCCAATCAGAAACCATGGATGTCTGCAGAGGTTAAACGCGTCTGCTGAAAAGCGGGACTCTGCATCTCAGTCAGGGGACAAGGAGCAATATAGCTTGGCAAGAGCGGAGCTGAAGAGAGGCATCAGGGAAGCAAAGGAGGCCTACAAGAGGAGGGTGGAGGACCATTTCACAGATAACAACACACGCAGGATGTGGCAGGGGATAAAACATACCAACTACAAAGGCAGCTCCAATAGCACTGTCAACACAGACACCTCACTAGCGGAGAAGCTGAACAACTTCTTTGCACGGTTTGAGGTGAAGAGAACTGCTGCAGCCCTTCCTCCTCCTCCTCCCCCGTCCAACACCGACCATCCTGTGGTGCAGGAACACGAGGTGAGGCGTGTTCTGAGATCAGTCAACCCGAGGAAACCCGCTGGACCTGACGGGATACCAAGCAAGTTATTTCAATCCTGTGCTAGTCAGCTTGCTGTCAGCTTGCTGGGGTCTTCACTTTGATCTTTAACACCTCCCTGTCTCAGAACATTATACCACCCTGCCTCAAATCTGCCATCATTGTTCCTGTGTCTAAAAAGACAGCCCCTGCAGATGACAAACAACTACAGATCTTTTACTATGGTTTTTGGCACAAACCAGAACATTAAAGTAAAATCCAACAATTTAAACATAATATGTAAAGATGGCTCATCTCTGCATAGAGTGATAAATCTAAATACCTAGGTCTGTGGCTGGATTGCGAGTTATCATTCAAAATACATATTGATTCTGTTCTTCATAAAGTGAACTATGGAATTAGTGTTCTGTATCGTTCTAGGAACTGTTTCATCCTCAACGCCCGAAAGAAACTGGCCACTCAACTCATTCTTCCTTTTTTTGATTATGCTGATGTTGTGTACATGAACGCCTCCAAGACTAATCTCCTGCCTCTTAATACAGCCTATAATCAGCTTTGTAGATTTGTTCTTGGTTGTCCATTCACCACTCATCACTGTTCCATGTATAGTTCACTTAACTGGTCATCGCTTGAGACAAGAAGACATATTCACTGATTTTTAAATACATACATTTTGACTATCCTCATTATCTAAAACAATATGTAGTCCAGTATTCATCAAGATATCAACTTAGACTTTCAGCACAATCCTATTTCACTGTACCTTCTGTTCATAAATTAATTGGAAAGGGAGCTTTTAGATTTATCACAATCACACTGGAATAAATTACCACCACACATTTGTTCCCTGACATCTGTTCACATGTTCAAAAGCAGTTTGTCTTCTTATTTTAAGTTGAACTGCACATGCTTCAGGTGATGTGTATATATATATATATATATATATATATATATATAATTATTATTATTATTACTATTATTATTATTATTATTATTATTTTTAATAATCTCTTTTTTACGTTTTACGATTCATTATCTTGGAAATGTAATGTCATTCCACTTACTTTGCTTTTTTTCTCTCTCCTTCTCTTTTCTTAGGCTATTCTATTATTAGCCTGAGTGTCAGACTGAAGCTCCCAGAACCTTCAGTCTGACATGGCCTCCATTGAAGGCGATTTACAAGGGGGAGGGAATTTGATTTTTCACTAACCAATCAGTAGAGATCACCCAGAATCTGACGTCATTAGTATCCATGCCTCGGAGGTGCCGAAAACAAGCGAGCATTGCCGGTTTAAAATGTCTCCGTCGTCGTGCACGCCCAGCTGTATCGCCGCTAAATCCAGTTTAGCAGCTTCCTTAATTTGGTCCTCCATTAACGCGAGTAGTGGCGAAATACCTCGATAGCATCGTTAATGTGGTCTGTAGGATCTGTAGCGGTCGCCATTGTTGCTATCCTCACCAGTTACCCACCGGCGTACAGCTTGACATCAGCGTGGTGCTGATTGGCTAATCGCTAGATCCGCCCCCACCCCCGGCGTTCATTGGTCCTTCCATTTTTTGGGCGATATAAATCGCAAATTCATTGCAGTATGCCAGACCAGAGATGCAAGCCTACTCAGTTGAGTGGGTGGGGTCTATGGTCTGGAACCAGGCTATTCTATTATAGTTATCTGTGCACTTATTTCTCCAATGCGCTATTGTGACTTGTTGTGCGTTACCTGTATTGTTGGGTGTTATCCTAGTGTTGTCCTGTCTTTGTTGCAACTGGCCTGTTTTGGGCACTTATTTGTGAAATGTTTCTTGTATTGTTTTGTAATTTCATCTGTTTTCGTTGTTGTATTGGACCCCCTTGAAAACGAGACGATGCATCTCAAGGGGTTTATCCTTAATAAACTTTGAACTAAAAATATTTTTGCAAGTATAAAACAGATCTGCAAATACACAAACACATTCCACAAATAAAAAAATATCTGTGAATACATTAAATTAATTTGCAAATAAATGAAAAGCATTTGTGAATATCTTCCTAACATTAATATCTTCCTTACATTAACATCTAAAATGCCCTCGTATCACTCAGCCATTTTCGAATAGCACGTGGTCACCCAGCTGATGACGTCATCTCCGCATGTCAAAGTAAGAGCACACAGTCTTTCTATGAGCTGTTTTTTTAAAAAATATATAATAAAATAATAAAAATAATCAGCAATAAGTAACGTGCATTCATTGTTTTATGTTAATGTCATACAGTGAATGTTAGTGTCAATTCAATTTCAATTTTATTTATTAAGCCCAATATCACAAATCACAATTTGCCTCACAGGGCTTTACAGCATACAACATCCCTCTGTCCTTATGACCCTCACAGCTGATCAGGAAAAACTCCCCAAAAACACCCTTTAACAGGGAAACAAAAACGGTAGAAAGATCAGGAAGAGCAACTGAGGAGGGATCCCTCTTCCAGGACGGACAGACGTGCAATAGATGTCGTACAGAACAGATCATCATAATAAATTAACAGTAATCCGTATGACACAATGAGACAGAAAGAGAGACAGAGACAGAGAGACATGCAGGACAGACGGTAATGACAGTAGCTTACAACAACATTAATGAAAGTAATATTATTCTAAGTATAATTCCGGATACTGTGGTACAATATGTTGAAAGTATATATTAATATCTGATAGTATACATATGTGACAATAATCATATGTGTATAATAATAGTAGAAGTGTGACTAATGATAACAGCAGCAGCAGGAGGCATCTGGCAGGACCACAGCAGCAGCACAACCGCACACGTCACACTATCCAGGCACCGCTGTGTGTCAGTGAGATCAGTATGTTTTATGAACATTATTCCTTAGTCTCTGTGACATATTAGGAGGATTTTATGACTATTTGCTTTAGATAGCTCCTTTAAATAATCATATCTTACAACAGTTAATGTAACCTCACTGAAACGATGTAACCTAACTAAACATAGCACAGACATTACAACTACATTACTAAGAGTACACTAATAAGATGTGAAGTGCTCTGTGACTTTAATCCTACTCAAAATAATAAATGAAAAATATGAAGGATGAGTTGGCTGATAACTGCCAACTGAAGAAGCAGCCAAGCCACCGCATCATCGTGTCTTTCATACTCAAACAGAAATGTATACAAAGTGTGTGCCAGATAATACATAGAACAAATAAACACAACCACACACACAGCGGTGCCTGGATAGTGTGACGTGTGTGGTTGTGCTGCTGCTGTGGTCCTGCCAGATGCCTCCTACTGCTGCTGTTATAATTAGTCACACTTCTACTATTATTATACACATGATTATTGCCACATATGTATACTATCAGATATTAATATATACTTTCAACATATTGTGCCACAGTAGCCAGAATTATAATTATATTATTACTTCCATTAATGTTATTGTAAGCTACTGTCATTACCGTCTGTCCTGCATCTCTCTCTCTCTCTCTGTCTCATTGTGTCATATGGATTACTGTTAATTTATCATGCTGATCTGTTCTGTACGACATCTATTGCACGTCTGTCCGTCCTGGAAGAGGGATCCCTCCTCAGTTGCTCTTCCTGAGCTTTCTACCGTTTTTGTTTCCCTGTTAAAGGGTGTTTTAGGGAGTTTTTCCTGATCAGCTGTGAGGGTCATAAGGATAGAGGGATGTCGTATGCTGTAAAGCCCTGTGAGGCAAATTGTGATTTGTGATATTGGGCTTTATAAATAAAATTGAAATTGAATTGACACTAACATTCACTGTATGACATTAACATAAAACAATGACTGCACGTTACTTATTGCTGATTATTTATTTTTTAAAAAACAGCTCATAGAAAGACTGCGTGCTCTTACTTTGACATGCGGAGATGACGTCATCAGCTGGGTGATCACGTGCTATCCGAAAATGGCTGAGTGATACGAGTGCACTTTCGTTCAGACCGGCGGTTTGTTTCAAAACTCTGTGTGTGTAAAAAGAAAATCAACACACATAGAACTGAGATCCACGAATGGTTTGTTGATTCACAAATAAAAACTGAGTTCACAAATGCCTGTTCGAAAGTTGTAAATGTTGGGAAGATATTCACAAATGCTTTTTATTTATTTGCAAATAAATTTAATGTATTTGCAGATATTTTTTATTTGTGGAAGGTGTTTGTGTATTTGCAGATCTGTTTTATAATTTCAAAATATTTTTGAATATTACATTAATGTATTGTATTTTGTGTCTCCATCTGCTGGTGGGCCATCATGATAAGAGCATACATGCTTAATATGATGTTTATTCCACTACAGAAGAGACCTGATGATCCCCTAAAATAAGTGGGGAAAACAGTGGATATATGGATATTGGTATTGGCCAAATAAGCTGTTTTATATTGGCATGTTGGATATTGGCGAAAAATCCAATATGGTGTATCCCTACTTTTTATTTTATCTACAATAAATTATTCATTTTATCATCATATGGTCTGATGTAGTCTTTTTTTTATTTATTTTTTTACTTTGCTTCTTTTTATCATGTCCACACATAATCATCTCTTCCACATTATATTTGTTGAAGTTGTCAGATAACCAGATAAAACCTTAACCTCTGTTTCTGTCTGAGCCAACAAGACAAACTTTCATGTGTTTGCTGCCGTGTCTGCCACGGTCCAGAGAGACGACAATGATCTGTCACCCACCCCCCAAAAAAAGCCTGTCAGAATCTGGAGAGTTCACACAAGTCACCTAAACTGATGTGACAAAAACACATCTGCTGAAAAAAGCGAGGTGTTTGCACTCCTGAATTCAGCACCAAAAAGTGTCAGTGAAACTGTGGAGCTGATCCTGAGGAGCGTCTGAGCTTTAGTAGTGAGACTGTGACAGGAGCAAAGACCAGCACCAGGAACTTTAATCCCACTGCAGAGTCTACAAACTATTTTTATTAAAGGCTGAACTCATCTGATGATATGGACATTACAATCCTCCACACACAAACAAACAGGCTTCAACTCAACTTCTGTCTCTGTACCTCCAACAAGAGTCAAAAAGAAGAAGAGCTCCGCCCTGCTGAGCCTCCATCTTTATACAGGTGGAGCTCAGCAAGAAAAACTCAGCTGTCTTCTACATGTGGACAAACACAGGACACATGCAAGACACTGGATAAGACATCAAATATGTTACACATGATAACATACATCATATTAATCTGCTATTTAAGTTGTTGATGATGCTCAGAGCTCAGAAGACTTTGGTGTCCTGATGTCATCAACAGGAGCAAACAGTCTGAGCTGGAAACCTGAACATTGTGGAGGGGTTTTCATGTCCCTGTCATACTGGGAGCTGTGGTGTCCCAGCCGTTGCTCCTGGTCGGGTCTTGAGAGGCAAAGTGGTCCAAGGGGAGGGGCCAGACTGACAGTGAGTCAACAGACCCTGATGGATCAGACCTGGAGCACCTCGCCATGACAACACAAACAGAGCCCCCTTCTGGAGGCAGGCTAGAGAGGGAAGCTGCACACGGGACCAAAAATCAATCAAGTCACTAAACATTTCATTCAGCATGTTGAGTCAGCGTCTGAGACTGCAGAGCCTGTCTGTGATAGAGGTCTCAGGCTGATGCAAATACTTTGATCACACCCATGGTGAGAGGCATCAATATCAGCTTTCAAATGCTTATTTGGTCAATCAGCCTATATATATCTACATGGACTTGACTCATCCCAGTCCCAAAGATCAACATGGAGTCACCATCCTGTGGGCTCACCAGACGCAGAGATACGCTTCAGGGTCGGGTGCATTGTGAGCTGCAACATTGCCCCGGACAGCTGCATGATTGATTGTGAAAAGTTTGTGGTCAGCTCTCACACATGGGAGTCCTACAGGGAGGAATCTGGTGGTCCAACATAGGGTTACAGTTGAAATAAAAAAACAGATAAAAATAATCAAATACAAAAGTAAGATATCAACACATCTATCAGGGCATGGGGAGGAAGCAGTAGGAAGATGTTTGCCTGGCCCTGAAAATGTCCAAAACAATGCAGGGTAAACACATTTGTGGGCTTTAATGTCACTACCAACATTGGTCACATCAGGACGGGTTCTCTCTGGTGTGAACACGTTGGTGGATTTTTAGGTCATACCGTTCAATAAAAGCTTTCTCACACTAGTCACAGCTGTACGGGTTCTCTCCTGCATGCCGGCATTGATGGGCTCTCAAAGTACTGCACCGGGCAAATAATCTTCCACATTGATCACACCAGTACGGTTTCTGTCCTGTGTGAATACGTTGGTGGCTTATTAAGGTCCATGGCCGTGCAAAAGCTTTGCCACATTGATCACAGCTGTAGGGTTTCTCTCCTGTGTGAATACGTTGGTGGCTTTTTAAGGCCCCTGACAGTGCAAAGGCTTTGCCACATTGATCACAGCTGTAGGGTTTCTCTCCTGTGTGAATACGTTGGTGGTTTTTTAAGGCCCCTGACTGTGTAAAGGCTTTGCCACATTGATCACAGCTGTAGGGTTTCTCTCCTGTGTGAATACGTTGGTGGTTTTTTAAGGCCCCTGACCGTGCAAAGGCTTTGCCACATTGATCACAGCTGTAGGGTTTCTCTCCTGTATGAATACGTTGGTGGATTTTTAAGTCCCGTGACTTTGCAAAGGCTTTGCCACATAGACCACACCTGTTGCGTTTCTCTCCTGTGTGGGTGCGTTGATGGGTTGTCAAGTTACTTAACTGTGTGAAAGCTTTGCCACATTGATCACAGCTGTATGGTTTCTCTCCTGTGTGAATTCTTTGATGAGTTTCAAGGGATGTGCGTTGTGAAAACGTTTTCCCACATTGGTCACAGCAGTGCGACTTCTCTGCAGTGTGAACACAGTGGTGACTTTTTAAGCTACGTAGAGTGGTGAAAGCTTTCTCACATTGATCACAGCTAAACAGTTTCTCTGCTGTGTCAATGTCTTGTTTTTTTGAGTTCCCTGACTCTGTGAAATCCTTCCCACTTTGGAAAAAACTGGACAGTTCCCCTTCAATGTGAATGCGTTGATGGGCTTTGAGGGCACTGCAGCACAGAAATGTTTTCTCACATTGGTCGCAGCTGTATGGTTTCTCTCCAGTTTGAACTCCTTGATGAATTTTTAAAGATCCAGATGTTGTGAAGGATTTGTCACAGTGGTGACGTATAAGTTCCTCTCTTCCTCTCTGTTGCTATAGGAAAAACAGAAAAAGAGTTAATGAGTTGTCACGGTGCAGCGAGCCAACTAAAACCATAAATAACATTTAAAGCATGTCTGCCAAGCATAACCCACAATGTCTGACTAATGCATTACCACCAACAAATGTTATGATAAATAACTTACAGAATAGTTTTTATTTAGGTTTTGACTTTTTGATAGGAATTGATACCAATACTACTTATCAATGCGACTCTCACTGATACTTCTCTCCATAATTTAGTGGTTTAGTGGTTTTGGGTTGGACCTGAGATTCTTGACTTGTGCTCATGTCTCCCCCATGACTGTACAGGCTAACTGCCACACCAGTCTTTTCTCATTTTCTTTAAATATTTATCACTTACTTTTCATAACCCACATAAATCATTTGTCATAAATCAGACCAGACTGCTTTCATTGACTTGACAAGGGCAGCATCTACAAACCCGACACAGTGGGTGGCGCTACATGTAACTTTAAACTTGCTTTGCGAGCCGCCAATAAACACAGAGAAGAACAACAACTGCAGCACGCTGTCTAAAGGGTAAAACACGTCACAGTGTGGATATCTTTCACAGTTTCAGAGGAAGACAACAGGATTACACCGAGGGTCTGATGTCTGACCACCTGACAACCCCCAGATCAACAAACTCCCTGGAACCGGTGAACAGGTTATACATACATACATACATACATACATACATACATACACATATTATATATATATATATATATATATATATATATGTATATATGTAAATATATATATATATACATATATATATATATATATATATATATACATATATATATATATATATATATATATATACATATATATATATACACATATATATATATATATATATATATATATATATATATATATATATATATATATATATATATATATATATATATATATAAAAAACCAGAGCAATGGAGCAATGGAAGAAGGTCATGTGGTCTGATGAGTCCAGATTTACCCTGTTCCAGAGTGATGGGCGCATCAGGGTAAGAAGAGAGGCAGATGAAGTGATGCACCCATCATGCCTAGTGCCTACTGTACAAGCCTGTGGGGGCAGTGTTATGATCTGGGGTTGCTGCAGTTGGTCAGGTCTAGGTTCAGCAACAGTATGTGCTCAAAGAATGAGGTCAGCTGACCAGCTGAATATACTGAATGACCAAGTTATTCCATCAATGGATTTTTTCTTCCCTGATGGCACGGGCATATTCCAAGATGACAATGCCAGGAAAAATTAATGCAACACTGGATGGAAATCTTGTGACATTGCAGAAGCTTATCGAAACAATGCCACAGCGAATGCGTGCCGCAATCAAAGCTAAAGGCGGTCCAACGAAATATTACAGTGTATGACCTTTTTTTGGTGGTGACTTTTTTTTTGGCCAGGCAGTGTATTATTTAACAGGTTTCCAGGCATGATAATTGACAATCAAACAGATACATAACGTCATTGGTTAATGGTAGTAGTAGAGATAAATGACAAACGTTACATTTTAGTGTGTATTTATGGTTAGAATAATAAAGCTGCGGACAGGGACATGTTTGCAGAACCAGGTAAACTTGTGAATGATTGGAAAATAACCTACACTTCAAATCAAGTGATAATGGGTGGAGACTTCAACATAGTTGAAATGTGATTTGGAGATTTCAAAACTGCCTATTAAGTTGTCAGATTTCCATCAACAGGTACTGCATTACTGGAAAATGATATAGACCCATAATTTCACACCACATGGCTCCACCTTGTGGAATAATAGAACCATTACAATTAGTAAGAAAACCTTGTTTAAAAAAGAATGGTATGAGAAAAAAGTGTTATATGTTGTTGACTTGATGGATGAACATGGCCATTTTATTCAATGTGATTCATTTGTAGAAAAGTTTCATTTAAAATGCTCCGTCAGAGAGTTCAGTCCAATTTGTAAAGCCATTCCGCTTCCTTTCAAACACATGACACAAAGCACTCTTACATATTCACATGTGGTTATTAAGTTGCCTGAAATAAAGATTGGTGAAGTGTATGTTGGTGATAAGAAATGTAATAACAAAGTCATTGCTAATGTTTTGAAATGCAAATTGTTTTCTGATTTTCAAAAGTAAGAATAATCCATAACGGGAACATTTTAATGAATAAACGTTTCCATTATCTTAAATGGCCAATTTCACCAAAAGTAAAAGACGTTCACTTTAGAATTGTAAACAATGTTTATCCAGCTGCTGAAACTTTACCACAAAGATTTCATTTTCAAGTAAATCCTTATGTGTATTTTGTTCAAGACAACCCGAAACTATTGAGCATTTATTTTTATCATGGCTAAATATCATATACACCATTGCAAATGGAAAAACTGTAAAGCCTCCATATTTTGCTTTAAAATGAACTGAAGAATTATTTATCGTCCATTAAGATATGATCTAAAAATAATCAGTCCCTTAAAGACCTGTATGAAGTCATGTTTAAGTCTCTTACATTTTCATTTCATCCTCGCTGCTGTTCATTTTCTTTAAATCTCCAACGAGCCGATTGTTTGTTCTGAGCTCGCGAGAACACGCGACGCACTGCGCGGAAAATACCCTGCAACACAGACCGTCTCAAGTGTTTCTTTACTCTGAGTGAGTTAAAGATGAAAACAGGAAACACGGAGACATAAAAACCTTTTTGCTTTGTTACATTTCCTTTCTCCAGATGTGATGTGGAACCAGACAATGAGCGGATGATCCACGGAGCCTCGAGACTCTTCCTCGTGTCTTTAGTGTGGCTGCTGTCAAGCCCTTTTTATCCATGACGTCATCAACACTCACCTCAACATCGCTGCTATCAGAGGACGAGCCTGCTGCTTGTCTTCTCCGGACCTTGTTGCTCCGGTGCTCCGGGTTCTGCTTGTCCTCCTCCATTCCGCTCCTCTACTGCTCCTGCTCTCCTCCTCTCTCGTGGACTCTGATGTCCTGGGCTGAGTCTTAAGAAGCCTTCCTGTTATAAGCCCCGCCCCTCTTAGTTACTGTTGCTAAGGAAGAAGATTTCCCGCCAGGAAGGATGAGTTCTTTTCAAGTTGCTTGAATAGAAAAGTTGAATGGGGGATCTATAGAACTTTAGGGACTGTTCTTTATTTATCAGAGGAAGGGGTGACTGGGTGCAACTTTTTTTTTACCCTCCTGAAGCTCCAAATATTTTTCCTCGAGCCTCCCTGAGTTACTGGGGGAAAATCCACCAACCTTCCTCCACCATATAATAGATTTTTATAACTTAGCTTTTGATGTCTGAAAGTTAAAAGTTGAAGACAGAAACCTGGAGTTGAAAAAAAGCCTCAGTTTAATTAACAGTTCGTATAAACAGTTTATTCAATATCACTATTTCAAGCTCACATTTATTTATTTAAATGTTTTTACAGAAGCGTTTGTCACACGTGATGCGTCCAATTACAGTCGGAAATTTGAAAATCTAACAATGATTTCTGTTATTACAGTTTCTGGCTGATAAATGGTGTCATTTTGGTGAATACTGTGTTTTTGATTTTGTTTTGCTTTCACAAAACTTTGTTTTCTTTACTACACTATCACATTTTTTGGCACCCTGTACCATGTCATTTTTAGGCATAATACACCGATTTTTTTGGCATACTATACTATGACTTTTGTTTTTAGCATGCTGTACTTAAACATTTTTGGCATACTAAGATTTTTTGCCATATACTTTGACTTTTTTCTTACATATTATTTTATGATTTTCATACTACACTCTGACATTTTTTATGTACTATACTCTCAAGGCAATTGAATCAAATGCAACTGGACTTAGTTTTGTCTTAGAAGACGTTTCACCTCTTATCCAAGAGGCTTCATCAGTTCATGCTTGTCTGACTAGGCTGGAACTAAAAACAGGTCTTCACAAGGCCAATGATGTCACTGGTTCGTTAGTGCTCCAATGGTGTGTCAACGACGGTCGTTGAAACTTCTGCTGCAACGGTGGTCGTTGGAGTCGTTAGAGTCACATGAGGCCATTTGTGAACGACCATTGTTTTTAGAGGTTAAGCTGTTAAGTCTCCTGGGCAAGGATGAAAGGACAGCATTATAGGTGGGGGATAGGTGGTGTCGCAGACCTCCTCCTCTGTTGAGAGATGGTTTTTCCAATTTCACATAGATGGCTTCTTTTACACCTCTTTCAAACCATCTGTCTTCCCTGTCCAAAATGTGCACGTTGCTATCTTCAAAGGAGTGTGCTTTCTCCTTGAGATGTAAATAGACAGCTGAGTCTCGCCCTGACGAGTTAGCCCTTCTGTGTTGGGCCATGCGTTTGTTTAGTGTTTGTTTTGTTTCACCAATGTACAAGTCTGGGCATTCCTCGCTGCATTGGACAGCGTACACCAGGTTGCTCTTCTGGGTGTGTGGTGTACAGTCTTTTGGATGTACCAGTCTTTGTCTGAGTGTGATACTGGGTTTGAAACACACAGGGATGTGGTGTTTGTTGAAGATCCTCCTGAGTTTTTCAGATACCCCAGACAAAAAACCTCAGGTTAAATACCTGTTTTGTTTCCACACTAGTTCCAGCCTAGTCAGACAAGCATGAACTGATGAAGCCTCTTGGATAAGAGGTGAAACGTCTTCTAAGACAAAACTAGGTCCAGTTCCGTTCAATTCAATTGCCTTGAGATAACTATGACCTGGATAACTGAGAATATCCACAGGTATGTACTATACTATGTCATTTCTTTCTTAGCATGATGCACTTTGACATTTTCGGCACACTATACAATGACATTTTTCTGGCATACTGTACTATGACTTTTTCCCCAATATACTACACTGTGTGTTCTTACACACATTCAATTATGTGTGTGAACAGATCGACAATCTGTGTGTAAATGTGTAATCTGTAAATATAAAACACCTTCCACAAAAATACAAAAAAGATTTGTAAACTCACAAAAGTGAGATTGGGAGGCCTATAGGCAATTAAGAAATCTCTCTAAGACCTTAACCCGCAATGCAAAATCTGATTATTATAGGATCTCTATCTCTAATAATTTCAAAGACCCTAAATTAAATTAAAACAATTTTAAATACAAATAATAAACATCATATAAACCAAATTAGAGTTGGTGACACTTTATCCATGACTCTTGCGCTATTACCCAGGTCTTCACTCGGCATTTCTCCTCTGTTCTCTCTGGTCACATTCCTGATGAATCTCATTACAACCACTGTCATAATGAACTCTCTCGGCATATTCATTTTACCTTTAAGAAAATTACAATTACAGATGTCCTATCTGCTATGAAAGAGCTAAATTCAAGCAGTGGTGCTGGTCTTGATGGGATTGAAGACAGATATATTAAACTTGCTTCTCAGGTGCTTAGACCCATATCCATCATCTGCTCTACTGTCAAAGTCTTTGAGAAAATCATTTTTAACCAGTTATTCCAACATCTTAAGACTAATAATATCCTATCCCCTTTTCAATCTGGTTTTAGACCCAATCATTCAACTTCTACTGCTCTATTGAAATTTACCAACAATGTGTTCTCTGCTTGTGATGCCGGTAATCTCACAGGTGCCATCTTTCTCAATCTTACAAAAGCTTTTGATTTAGCTGATCATTATTTACTTCTTGACAAGTTGTATGCTGTGGGGTTATCCAGTAGTGCATTATTATGGTTTAACTCTTACCTTCACAATAGAATATAATATTATTACTTTCATTACTGTTGTTGTAAGCTACTGTCATTACCGTCTCTCCTGCATATCTCTCTCTCTCTCTCTCTCTCTCTGTCTCATTGTGTCATACGGATTACTGTTAATTTATTATGTTGATCTGTTCTGTACGACATCTATTGCTTGTCTGTCCATCCTGGAAGAGGGATCCCTCCTCAGTTGCTCTTCCTGAGGTTCCTACCATTTTTTTCCCCCGTTAAAGGGTTTTTTTGGGGAGTTTTTCCTGATCAGCTGTGAAGGTCATAAGGACAGAGGGATGTCGTATGCTGTAAAGCCCTGTGAGGCAAATTGTGATATTGACAGTAATACTCACTGTATGACATTAACATAAAACAATGAATGCACGTTACTTATTGCTGATTATTTATAAAAAAAAATAAAAAAAAACAGCTCAGTGAAAGACTGCGTGCTCTTACTTTAACATGTGGAGATGACGTCATCAGCTGGGTGATCACATGCTATCCGAAAATGGCTGAGTGATACGAGTGCATTTTCATTCAGACCGGCGGTTTGTTTCAAAACTCTGTGTGTGTAAAAAGCAAATCAACACACGTAGAACTGAGATCCACAAATGGTTTGTCGATTCACAAATAAAAACTGAGTTCACAAATGCCTGTTTGAAATTTGTAAATGTTAGGAAGATATTCACAAATGCTTTTTAATTATTTGCAAATTAATTTAATGTATATGCAGATATTTTTTTATTTGTGGAATGTGTTTGTGTGATGGAGGCAAAAAACTAGAGTTGTACCGATACCGATACCAGTATCGGAAATGCCTCCGATACTGCCTAAAATGTGGTATTGGGTGTCGGCGAGTACAGCCTATGACCAATCCGATACCACGTATTGCCTCGCGTCATTACTCATAAGCAGTTTTTTAAAATACCGAACTAAGGAAGCAGAAATTAAATATAAAAAATATAAGAATAAATTGAGTAATATAATGAGATGTAATAAAAAGGATTACTACAGTAAATTACTGGAACAAAACAAAAGTAATATACAAGGGACATGGAAAGCATTAAATAATATAATTAATAAAAACACAAAAAATTCCTATTATCCAAATTATTTTGTTGGAAATAATCAACAAGACATAAGTACACTCAAGGAGATTCTCAATGGATTCAATGATTATTTCATAAATGTTGGCCGCAACTTGCCAAAACAAATTGTTGACCCAATAATTAAAGATGATGTTAGTGAAAAAATTATTGATATTAACCAAAACACTATATTTTTGACAAAAGTTGAGGAGAGGGAATTGATTGACATAGTAAATAAATTTAAGAATGAAAAGTCCACTGACTACATTGATATTGATATGAGCCTAATTAAAAACATTATAGAATCTATTGCCAAACCACTTACCCATATTTCTGACCAATCATTTCAAACTGGTATATTTCCTAATAAAATGAAATCGGCAAAGGACATTCCCATTTTCATAAATGGCAATAAGCACAACTTTTGTAACTACCGACCAATATCTCTGCTTCCTCAGTTCTCCAGAATACTTGAAACACTCTTTGCACACAGACTGGAGGATTTCATAGAAAAGCAACACCTTTTGTGTGACCAGCAATATGGTTTTAGATCTAATCGTTCAACTACGATGGCAGTTATGGAACTTATTGATAATATATCCACAAATACTGAGAACAAAGAATATACAGTTGGGATATTTATAGATTTAAAGAAGGCTTTCGATACCATTGATCATACATTATTATTAAAGAAACTAGACAGATACGGTATCAGAGGGGTTGCAAATTCATGGATTAAAAATTATCTGGATGATAGACATCAATATGTCCAAATTAACATGAATGTCTGCATTGCAGAGGGTTACATGTGGGGTTCCACAAGGCTCTGTACTGGGCCCTAAGCTTTTATTTTGTATATTAATAACATTTGTGTTGTTTCCTGTAAACTTAACTAATGCAAAAATATCCTCTCTCATCAAACCATATATAACTTACTGTGTTGAAGTTTGGGGGCACACATATCAAACAATCACAAACCAATCTTCTTACTTCAAAAAAGAGCAATAAGGATAATGAATAAAGCAGATTATAATGAACCAATCATTCAATTTTTATTGCACATGTTAAAACAAAATAAAAACAAAATCAAGGCAGAATAAGGAGTAAAGCCTACACACAAATAAAAACAACAACAACCAAAAAAACAAACAAACCTGTAATCAACAGGCAACAAAGCCTTATCAGTTTGGAAAACAGTACATCTGCCTATATTCAATTTATCTCCCAAACATCATGTCCAGAAGGGATAGGAAGAAGTTACAAGAAACTTTTCTAGTCCTACCCCCAACCAACCAACCAACTATACATAAAAACACATGAGTTAAAATTCGAAAAACTGGTCAATTTTAAAACTGCACAGCTTATGTATAAAATCAATAATCACATGCTCCCTGACTGTAGGTGTTCAGGAAAAGACAAAGTCATTACAACCTCAGAGGGACATGCGTGTTTACAAAGACAAAAATCAGAACAAACACTATACAAAGATGTACAACTGTATCAGTGGTCAATCTATGGAATAATCTTGATAATGACAAATGTATCTACAGTATTTATGTTTTCAACTGTGTAGATTTTGAGTTGTGTAAAATTGATAACCGAAATAAACAAACAGACATAAACATAAACATTTCACATACGCATGCTACAGGCAAACGAAATGGAAATGGAGCGGAGTTTAAAAAGCATTCTACTGTCGCCTTTGAAATCACAATAATAAAAAAAGTTTTATGGAATTCATTCTACTCTATCTACCTACTCCATCGCTCTCTCACACCATTTCTTCAGGATAGCCACGATGCAACATGTCAAAAAGGAAAACAGAATTAGTACCATCAGTACAATTATCCCTGTTTTAGCCAAAACGGCTCCCCTTTTTCCAAAAATTTCCTCTAACCCATCCCACTTGATTCTTTCGCTCTTACCAGCATTTTCAGTCATTTCAGATTTTAAGGCTTCAAGCTTACTCATAGCAACAGAAAATGTTCCATCAGGCTGTTATTTGAAATAAACGTACAACAGAGCGTCCTGAACATTTTACATACTCCCCCTTTTTCTGCTAAAATCCAATGTAAAGCTTGCCTATTCTACCACGCCATGGCACTGGCTTCATGCAGTTGCTTACCTAATTGCTTAAGAACTTCAAATGTGTAGTTGACATATCTCTGTTGGTTGTAGAAGGTTGGTAGTGATCGTACAAGAAGTACTCAACATTACAAAAACAATTCCTTAAAATGAGTCCTTCCCAGTGACTCCAAAGTACAACAACTCGACAGTATTCAAAAACAACTTCTTATAAGGATTCCTTCCTATTGCGAAATCTGACATCTGGTCAACTGTTTCTAAGACCTTTTGCAACGGACATTATTTTCACATTTGATATAGAACAATACATTATCTGCCTCTACATCAGCTCTCACACATGGGAGTCCTACAGGGAGGAATCTGGTGGTCCAACATAAGGTTACAGTTGAAATAAAAAACAGATAAAAATAATCAAAGACAAAAGTAAGATATCAACACAGCTATCAGGGCATGGGGAGGAAGCAGTAGGAAGATGTTTGCCTGGCCCTGAAAATGTCCAAAACAATGCAGGGTAAACACATTTGTGGGCTTTAATGTCACTACCAACATTGGTCACATCAGGACGGGTTCTCTCTGGTGTGAACACGTTGGTGGATTTCTGTCTTTTTTTTAAAAAATTTATTTATTTAAAAGGGACAAGGTACAGCTCAAACATAAATGTCACCATTTGATGCACGGTACCAGATTATAGCTTCACACACACACACACACACACACACACACACAGAGTTCTGAAGACTAAGTCAGTGATTACAGAGTTGCAGCTCTTCACAACATCAGGCAGGGTGTTCCACTGGTTTATGGCCTTTACAGAAAAAGCTGATTGCCCAGTTACAGAGCAGCGAAATGGTATGGCACAGTCTTGTATGGAGGATATTCTGGAGGATCTGATAGAATTTAACAGGCGAGTATGCACAAAGTCACATAGTGGAGGGGGGCCAAACCATTTAAAATTTTATAAATCACACACAAATTGGAAAATAACCTAAAATTCTCAAAGCTCAATAACTTATATTTCTCCAGTATCCTACAGTGATCGTGACGCATTGGCTTTTTGTCCAGAGTTTTTAAAGTTTGTTTGTATAAGGACTCGAGAGGTCTTAGAGTGGAATCACCAGCCTGCCCCCAGCAGGTGATACAGTAAGACATACGAGACAGAATCATGGCATGCATAAATGTCTTGGCTCCATCCAAAGAAAGACAGTTTCTGATATGTCTGAAATTTACTAGGTTGTATTTTATGGATTTAACCATTTTTTTAACATGTTTCTTAAAGTTCAAATTTGAATCCAGAATCACGCCAAGATATTTAAAATCAGTAACTATGTCAATTTGTTTGCCTTTAATTAGAATACCAACATTAGGAGGTTGTACCATGGTTTTAGAAAAAAACACACATTTTGTCTTATCTACATTTAAACTCAGACATGATTGATCAAGCCAAAGAGTGATCCTTTCCAGCACAGTTGTTAACTGGACAGCTGCTAAGTCAGCTGTTTTAGCATGTACATATACAAGTGTCATCTGCATACATCTGCAGGTCTACATCAGCACACTCTTCAGCGAGATCATCAATATAAAGACTAAATAATAGAGGACCTAAAACTGATCCTTGTGGAATGCCCATAGTGCACTTCATGTAGGTCATACCATCACACCGTCTTATGAGCTCTGAGCATCATCAACAACTTAAATACCAGGGCCCGTATTCACAGAGAATCCTAAGACTAAAAGTAGCTCTTAGTGACGTCATTCTAAAAAAATCTTCGAATTCCTCAAATTCTAAGATTTTTCTTAGAATTTTCCCTTGGTAAGATAAAAGTTATTCACAAAGCATCTTAGGCCTTAAGAGAGCTCCTAAGGTGAAAAACTGTTAAGAGGAGGGAGGAGGACTTTTAAGATGCCTAAGAGTGTCTCAAACAGAGAAGATGGCGGACAGAGAGGAAGGAGAGATATTCTCCGTATATTGAATGACAGTGATTTAATAAGACGCTACCGGCTCGATCGTGCAGGGAGAATGTTTGTGGTTGACCTCATCAGGGATGAGCTTACTTTTCCCACCCAGCGTAGTAACGCAATAACGCCTGCTTTGGATTGCAGCACGTACCAGCGCTTCTCACACTCATTGCTTGTGTGTAAAAGGAGAGGGAACGACGCTTGATTTGTCAGGCAATGCACTCCCAAGTCTGCCTCTTCCCTTGTGCCGTGATCCCGGGACCGAATTTCCCTCTTCCCAAGCTCCGTTGTTCTCCTCCACGAGCTGTGCCAACAGCAGGCACTGCTCTTCTGTCCAGTTCGGCTTTCTCGGGGTTTTTTCTCCATTTCATCCGTAGTTTTGGTCATTCTGCCAAATCAAAACGCTTTTTACAAGGAGGCCAGCAATCACAGTAACTGCTGACAGCTAAGTCTGCGTCCACCATTAATATCACATAGATTAAGTAGTAAAATTACCAGCATGGCGAGTAAACATAACAATAAGCAAATCAATATAATAATCGGCATGTGAATGAGGTACGTTCAAACATTTTGAAGCTGTGTAACAATTAATTTAATTTTGCTGAGTTTCATCATCATGACATAAAATTATTCTGATGATTACGCATTTCTTAATACAGTCGAAGTTCTATGATCGGTTGATTTCACTGTCCATTCATTACTAGGAGCACATTTGTTTTTCTTTTTTCTTTTTGTAACAACCAATCACAGCTTTTAGAAGACTGCGTCATACCTAGCAACGGGGTCAACCACACCTCCTCACTAAGATAAAAGTTTCTGTCCCCTCCTTGCTCAGAGTTGCTTTCAGAAACTTCCTAAATCACTCTCAAGCTAAGATTCCTTGCTAGGATTTTTTAGGCTAAGTTAGGAGCTCTCTGAGAGGACTCTGAGAATCTTTGAATACGGGCCCAGATTAATATGATGTATGTTATCATGTGTAACATGTTTGATGTCTTATCCAGTCTTATCCTTGCATGTGTCCTGTGTTTGTCCACATGTAGAAGACAGCTGAGTTTTTCTTCCTGAGCTCCACCTGTATTAAGACGGAGGCTCAACAGGGCGGAGCTCTTCTTCTTGTTGACTCTTGTTGGAGGTACAGAGACAGAAGTTAAGTCATACCGTTCAAATAAAAGCTTTCTCACACTAGTCACAGCTGTACGGGTTCTCTCCTGCATGCCGGCATTGGTGGGTTCTCAAAGTACTGCACCGGGCAAACAATCTTCCACATTGGTCACACCAGTACGGTTTCTCTCCCGTGTGAATACGTTGGTGGTCTGTTAAGGTCCCTGACTGTGTAAAGGCTTTGCCACACTGATCACAGCTGTAGGGTTTCTCTCCTGTGTGAATACGTTGGTGTTTTTTTAAGGCCCCTGAACGTGCAAAGGCTTTGCCACATTGATCACAGCTGTACGGTTTCTCTCCTGTGTGAATGCGTTGGTGGTTTTTTAAGTCCTCTAACCGTACAAAGGCTTTGCCACATAGATCACAGCTGTATGGTTTCTTTCCTGTGTGAATGTGTTGATGGGCTTTCAAGTATCCTGGTCGTGTGAAAGCTTTGCCACATAGATCACACCTGTATGGTGTCTCGCCAGTGTGAATATGTTTATGAAATATTAAGTTTCCTATTTGAGAAAACCTTTTCCCACATTGGTCGCACCCGTATGGTTTCTCTCCTGTGTGACTGCGTTGATGGGTTTTCAAGCATCCTGATTGTGTGAAAGCTTTGCCACATTGATCACAGCTGTATGGTTTCTCTCCTGTGTGACTGCGTTGATGGGTTTTCAAGTGACCTGATCGTGTGAAAGCTTTGCCACATTCATCACAGCTGTATGGTTTTACACCAGTGTGAATATGTTTATGAGATATTAAGGTTCCTATTCCAGAAAACCTTTTCCCACATTGGTCGCACCCGTATGGTTTCTCTCCTGTGTGAATGCGCTGATGGGCTTTCAAGTTACCTGAGAATGTGAAAGATTTGCCACATTGATCACAGCTGTACGGTTTCTCTCTTGTGTGAATGCGCTGATGGATTTTCAAGTTACCTGAGAGTGTGAAAGTTTTCCCACATTGGTCACAGCAGTGCGACTTCTCTGCAGTGTGAACACAGTGGTGACGTTTTAAGCTACGTAGAGTGGTGAAAGCTTTCTCACATTGATCACAGCTGAACGGTTTCTCTGCTGTGTCAATGTCTTGTTTTCTTGAGCTCCCTGACTCTGTGAAATCCTTCCCACTTTGGAAAAAACTGGACAGTTCCCCTTCAATGTGAATGCGTTGATGGGCTTTGAGGGCACTGCAGCGCAAAAATGTTTTCTCACATTGGTCACAGCTGTATGGTTTCTCTCCAGTTTGAACTCTTTGATGAATTTTTAAAGATCCAGATGTTGTGAAGGATTTGTCACGGTGGTGACGTATAAGTTCCTCTCTTCCTCTCTGTTCCTATAGCAACAAACAGAAAAGAGTTAATGAGTTGTCACGGTGCAGCGAGCCAACTAAAACTATAAATAACATTTAAAGCATGTCTGCCAAGCATAACCCACAATGTCTGACTAATGCATTACCACCAACAAATGTTATGATAAATAACTTACAGAATAGTTTTTATTTAGGTTTTGGCTTTTTGATAGGAATTGATACCAATACTACTTATCAATGCGACTCTCACTGATAGTTCTCTCCATAATTTAGTGGTTTAGTGGTTTGGGGTTGGACCTGAGATTCTTGACTTGTGCTCATGTCTCCCCCATGACTGTACAGGCTAACCGCCACACCAAAGTCTTTTCTCATTTCCTTTAAATATTTATCAGTTACTTTTCATAACCCACATAAACCAGTTGTCATAAATCAGACCAGACTGCTTTCATTGACTTAACAAGGGCAGCATCTACAAACCCGACACAGTGGGTGGCGCTACACGTACCTTTAAACTTGCTTTGCGAGCCGCCAATAAACACAGAGAAGAAGAACAACAACTGCAGCACGCTGTCTAGAGGGTAAAACACGTTGCAGTGTGGACGTCTTTCACAGTTTCAGAGGAAGACAACAGGATTACACCGAGGGTCTGATGTCTGACCACCCGACAACCCCCAGATCAACAAACTCCCTGGAACCGGTGAACAGGTCATATATCCCGCTTTATAGCCACAGCACTGAAGGACTGTCTCCAGAGTGTTAGCACGAGCTAATTAGCTGCAGCGGCTAACATCCAACACCGAGCTTTTAAAAGGCTCGCCTCTGTAGTTAAACGTATTAATAACCACTCGCCATGTGGTGCTAAAGTTAGACATTATTTGTATCGTTACCTCTCTGACTGCGTGTGTGTGTCTGAGCTGAGTGTTAATGTGTGAGATGAATCAACAGTAGCTGTAGGCTGGTGTATGATGGGATGTTGAGACGGCGCCTGGGCGTGACGATATAAACATGTGATCCAGCAGATGTAAGGCGAAGCTGCTGATGTTGATGTTCATCAGCTGTCAGTGTTTGTCTGTTAGTAGAGACTCCACTCTGCAGTGTAGTTTATACAGAGAATTACACAGTAACACTGGGCTTCATCATCATCATCATCTTCCTCTGTCTTAACGTTAACGTTATATTTAATACTGATTAAAATGTGTCAAATGAAGTCAGTTTGATTTGGTTTGGTCAGAGCTGTGGAACATTAAATCAGCCTTTCTGACCCTCAGGTGAACATTAACTACAAGTTATAGACAAAATGTGAATTTATCAGTTATCAGTATCGGTTAAGAAAAATCCCTATCGGTGCATCCCTAGTTTTTTCAATATCTCAGATAATCAAACGTACACGCTATGATAACTGTCAACTTTCATGTCACAGTAGACCTTGAAACCGGTACATCGCTGCAACCTTACAGCACACATGGCCAAATTGCCGCCTACGTCACCATATGAGTCAAGTCAAGTCAGGATTTATTTCATCAGTGGTAATTGTAACAAGTGTAGCTTATTTGCTGCGTTGGAGGCGAGGCTTAGTGAATTAGAAGCGCGGCTCCGCACCATGGAAAACCATTCAGCAGCTGCGGTAGTTAGCCAGTCCCCTGTAGCCAGTGCGGAGCCACATAGCATAGCCTTAGCCTCTGCTAACTGTCCTCCGGTAACTCCCGTTCAGCTGGGAGGTTGGGTTACGGTTCGCCAGAAGCGCAGCTCCAAGCCGAAGCCCACGGCTCACCACCAGCCTGTTCGCGTTTCCAACCGCTTTTCCCCACTCAGCGACACAGCCGCTGAGGATAAAACTCTGGTTATTGGCAGCTCTATTCTGAGAAACGTGAAGTTAGCAACACCAGCGACCATAGTCAAATGTATCCCTGGGGCCAGAGCGGGCGACATTGAATCTAATTTAAAACTGCTGGCTAAAGCTAAACGTAGATTCAGTAAGATTGTTAATCACGTCGGCGTCAATGACACCCGGTTACGCCAATCAGAGGTCACTAAAATTAATATTGCCTCGGTGTGTGAATATGCAAAAACGATGTCGGACTCCGTAGTTTTCTCTGGACCCCTCCCAAATCTGACCAGTGATGACACGTTTAGCCGCATGTCATCATTTAATCGCTGGCTGTCCAGGTGGTGTCCAGCAAACGATGTGGGTTTCGTTAATAATTGGCAAACTTTCTGGGGAAAACCTGGTCTTATTAGGAGAGACGGCATTCATCCCACTTTGGATGGAGCTGCTCTCATTTCTAGGAACCTGGCAAACTTTATTAGTAATTTAAACCCCTGACAACCCAGAGTTGAGACCAGGACTCAGAGTCGCAGTCCTATACGCCTCTCTGAGCTTCTAGTTCAGTTACCCAGCCATAGTTTTCATAGTTTTATACAAACGGTGTCTGTGCCCCGACAACCTAAATTATTTAAATCCAAAATTAAACAAAGAGGAGTTGTGCATAACAACCTCATAAAAATTAAAACCTCTTCTGTGACAGAAAGACAAAACAGGAGAATTAAATGCGGACTGTTAAATATCAGGTCTCTGTCGTCTAAAGCAGTGTTAGTAAACGAATTAATATCAGATAATCATATTGATTTACTCAGTCTCACTGAAACCTGGCTGTGTCAAGATGAATATGTTAGTCTAAATGAGTCCACTCCTCCCAGTCATAATAATACCCACATTACTCGAGGCAGCGGCCGAGGAGGGGGAGTTGCAGCCATTTTTAACTCTAACCTGTTAATCAGCCCTAAACCTAAACTAGATTATAATTCATTTGAAAGCCTCGTTCTTAGTCTTTTACATCCGACCTGGAAAACCTCGCAGCCACTTTTATTTGTTATAGTGTACCGTGCTCCTGGCCCGTATTCTGAATTTGTATCTGAATTCTCAGAGTTTTTATCCAGTTTAGTTCTTAAATCAGATAAAGTTATTATTGTAGGTGATTTTAACATTCATGTCGACGTTGATAATGACTCCCTGGCTACTGTGTTTATCTCATTATTAGACTCCATTGGCTTCAGTCAGGGTGTACACGAACCCACTCACTGTTTTAACCATACCCTCGATCTAGTTCTGACAAATGGAATTGAAATTGATAATCTAAAAGTCTTTCCACAGAATCCCTCGCTATCGTATCATTATCTGATTACTTTTGATTACTTTCCTTCCTTTTTCCGCAAGGTTCTGTGCTCAGACCAATCCTATTTACTCTATATATGCTTCCTTTAGGTAACATCATTAGAAATCACTCTATAAATTTCCATTGTTATGCGGATGATACTCAGTTGTATTTATCGATGAAGCCAGAAGAAAGTAATCAATTAACTAAACTCCATAACTACCTTAAGGACATAAAAACCTGGATGAGCACCAATTTCCTGATGTTAAATTCAGACAAAACTGAAGTTATTGTTCTTGGCCCCAAACAACTCAGAGACTCTTTATCTGATGACATAGTTTCTCTAGATGGCATTGCTCTGGCCTCTAGCACTACCGTAAGAAACCTTGGAGCAATATTTGATTAAGATTTGTCTTTTAATTCTCATTTAAAACAAACCTCATGGACTGCATTTTTTCATCTGCGTAATATTGCGAAAATTAGGCCTATCCTGACCCGAAAAGATGCAGAAAAATTGGTCCACGCTTTTGTTACCTCAAGGCTGGATTACTGTAACTCTCTATTATCAGGTAGCTCTAGTAAGTCCTTAAAAACTCTCCAGCTAATTCAGAATGCAGCAGCACGTGTACTAACAGGAACTAAGAAACGAGATCATATTTCTCCTGTTTTAGCTTCTCTGCACTGGCTCCCTGTAAAATCCAGAATTGAATTTAAAATCCTACTGTTAACTTATAAAGCTCTAAATGATCAAGCTCAGTCATATCTTAGAGAGCTCATAGTGCCATATTGTCCCACCAGAACACTGCGCTCTGAGAACGCAGGGTTACTCGTGGTCCCTAAAGTCACCAAAAGTAGATCAGGAGCCAGAGCCTTCAGCTATCAGGCTCCTCTCCTGTGGAATCATCTTCCTGTTACGGTCCGGGAGACAGACACCGTCTTCACATTTAAGACTAGACTTAAGACTTTCCTCTTTGATAAAGCTGATAGTTATTATATAGACATTGTCACGTAAATAACAAATTCCATCACTTGAATAGGCAACACAGCAGCATGTCAAGTGATACTGGAATTTGTTTACAACGAAATGCAGTTTTTGCTGACAAGCAAAATAAAGAGATAATATTTCATAAGACAAAATTTAAAGCCCAATAAGTTGCTATGGTTATGTTCTAAGGGCAATATATTTCATTCCTGCATTATAAGCAAGTTAAAGACATATTGAAAACAGTACATGTCTATTTCTTTCTTATCTTTGAATGTTAGGGGGTTAAAAACACTGTTAAGTGAAAAGCAATCTTTTTATTTTGTAAGGAACAAAAATCAAAATGTGTTTTCTTACAAGAGACTCATTCTGTTATGACTGACGAAAAGTTTTGGAAAGTTCAGTGGGGCGATTCTGCTTTTTTTCTGCACATGGAACTTCTCATTCAGCTGGAGTAATGGTATTATTTAACAGGTTTCCAGGCATGATAATTGACAATCAAACAGATACATAACCTCATTGGTTAATGGTAGTAGTAGAGATAAATGACAAACATTACATTTTAGTGTGTATTTATGGTTAGAATAATAAAGCTGCGGACAGGGACATGTTTGCAGAACTAGGTAAACTTGTGAATGATTGGAAAATAACCTACACTTCAGATCAAGTGATAATGGGTGGAGACTTCAACATAGTTGAAATGTGATTTGGAGATTATATGTTGTTGACTTGATGGATGAACATGGCCATTTTATTCAATGTGATTCATTTGTAGAAAAGTTTCATTTAAAATGCTCCAGAGAGTTCAGTCCAATTTGTAAAGCCATTCCGCTTTCAAACACATGACACAAAGCACTCTTACATATTCACATGTGGTTATTAAGTTGCCTGAAATAAAGATTGGTGAAGTGTATGTTGGTGATAAGAAATGTAATAACAAAGTCATTGCTAATGTTTTGAAATGCAAATTGTTTTCTGATTTTCAAAAGTAAGAATAATCCATAACATTTTAATTAATAAATGTTTCCATTATCTTAAATGGCCAATTTCACCAAAAGTAAAAGACGTTCACTTTAGAATTGTAAACAATGTTTATCCAGCTGCTGAAACTTTACCACAAAGATTTCATTTTCAAGTAAATCCTTATGTGTATTTTGTTCAAGAGAACCCGAAACTATTGAGCATTTATTTTTATCATGGGTAAATATCATATACACCATTGCAAATGGAAAAACTGTAAAGCCTCCATATTTTGCTTTAAAAATGAACTGAAGAATTATTTATCGTCCATTAAGATATGATCTAAAAATAATCAGTCCCTTAAAGACCTGTATGAAGTCATGTTTAAGTCTCTTACATTTTCATTTCATCCTTGCTGCTGTTCATTTTCTTGAAATCTCCAACGAGCATATTGTTTGTTCTGTGAGCTCTCGCGAGAACACGCGGCGCACTGCGCGGGAAAATACCCTGCAACACAGACCGTCTCAAGTGTTTCTTTACTCTGAGTGAGTTAAAGATGAAAACAGGAAACACGGAGACATAAAAACCTTTTTGCTTTGTTACATTTCCTTTCTCCAGATGTGATGTGGAACCAGAGAATGAGCGGATGATCCACGGAGCCTCGAGACTCTTCCTCGTGTCTTTAGTGTGGCTGCTGTCAAGCCCTTTTATCCATGACGTCATCAACACTCACCTCAACATCGCTGCTATCAGAGGACGAGCCTGCTGCTTGTCTTCTCCGGACCTTGTTGCTCCGGTGCTCCGGGTTCTGCTTGTCCTCCTCCATTCCGCTCCTCTACTGCTCCTCCTGCTCCTCCTCTCTCATGGACTCTGATGTCCTGAGTCTTAAGAAGCCTTCCTGCTATAAGCCCCGCCCCTCTTAGTTACTGTTGCTAAGGAAGAAGATTTCCCGCCAGGAAGTAATGAGTTCTTTTCAAGTTGCTTGAATAGAAAAGTTGAATGGGGGATCTATAGAACTTTAGGGACTGTTCTTTATTTATCAGAGGAAGGGGTGACTGGGTGCAACTTTTTTTTTTTACCCTCCCTGAAGCTCCAAATATTTTTCCTCGAGCCTCCCTGAGTTACTGGGGGAAAATCCACCAACCTTCCTCCACCATATAATAGATTTTTATAACTTAGCTTTTGATGTCTGAAAGTTAAAAGTTGAAGACAGAAACCTGGAGTTGAAAAAAGCCTCAGTTTAATTAACAGTTCGTACAAACAGTTTATTCAATATCACTATTTCAAGCTCACATTTATTTATTTAAATGTTTTTACAGAAGCATTTGTCACACGTGATGCGTCCAATTACAGTCAGAAATTTGAAAATCTAACAATGATTTCTGTTTTTACCGTTTCTGGCTGATAAATGGTGTCATTTTGGTGAATACTGTGTTTTTGATTTTGTTTTGCTTTCACAAAACTTTGTTTTCTTTACTACACTATCACATTTTTTGGCACCCTGTACCATGTCATTTTTAGGCATAATACACCGATTTTTTGGCATACTATACTATGACTTTTGTTTTTAGCATGCTGTACTTAAACATTTTTGGCATACTAAGATTTTTTGCCATATACTTTGACTTTTTTCTTACATATTATTTTATGATTTTCATACCACACAATGACATTTTTTATGTACTATACTCTCAAGGCAATTGAATCAAATGCAACTGGACTTAGTTTTGTCTTAGAAGACGTTTCACCTCTTATCCAAGAGGCTTCATCAGTTCATGCTTGTCTGACTAGGCTGGAACTAAAAACAGGTCTTCACAAGGCCAATGATGTCACTGGTTCGTTAGTGCTCCAATGGCGTGTCAACGACGGTCGTTGAAACTCCTGCTGCAACGGTGGTCGTTGGAGTCGTTAGAGTCACATGAGGCCATTTGTGAACGACCATTGTTTTTCGAGGTTAAGCTGTTAAGTCTCCTGGGCAAGGATGAAAGGACAGCATTATAGGTGGGGGATAGGTGGTGTCGCAGACCTCCTCCTCTGTTGAGAGATGGTTTTTCCAATTTCACATAGATGGCTTCTTTTACACCTCTTTCAAACCATCTGTCTTCCCTGTCCAAATGTGCACGTTGCTGTCTTCAAAGGAGTGTGCTTTCTCCTTGAGGTGTAAATAGACAGCTGAGTCTCGCCCTGACGAGTTAGCCCTTCTGTGTTGGGCCATGTGTTTGTTTAGTGGTTGTTTTGTTTCACCAATGTACAAGTCTGGGCATTCCTCGCTGCATTGGACAGCGTACACCAGGTTGCTCTTCTGGGTGTGTGGTGTACGGTCTTTTGGATGTACCAGTCTTTGTCTGAGTGTGATACTGGGTTTGAAACACACAGGGATGTGGTGTTTGTTGAAGATCCTCCTGAGTTTTTCAGATACCCCAGACAAAAAACCTCAGGTTAAATACCTGTTTTGTTTCCACACTAGTTCCAGCCTAGTCAGACAAGCATGAACTGATGAAGCCTCTTGGATAAGAGGTGAAACGTCTTCTAAGACAAAACTAGGTCCAGTTGTGTTCAATTCAATTGCCTTGAGATAACTATGACCTGGATAAATGAGAATATCCACAGGTATGTACTATACTATGTCATTTCTTTCTTAGCATGATGCACTTTGACATTTTCGGCACACTATACAATGACATTTTTCTGGCATACTGTACTATGACTTTTTCCCCAATATACTACACTGTGTGTTCTTACACACACATTCAATTATGTGTGTGAACAGATCGACAATCTGTGTGTAAATGTGTAATCTGTAAATATAAAACACCTTCCACAAAAATACAAAAAAGATTTGTAAACTCACAAAAGTGAGATTGGGAGGCCTATAGGCAATTAAGAAATCTCTCCAAGACCTTAACCCGCAATGCAAAATCTGATTATTATAGGATCTCTTTCTAATAATTTCAAAGACCCTAAAAGGTTTTGGAGCAATATTAAAACAATTTTAAATACAAATAATAAACATCATATAAACCAAATTAGAGTTGGTGACACTTTATCCATGACTCTTGTGCTATTGCCCAGGTCTTCACTCGGCATTTCTCCTCTGTTCTCTCTGGTCATATTCCTGATGAATCTCATTACAACCACTGTCATAATGAACTCTCTCGGCATATTCATTTTACCTTTAAGAAAATTACACTTACAGATGTCCTATCTGCTATGAAAGAGCTAAATTCAAGCAGTGGTGCTGGTCTTGATGGGATTGAAGACAGATATATTAAACTTGCTTCTCAGGTGCTTAGACCCATATCCATCATCTGCTCTACTGTCAAAGTCTTTGAGAAAATCATTTTTAACCAGTTATTCCAACATCTTAAGACTAATAATATCCTATCCCCTTTTCAATCTGGTTTTCGACCCAATCATTCAACTTCTACTGCTCTATTGAAATTTACCAACGATGTGTTCTCTGCTTGTGATGCCGGTAATCTCACAGGTGCCATCTTTCTCAGTCTTACAAAAGCTTTTGATTTAGCTGATCATTATTTACTTCTTGACAAGTTGTATGTTGTGGGGTTATCCAAAAGTGCATTATTATGGTTTAACTCTTACCTTCACAATAGAATATAATATTATTACTTTCATTACTGTTGTTGTAAGCTACTGTCATTACCGTCTCTCCTGCATATCTCTCTCTCTCTCTGTCTCACTGTGTCATACGGATTACTGTTAATTTATTATGTTGATCTGTTCTGTACGACATCTATTGCTCGTCTGTCCATCCTGGAAGAGGGATCCCTCTTCAGTTGCTCTTCCTGAGGTTTCTACCATTTTTTTTCCCCTGTTAAAGGGTTTTTTTGGGGAGTTTTTCCTGATCAGCTGTGAAGGTCCAAAGGACAGAGGGATGTTGTATGCTGTTAAGCCCTGTGAGGCAAATTGTGATATTGACAGTAATACTCACTGTATGACATTAACATAAAACAATGAATGCACGTTACTTATTGCTGATTATTTATAAAAAAAAACCAAAAAAACAGCTCAGTGAAAGACTGCGTGCTCTTACTTTAACATGTGGAGATGACGTCATCAGCTGGGTGATCACATGCTATCCGAAAAATGGCTGAGTGATACGAGTGCATTTTCATTCAGACCGGCGGTTTGTTTCAAAACTCTGTGTGTGTAAAAAGCAAATCAACACACGTAGAACTGAGATCCACAAATGGTTTGTCGATTCACAAATAAAAACTGAGTTCACAAATGCCTGTTTGAAATTTGTAAATGTTAGGAAGATATTCACAAATGCTTTTTAATTATTTGCAAATTAATTTAATGTATATGCAGATGTTTTTTTATTTGTGGAATGTGTTTGTGTGATGGAGGCAAAAAACTAGAGTTGTACCGATACCGATACCAGTATCGGAAATGCCTCCGATACTGCCTAAAATGTGGTATTGGGTGTCGGCGAGTACAGCCTATGACCAATCCGATACCATGTATTGCCTCGCGTCATTACGCATAAGCAGTTTTTTATAATACCGAACTAAGGAAGCAGAAATTAAATATAAAAAATATAAGAATAAATTGGGTGGTATAATGAGATGTAATAAAAAGGATTACTACAGTAAATTACTGGAACAAAACAAAAGTAATATACAAGGGACATGGAAAGCATTAAATAATATAATTAATAAAAACACAAAAAATTCCTATTATCCAAATTATTTTGTTGGAAATAATCAACAAGACTCAAGGAGATTCTCAATGGATTCAATGATTATTTCATAAATGTTGGCCGCAACCTGCCAAAACAAATTGTTGACCCAATAATTAAAGATGATGTTAGTGAAAAAATTATTGATATTAACCAAAACACTATATTTTTGACAAAAGTTGAGGAGAGGGAATTGATTGACATAGTAAATAAATTTAAGAATGAAAAGTCCACTGACTACATTGATATTGATATGAGCCTAATTAAAAACATTATAGAATCTATTGCCAAACCACTTACCCATATTTCTGATCAATCATTTCAAACTGGTATATTTCCTAATAAAATGAAATCGGCAAAGGTCATTCCCATTTTCATAAATGGCAATAAGCACAACTTTTGTAACTACCGACCAATATCTCTGCTTCCTCAGTTCTCCAAAATACTCGAAACACTCTTTGCACACAGACTGGAGGATTTCATAGAAAAGCAACACCTTTTGTGTGACCAGCAATATGGTTTTAGATCTAATCGTTCAACTATGATGGCAGTTATGGAACTTATTGATAATATATCCACAAATACTGAGAACAAAGAATATACAGTTGGGATATTTATAGATTTAAAGAAGGCTTTCGATACCATTGATCATACATTATTATTAAAGAAACTAGACAGATACGGTATCAGGGGGGTTGCAAATTCATGGATTAAAAATTATCTGGATGATAGACATCAATATGTCCAAATTAACATGAATGTCTGCATTGCAGAGGGTTACATGTGGGGTTCCACAAGGCTCTGTACTGGGCCCTAAGCTTTTTATTTTGTATATTAATAACATTTGTGTTGTTTCCTGTAAACTTAACTAATGCAAAAATATCCTCTCTCATCAAACCATATATAACTTACTGTGTTGAAGTTTGGGGGCACACATATCAAACAATCACAAACCCAATCTTCTTACTTCAAAAAAGAGCAATAAGGATAATGAATAAAGCAGATTATAATGAACCAATCAATCAATCAATTTTTATTGAACATGTTAAAACAAAATCAAGGCAGAATAAGGAATAAAGCCTACACACAAATAAAAACAACAACAACCAAAAAAACAAACAAACCTGTAATCAACAGGCAACAAAGCCTTATCAGTTTGGAAAACAGTACATCTGCCTATATTCAATTTATCTCCCAAACATCATGTCCAGAAGGGATAGGAAGAAGTTACAAGAAACTTTTCTAGTCCTACCCCCAACCAACCAACCAACTATACATAAAAACACGAGTTAAAATTCGAAGAACTGGTCGATTTTAAAACCGCACAGCTTATGTATAAAATCAATAATCACATGCTCCCTGACTGTATTCAGAAGATGTTCAGGAAAAGACAAAGTCATTACAACCTCAGAGGGACATGCGTGTTTACAAAGACAAAAATCAGAACAAACACTATACAAAGATGTACAACTGTATCAGTGGTCAATCTATGGAATAATCTTGATAATGACAAATGTATCTACAGTATTTATGTTTTCAACTGTGTAGATTTTGAGTTGTGTAAAATTGATAACCGAAATAAACGGACAGACATAAACATAAACATTTCACATACGCATGCTACAGGCAAACGAAATGGAAATGGAGCGGAGTTTAAAAAGCATTCTACTGTCGCCTTTAAAAACATAATAATAAAAAAAAGTTTTATGGAATTCATTCTACTCTATCTACCTACTCCATCGCTCTCTCACACCATTTCTTCAGGATAGCCACGATGCAACATGTCAAAAAGGAAAACAGAATTAGTACCATCAGTACAATTATCCCTGTTTTAGCCAAAACAGCTCCCCATTTTCCAAAAATTTCCTCTAACCCATCCCACTTGATTCTTTTGCTCTTACCAGCATTTTCAGTCATTTCAGATTTTAAGGCTTCAAGCTTACTCATAGCAACAGAAAATGTTCCATCAGGCAAAGTGTTATTCGAAATAAACATACAACAGAGCGTCCCGAACATTTTACGTACCTTTTCTGCTAAAATCCAATTTAAAGCTTGCCTATTCTACCACGCCATGGCACTGGTTTCATGCAGTTGCTGACCTAATTGCTTAAGAACTTCAAATGTGTAGTTGACATATCTCTGTTGGTTGTAGAAGGTTGGTTGTGATCGTACAAGAATTACTCAGCATTACAAAAACAACTCCTAAAAGGAGTCCTTCCCAGTGACTCCAAAGTACAACAACTCGACAGTATTCAAAAACAACTTCTTATAAGGATTCCTTCCTATTGCGAAATCTGACATCTGGTCAACTGTTTCTAAGACCTTTTGCAACGGACATTATTTTCACATTTGATATAGAACAATACATTATCTGCCTCTACATCAGCTCTCACACATGGGAGTCCTACAGGGAGGAATCTGGTGGTCCAACATAGGGTTACAATTGAAATTAAAAAGATAAAAATAATCAAAGACAAAAGTAAGATATCAACACAGCTATCAGGGCATGGGGAGGAAGCAGTAGGAAGATGTTTGCCTGGCCCTGAAAATGTCCAAAACAATGCAGGGTAAACAAATTTGTGGGCTTTAATGTCACTACCAACATTGGTCACATCACGACGGGTTCTCTCTGGTGTGAACACGTTGGTGGATTTCTTTCTTTTTTTTAAAAAAATTTTATTTATTTAAAAGGGACAAGGTACAGCTCAAACATAAATGTCACCATTTGATGCACAGTACCAGATTATAGCTTCACACACACACACACACACACACACACACACACACACACACACACACACACACACACACACACACGGTTCTGAAGACTAAGTCAGTGATTACAGAGTTGCAGCTCTTCACAACATCAGGCAGGGTGTTCCACTGGTTTGTGGCCTTTACAGAAAAAGCTGATTGCCCAGTTACAGAGCAGCGAAATGGTATGGCACAGTCTTGTATGGAGGATATTCTGGAGGATCTGATAGAATTTAACAGGCGAGTATGCACAAAGTCACATAGTGGAGGGGGGCCAAACCATTTAAAATTTTATAAATCACACACAAATTGGAAAATAACCTAAAATTCTCAAAGCACAATAACTTATATTTTTCCAGTATCCTACAGTGATGGTGACGCATTGGCTTTTTGTCCAGAGTTTTTAAAGTTTGTTTGTATAAGGACTCGAGAGGTCTTAGAGTGGAATCACCAGCCTGCCCCCAGCAGGTGATACAGTAAGACATACGAGACAGAATCATGGCATGCATAAATGTCTTGGCTCCATCCAAAGAAAGACAGTTTCTGATATGTCTGAAATTTACTAGGTTGTATTTTATGGATTTAACCATTTTTTTAAACATGTTTCTTAAAGTTCAAATTTGAATCCAGAATCACGCCAAGATATTTAAAATCAGTAACTATGTCAATTTGTTTGCCTTTAATTAGAATACCAACATTAGGAGGTTGTACCATGGTTTTAGAAAAAAACACATTTTGTCTTATCTACATTTAAACTCAGACATGATTGATCAAGCCAAAGAGTGATCCTTTCCAGCACAGTTGTTAACTGGACAGCTGCTAAGTCAGCTGTTTTAGCATGTACATATACAAGTGTCATCTGCATACATCTGTAGGTCTACATCAGCACACTCTTCAGCGAGATCATCAATATAAAGACTAAATAATAGAGGACCTAAAACTGATCCTTGTGGAATGCCCATAGTGCACTTCATGTAGGTCATACCATCACACCGTCTTATGAGCTCTGAGCATCATCAACAACTTAAATACCAGGGCCCGTATTCACAGAGAATCCTAAGACTAAAAGTAGCTCTTAGTGACGTCATTCTAAAAAAATCTTCGAATTCCTCAAATTCTAAGATTTTTCTTAGAATTTTCCCTTGGTAAGATAAAAGTTATTCACAAAGCATCTTAGGCCTTAAGAGAGCTCCTAAGGTGAAAAACTGTTAAGAGGAGGGAGGAGGACTTTTAAGAAGCCTAAGAGTGTCTCAAACAGAGAAGATTGCGGACAGAGAGGAAGGAGAGATATTCTCCGTATATTGAATGACAGTGATTTAATAAGACGCTACCGGCTCGATCGTGCAGGGAGAATGTTTGTGGTTGACCTCATCAGGGATGAGCTTACTTTTCCCACCCAGCGTAGTAACGCAATAACGCCTGCTTTGGATTGCAGCACATACCAGCGCTTCTCACACTCATCGCTTGTGTGTAAAAGGAGAGGGAACGACGCTTGATTTGTCGGGCAATGCGCTCCCAAGTCTGCCTCTTCCCTTGTGCCGTGATCCCGGGACCGAATTTCCCTCTTAAAACTCCATTGTTCTCCTCCACGAGCTGTGCCAACAGCAGGCACTGCTCTTCTGTCCAGTTCGGCTTTCTCGTTTTTTTTTCTCCATTTCATCCGTAGTTTTGGTCATTCTGCCAAATCAAAACGCTTTTTACAAGGAGGCCAGCAATCACAGTAACTGCTGACAGCTGAGTCTGTGTCCACCATTAATATCACATAGATTAAGTAGTAAAATTACCAGCATGGCGAGTAAACATAACAATAAGCAAATCAATATAATAATCGGCATGTGAATGAGGTACGTTCAAACATTTTGAAGCTGTGTAACAATTAATTTAATTTTGCTGAGTTTCATCATCATGACATAAAATTATTCTGACGATTACGCATTTCTTAATACAGTCGAAGTTCTATGATCGGTTGATTTCACTGTCCATTTCGTTACTAGGAGCGCATTTGTTTTTCTTTTTTTTCTTTTTGTAACAACCAATCACAGCTTTTAGAAGACTGCGTCATACCTAGCAACGGGGTCAACCACACCTCCTCACTAAGATAAAAGTTTCTGTCCCCTCCTTGCTCAGAGTTGCTTTCAGAAACTTCCTAAATCACTCTCAAGCTAAGATTCCTTGCTAGGATTTTTTTAGGCTAAGTTAGGAGCTCTCTGAGAGGACTCTGAGAATCTTTGTGAATACTGGCCCAGATTAATATGATGTATGTTATCATGTGTAACATGTTTGATGTCTTATCCAGTTTTATCCTTGCATGTGTCCTGTGTTTGTCCACATGTAGAAGACAGCTGAGTTTTTCTTCCTGAGCTGCACCTGTATTAAGACGGAGGCTCAACAGGGTGGAGCTCTTCTTCTTGTTGACTCTTGTTGGAGGTACAGAGACAGAAGTTAAGTCATACCGTTCAAATAAAAGCTTTCTCACACTAGTCACAGCTGTACAGATTCTCTCCTGCATGCCGGCATTGGTGGGTTCTCAAAGTACTGCACCGGGCAAACAATCTTCCACATTGGTCACACCAGTACGGTTTCTCTCCCGTGTGAATACGTTGGTGGTCTGTTAAGGTCCCTGACTGTGTAAAGGCTTTGCCACACTGATCACAGCTGTAGGGTTTCTCTCCTGTGTGAATACATTGGTGTTTTTTTAAGGCCCCTGAACGTGCAAAGGCTTTGCCACATTGATCACAGCTGTACGGTTTCTCTCCTGTGTGAATGCATTGGTGGTTTTTTAAGTCCTCTGACCGTGCAAAGGCTTTGCCACATAGATCACAGCTGTACGGTTTCTTTCCTGTATGAATGTGTTGATGGGCTTTCAAGTATCCTGGTCGTGTGAAAGCTTTGCCACATAGATCACACCTGTATGGTGTCTCGCCAGTGTGAATATGTTTATGAAATATTAAGTTTCCTATTTGAGAAAACCTTTTCCCACATTGGTCACACCCGTATGGTTTCTCTCCTGTGTGACTGCATTGATGGGTTTTCAAGCATCCTGATCGTGTGAAAGCTTTGCCACATTGATCACAGCTGTATGGTTTCATACCAGTGTGAATACGTTTATGAGATATTAAGGTTCCTATTCCAGAAAACCTTTTCCCACATTGGTCGCACCCGTATGGTTTCTCTCCTGTGTGAATGCACTGATGGGCTTTCAAGTTACCTGAGAATGTGAAAGCTTTCCCACATTGGTTACAGCAGTGCGACTTCTCTGCAGTGTGAACACAGTGGTGACTTTTGAAGCTACATAGAGTGGTGAAAGCTTTCTCACATTTGTCACAGCTAAACAGTTTCTCTGCTGTGTCAATGTCTTGTTTTTTTGAGCTCCCTGGCTCTGTGAAATCCTTCCCACTTTGGAAAAAACTGGACAGTTCCCCTTCAATGTGAATGCATTGATGGGCTTTGAGGGCACTGCAGCACAAAAATGTTTTCTCACATTGGTCACAGCTGTATGGTTTCTCTCCAGTTTGAACTCTTTGATGAATTTTTAAAGATCCAGATGTTGTGAAGGATTTGTCACGGTGGAGACACTGAAGTTCCTCTCTTCCTCTCTGTTCCTATAGCAACAAACAGAAAAGAGTTAATGAGTTGTCACGGTGCAGCGAGCCAACTAAAACCATAAATAACTTTTAAAGCATGTCTGCCAAACATAACCCACAATGTCTGACTAATGCATTACCACCAACAAATGTTATGATAAATAACTTACAGAATAGTTTTTATTTAGGTTTTGACTTTTTGATAGGAATTGATACCAATACTACTTATCAATGCGACTCTCACTGATACTTCTCTCCATAATTTAGTGGTTTAGTGGTTTTGCGTTGGACCTGAGATTCTTGACTTGTGCTCATGTCTCCCCCATGACTGTACAGGCTAACCGCCACACCAAAGTCTTTTCTCATTTCCTTTAAATATTTATCAGTTACTTTTCATAACCCACATAAACCAGTTGTCATAAATCAGACCAGACTGCTTTCATTGACTTAACAAGGGCAGCATCTACAAACCCGACACAGTGGGTGGCGCTACACGTACCTTTAAACTTGCTTTGCGAGCCGCCAACAAACACAGAGAAGAACAACAACAACTGTAGCACGCTGTCTAGAGGGTAAAACACGTCACAGTGTGGACGTCTTTCACAGTTTCAGAGGAAGACAACAGGATTACACTGAGGGTCTGATGTCTGACCACCCGACAACCCCCAGATCAACAAACTCCCTGGAACCGGTGAACAGGTTATATATCCCGCTTTATAGCCACAGCACTGAAGGACTGTCTCCAGAGTGTTAGCACGAGCTAATTAGCAGCAGCGGCTAACATCCAACACCGCGCTTTTAAAAGGCTCGCCTCTGTAGTTAAACGTATTAATAACCACTCGCCATGTGGTGCTACAGTTAGACATTATTTGTATCGTTACCTCTCTGACTGCGTGTGTGTGTCTGAGCTGAGTGTTAATGTGTGAGGTGAAGCAACAGTAGCTGTAGGCTGGTGTATGATGGGATGTTGAGACGGCGCCTGGGCGTGACGATATAAACATGTGATCCAGCAGATGTAAGGCGGAGCTGCTGATGTTGATGTTCATCAGCTGTCAGTGTTTGTCTGTTAGTAGAGACTCCACTCTGCAGTGTAGTTTATACAGAGAATTACACAGTAACACTGGGCTTCATCATTATCATCATCATCATCCTCTGTCTTAAGGTCAACGTTACATTTAATAATGATTAAAATGTGTCGAAGTCAGGTTGATTTGCTTCGGTCAGAGCTGTGAAATATTAAATCAGCCTTTCTGACCCTCATGTGAACATTAACTACAAGTTATAGACAAAATGTGAATTTATCAGTTATCAGTATGGGTTAAGAAAAATCCCTATCGGTGCATCCCTAATTTTTTCAATATCTCAGATAAGCAAATGTACACGCTATGATAACTGTCAACTTCCATATCACAGTAGACCTTGAAAGTGGTACATTGCTGCAACCTTACAGCACACATGGCCAAATTGCCGCCTACGTCACCATATGACACATCTGTTTTTCTTTACATAAAGACATTTCCACCATAAACTGGTGCACAACACTTCAAAATGCAGTAAAATAAACTCACTATAATGCACAGAATATCCTGGGGGAGGAGAGACTCATTCTGTTATGACTGATGAAAAGTTTTGGAAAGGTCAGTGGGGCGATTCTGCTTTTTCTGCACATGGAACTTCTCATTCAGCTGGAGTAATGGTATTATTTAACAGGTTTCCAGGCATGATAATTGACAATAAAACAGATACATAACGTCATTGGTTAATGGTAGTAGTAGAGATAAATGACAAACGTTACATTTTAGTGTGTATTTATGGTGAGAATAATAACGCTGCGGACAGGGACATGTTTGCAGAACTAGGTAAACTTGTGAATGATTGGAAAATAACCTACACTTCAGATCAAGTGATAATGGGTGGAGACTTCAACATAGTTGAAATGTGATTTGGAGATTTCAAAACTGCCTATTAAGTTGTCAGATTTCCATAAACAGGTACTGCACTACTGGAAAATGATATAGACCCATAATTTCACACCACATGGCTCCACCTTGTGGAATAATAGAACCATTACAATTAGTAAGAAAACCTTGTTTAAAAAAGAATGGTATGAGAAAAAAGTGTTATATGTTGTTGACTTGATGGATGAACATGGCCATTTTATTCAATGTGATTCATTTGTAGAAAAGTTTCATTTAAAATGCTCCGTCAGAGAGTTCAGTCCAATTTGTAAAGTCATTCCGCTTCCTTTGAAACACATGACACAAAGCACTCTTACATATTCACATGTGGTTATTAAGTTGCCTGAAATAAAGATTGGTGAAGTGTATGTTGGTGATAAGAAATGTAATAACAAAGTCATTGCTAATGTTTTGAAATGCAAATTGTTTTCTGATTTTCAAAAGTAAGAATAATCCATAACGGGAACATTTTAATTAATAAATGTTTCCATTATCTTAAATGGCCAATTTCATCAAAAGTAAAAGACGTTCACTTTAGAATTGTAAACAATGTTTATCCAGCTGCTGAAACTTTACCACAAAGATTTCATTTTCAAGTAAATCCTTATGTGTATTTTGTTCAAGACAACCCGAAACTATTGAGCATTTATTTTTATCATGGCTAAATATCATATACACCATTGCAAATGGAAAAACTGTAAAGCCTCCATATTTTGCTTTAAAATGAACTGAAGAATTATTTATCGTCCATTAAGATATGATCTAAAAATAATCAGTCCCTTAAAGACCTGTATGAAGTCATGTTTAAGTCTCTTACATTTTCATTTCATCCTTGCTGCTGTTCATTTTCTTGAAATCTCCAACGAGCCTATTGTTTCTTCTGCGAGCTCTCGCGAGAACACGCGACGCACTGCGCGGGAAAATACCCTGCAACACAGACCGTCTCAAGTGTTTCTTTACTCTGAGTGAGTTAAAGATGAAAACAGGAAACACGGAGACATAAAAACCTTTTTGCTTTGTTACATTTCCTTTCTCCAGATGTGATGTGGAACCAGAGAATGAGCGGATGATCCACGGAGCCTCGAGACTCTTCCTCGTGTCTTCAGTGTGGCTGCTGTCAAGCCCTTTTTATCCATGACGTCATCAACACTCACCTCAACATCGCTGCTATCAGAGGACGAGCCTGCTGCTTGTCTTCTCCGGACCTTGTTGCTCCGGTGCTCCGGGTTCTGCTTGTCCTCCTCCATTCCGCTCCTCTACTGTTCCTCCTGCTCCTCCTGCTCCTTCTCTCTCATGGACTCTGATGTTCTGCTCCTGATCTCCGCTCGCTTCTTCTTCTTCTTCTACTTCAACTTTTTCCTGCTGATTCTTCTTTGAGGTTTATTGGCGGTTGGCAAACGACGTCATGTTGCATTACCGCCACCTACTGGTGCGGAGTGTGGACCGAACTCTCTAATCATTAAATAGATTTTTAAAAAACACAAATAACTCATGTCTTCTCAATCATAATAATTTCTTTTAGATAATAAATAGTAATCAGATTAATTCCCTGAGTTCTTCTGTAAAATATCTTTTCAAGTTTTCAATCAGTTGCTTTCTTTCGTCTTCATATTTCTGACAGTACATAACAGGCTGTACTGTCTCTTCTTACGATACCATACGATATACTTTATTGTCCCCGAAGGGAAATTTGTCTGTGACTTAAGTACTGTGCACATTGCCTGCTTCCATAAAAAACAAACAAACAAAAACAACAAACAATGAAACACATAACACATACAGTAAATACACAATACATACAACAATACATCATCATACAGCATTCCCTTAAGAGGGCACCATGGCACTGTTGCTCAAACCTAACAGGCTATTTACTCTTTAGTATAGTAATTGAGATAGGCACAAAGAAGTTTTTAAACCGATTCAGTTTGCATTTGGGGACTCTGTATTGTCTTCCAGACGGTAAAAGTTCATACTCAGGATAAAGGATGGGTGATGGGTCAGATAAAGCCCACATACAAAGTACAGTCTTTGCTGTAATGGAGAACACAGGTTGTCAATGTGGGTCTTCCAGCTGAATTTGATATGTAGGAGGACACAAAGGTATTTGTAGGAGCTGACCTGACAGATGTTTTTGTCATGGATGGGGACAGGTGTGTGATCCCCCACAGAGCCAGGGTCAAACACCATCTCCTGTGTTTTCCTCACATTCATTTGTAGATGGTCAGCATCACACCACTGAGCAAAGGTCTGAACCTCAATGAAGTATGATGAGAGACCTGCGTCCTCGTACAGCAGACGGAGAATGGCAGTATCATCTGAGAAGTTCAAAATTAAATTGCTAGGGAAGCTACTGCAGCATTCATTTGTGTAAAGTGTAAATAAAACAGGGGAACTCACACAAGCTTGAGGAGCTCCATGCACTTATAGATTTAGTTTCAGAGAGGGTATTGTTTACTCTGACAGTCAGTCACTGTTTTTGACTGTGGCTTAGTGCTCTTAAAAACCCTTTTGTATGTAGGGATCAGATGGGCTGTATTGTGGTCTGAATTTGATAGAGGAGGCTTAGATCTTGCGTTGGATGCATTTTTAATGTTCTCGTAACGTTTATCTAAAACTTCATTATCACGGGTATTACACTTAACATATTGCTGGAAGCCTGGAAGGGACATTTCTAATTTACAGTGGTTAAAATCGGAGAGAATAAAAACAGGTGCTTCAGATGTACGTTGCAGCTGTTGTTGAACAGTGTCTGCTATGTGGCTCGCAGCTCTGGCCGCACCACCACTTGGGGGTACGTATACAGCACAAATGATGATATTTCCAAACTCCCTGGGAAGGTAAGGGGGTCTAAGAGAGAGGCACAGCAGCTCACACAGTCATCACATCTTTATTATTTTCACCTACATTGAGCAGTGATTTCAAGTCTTGATATTATTATTTCTTCTCTCCTTCTTGTACGTCTCATTTCACCTAATCCCCTTTGAATTCTGTCAACCCTTTAAAACCTGGAGTGAAAAAAGAAACGGGAAAAATGAGCAATGAGCAACTTGGTGAAAAATGTCCCACATATTGCAATTTGTTTTTAAATAAATAAATATGGAAAATTATTTTTAAAGAATTTTAAAAAAGATAAAAACCTGGGGATAACTATACTTATGATTATTATTACATTTTAAAATTATGTTACAAAAAAATAAAAAATAAAATAAAATTATGTTACACAAAGATTATAATTTATAAGCACTGCTTCCAGCTCATTTCCTTGTTTTGTTTTGTTTTTTTCTTAACAAATTTTCTTGTTTTTAATTTTCTCTTTCTTTCTAATTTCTTGCTATTTTTTGGGTAATTTCTTCTTTCATTGCTCATAGCCTTCATCTCATGTTTGGTATTAAAGAAATCAAGCCAGTTCTAAACCGTCGTCCTTTCCTCTCTTCCTCACAGTGCTTCCCCACCTTTCCTTCAGTCTCTGTTTAATCACACTCCTGATTTCTGTTGTTTTCTTCTCTGGAGCTAAGTGTCGTAACTACTGAATGTATCCTGTCCACCGTTAATTCTTTAGACTGCACCAGTGAAAAAATCATATTAAGTGACTTCAATTCTAATTGGCTAGATCGCTCCTCTCAAAAAGACTGCAATCTCCTTAACAGCATAAATTTAACTCAACATATTATCCCCACACCAATCTGGTGTTCGACCTAGCTATTCTACCACCACTGCTCTTTTAAAATTTACAGACGATATACTATCAGCATCTGACAGCAATATGCCTACATGTGCTATATTCATTGACCTTACTAAAGCATTTGACATGGTTGATCATTATCTTCTTTTAGATAAATTATATGCTATTGGTCTTTCTACTGACTCTTTATTATTTTTTTAACTCCTTTCTTCATTACAGAAGTCAGTGTGTTTCCTTTTAGGGTAGCCAATCAGACTTCAAGATTATTGATAAAGGTGTTCCACAAGGCTCATCCTTAGGTCCTGTCTTGTTCTCCATCTTTATCAATGATCTTCCTCAAATCTGTTCTTTCTGCCAAATTCATTTATATGCAGATGACACTGTAATATACTCCTCCAGCTCTGATATTTCACAAATTCAACACTCTGTACAATCTGATTTTAACTTGGTTCAAAAATGGTTTTCTTCAAATAAGCTTCTTTTGAACAAGAAAACAATCATATAATATTGTGTTTTGCATTCGACCTGATTCGTTATCTTGAACTAAAAACTGGTGTGTTACTTTTCTTGAAGGAACAACAACAGCAAAAGTTGAAGAATTTAAATATCTGGGCCTCTGGCTTGATTCCCAGCTATCTTTCAAACCTCATATCAACTCAATCTCCGAGAAAATATTTGGTTGTCTGAAATCACTTTATCGTTCTGTTGATTGTTTCTCACAACAAGTCCGGAAAAGAATTATAATGCAATTGATATTTCCAATATCAGACTATGCTGATGTTATCTATGGGAACAAATCTCCGTCCTCTTAATGTATTATATAATAGTCTTTGTAGATTTGTGCTCAGGTGTCCATGTAGAACCCATCACTGTCTAATGTATGAGTCCTTGAACTGGCCGGCCCCCAAGTCCAGAGGGCAATTCCATTGGTATTCACCATTCATTGTGTAATGAATTTGGTGGGGGGTGGCTAGGATTGGGGAGCATTGTTGGAGTGTGTATCCTTGTGTTTATTATGTTTTGTATTTACTCTTTAGTATGTTTGTATTGTTTATGTTTGTCATTATTTGTAAGGACCCCCTCGAAAATGAGATTCTTGAAATCTAGAATAAAGTATGAATAAAGTATCAATACAGTTATTTTATTTTTTTGGTCTTCTCTGCTCCCTTATCTGCCATTTTATGTCCTTTCATACCAACGTGCAACAGTTGCTGTTGCTATGGCAGCAGAAAATAATGAAAACATGAACAGGATGTAAACAGGCGTTACAGTGAAACCAAAGAATGAACACGCAATAGACGCTATAAAACTGTGGAGCTGATCCTGTGGAGCTGATCCTGAGGAGCATCTGAGCTTTAGTAGTGAGACTGTGACAGGAGCAAAGACCAACACCAGGAACTTTAATCCCACTGCAGAGTCTACAAACTATTTTTATTAAAGGCTGAACTCATCTGATGATATGGACATTACAATCCTCCACACACAAACAAACAGGCTTCAACTCAACTTCTGTCTCTGTACCTCCAACAAGAGTCAAAAAGAAGAAGAGCTCCGCCCTGCTGAGCCTCCGTCTTTATACAGGTGGAGCTCAGCAAGAAAAACTCAGCTGTCTTCTACATGTGGACAAACACAGGACACATGCAAGACACTGGATAAGACATCAAATATGTTACACATGATAACATACATCATATTAATCTGATATTTAAGTTGTTGATGATGCTCAGAGCTCAGAAGACTTTGGTGTCCTGATGTCATCAACCGGAGCAAACAGTCTGAGCTGGAAACCTGAACATTGTGGAGGGGTTTTCATGTCCCTGTCATACTGGGAGCTGTGGTGTCCCAGCCGTTGCTCCTTGTCGGGTCTTGAGACGCAAAGTGGTCCAAGGGGAGGGGCCAGACTAACAGTGAGTCAACAGACCTTGATGAATCAGACCTGGAGCACCTCGCCATGACAACACAAACAGAGCTCTCACACATGGGAGTCCTACAGGGAGGAATCTGGTGGTCCAACATTGGGTTACAGTTGAAATAAAAAACAGATAAAAATAATCAAAGACAAAAGTAAGATATCAACACAGCTATCAGGGCATGGGGAGGAAGCAGTAGGAAGATGTTTGCCTGGCCCTGAAAATGTCCAAAACAATACAGGGTAAACACATTTGTTGGCTTTAATGTCACTACCAACATTGGTCACATCAGGACGGGTTCTCTCTGGTGTGAACACGTTGGTGGACATTTAGGTCATACCTTTCGATTAAAGCTTTCTCACACTAGTCACAGCTGTACGGGTTCTCTTCTGCATGCCGGCATTGGTGGGCTCTCAAATGGCTGCGCTGAATAAATAATCTGCCACATTGTTCACACCAGTACGGCTTCTCTCCTGTGTGAATACGTTGGTGGTCTGTTAAGGTCCCTGGCCGTGCAAAGACTTTGCCACATTGTTCACAGCTGTACGGTTTCTCTCCTGTGTGAATACGTTGATGGCTTTTTAAGACCCCTGGCCGTGCAAAGGCTTTGCCACATTGATCACAGCTGTACGGTTTTTCTCCTGTATGAATACGTTGATGGCTTTTTAAGACCCCTGACAGTGCAAAGGCTTTGCCACATTGATCACAGCTGTACGGCTTCTCTCCTGTATGAACACGTTGGTGGTTTTTTAAGGCTCCTGACAATGTAAAGGTTTTGCCACATTGATCACACCAGTACGGCTTCTCTCCTGTGTGAATACGTTGGTGTTTTTTTAAGTCTCCTGACAATGCAAAGGCTTTGCCACATTGATCACAGCTGTATGGTTTCTCTCCTGTGTGACTGCGCTGATGGGCTTTCAAGCTACCTGAGCATGTGAAAGCTTTGCCACATTGATCACAGCTGTATGGTTTCTCTAATGTGTGACTGCGCTGATGGGCTTTCAAGTAACCTGAGCATGTGAAAGCATTGCCACATTGATCACAGCTGTATGGTTTCTCTAATGTGTGACTGCGTTGATGGGTTTTCAAGGCATCTGACCTTGTAAAAGCTTTGCCACATTGATCACAGCTGTATGGTTTCTCTCCTGTGTGGCTGCGTTGATGGGTTTTCAAGGCATCTGACCTTGTAAAAGCTTTGCCACATTGATCACAGCTGTACGGTTTCTTTCCTGTGTGAATTCTTTGGGGAGTTTCAAGGGACGTACGTTGCAACTTCTCTGCAGTGTGAACACAGTGGTGATTTCTTAAGTTATGTTGGTCGCAGCTGTATGGTTTCTCTCCAGTTTGAACTCTTTGATGAATTTTTAAAGATCCAGATGTTGTGAAGGATTTGTCACGGTGGTGACGTATAAGTTCCTCTCTTCCTCTCTGTTCCTATAGCAACAAACAGAAAAAGAGTTAATGAGTCGTCTTGGTGCAGCGAGCCAACTAAAACCATAAATAACATTTAAAGCATATGTTCAAAAGGACAGCCCTTCATTGCTAAGTTCTAACACAGCATCCCTCATCAGTCCATTCACAGCGCACATGCACATTTAATGACATGATGCACTGAACCAATCAGAGACCTCTGCTGCACTGTGTGAATTGTCTGGCACGAGCCGATGGAGAGTTTTTCTTCACCGCTGCAGTCCGGATTTTATTCGTTCATCCCAGCAGTTTGGACTCTATTTTAACCTGCAGCTGTGTTTTTCTGGACTCTTGCTCCCCCTTTTGTTGATTTGCTCCGTCTTGTGCGTCCATGAGAGTGTGAGTAATACGTTATCATTCTGTTACTGTTCTTAATTATATTCTGTGTGTTATTCGGCAATGTTTATAGTACTGTACTGTGTCTTGTGCATTGGTTAATCATTGCCAATTTCATATTCCAATTGATCCCTGATAATATCGTTATGTTGAATAATGGTGTAATGCTGTGCCGTCAGGGGTTATTATTTATGTCACGGCAGTGTGGTGAGCATGCCGTTGCGCCTATTAAGGGATCGTCCCACAATTATTTGTCTATGCCAGTGAAATAGATATGGGCCTTTCTGAGCTAAGCAGTTGCTTTTGTTGACAGTCCCTTAAATTTATGAACACTCACATCTCCTCATTTATTCATCTTTTTACTGTTTATCATTACATCGTCTTATTTTTGCATTGTGTAATTTACGCCAGTCTGTTTGTTTATCATTAATATTGCATTATGATTAATGTGCACATTTTTGTTTATTTCTTTATTGTAGTTAACCACACAGACAATATCAAAAGAAGAGTTTATTCACACATAAATGAGTGGCATCTCAATGAGAGGGTGTGTGTGAACTGGATTCATTAACCCATCAACATCATTCCTGTTCTTATCGGACAAACTGTGGAGAGTGCAGATACCTTCCTGAAATCAGTGCCTTCTGATTTATTCATCTATCATTAATAGGTCTCAAGTTTGGTATTCAGTAAGCCAACACCTATTTTATAGCATGTCTGCCAAACATAACCCACAATGTCTGACTAATGCATTACCACCAACAAATGTTATGATAAATAACTTGCAGAATAGTTTTTATTTAGGTTTTGACTTTTTGATCGGAATTGATACCAATACTACTTATCAATGCGACTCTCACTGATACTTCTCTCTAGGGCTGGACGATTATGGCAAAAATAATAATCACGATTATTTTTGATTGATATTGAAATCACGATTAATAAACACGATTATTCATTGATTTCAAAACTCAACTTTAATTATAACTTAAAAGAACAGCCAGAAATAAATTAGTAACAAGTAAACAAGTAAAAATAAATAAATAATAATAATAATAATAATAATAATAATAGTAAATTGAAATAATAATAGCAATAAAACCAATAAAGAAAAATAAATACTAGGGCTGACCCAAGTTCGACAGCACGGGATTAATTGTGGAAAAAAAAAAAAAGGAATATTCGGCCTTTTTTTTCTCCCGGCCTTGAACGCAACACCATCTCCGACAAGGAAATAGAAAGCCCGACGTGCAATGAATGGAGACCTATTATCCTGCTTGAACACAGACGACTAAATTCTTTCAACAATGTGACTCAAAATAATGATAAAATAGATTTTATTGATGTAAAATAATATGCTGATGGTGACATTTTCCACCGGTCTGGTGTCAATGGCACATGCTGCTCTGAGTCGCGCATCTGTCTGCTTGCGCTGCAGTGCGCACCGAGGGTTTTAAGTTAAATCAGTGTTAAAGTGTTAAATCAAAAGTTAAACACTACTTATCAGCAACCAGAAGTGTTTTTTTCGTTTGTGAATATTTTTATCTTAATTCTAGGGTTGCAAGAAACTACCTTTTCGCAATAATTTGTAAGTTATTAACTTTTTTGGACTTTTTTTTTCAGCTTGTGTTGCCTCAGGGGGCAGACATGACCGCGTGACAATGACAGATGACTGAAGTTGTCCTACCTTTCTTCTCAACCAAAGGCTGCCTTTCTGTCATGTTCTCAATCGCTCGCTCCACATATTATTGATCCACACACGTCACATGCTTGCTGCTGCTGCACATAACACAGGTGCATTCACGGTGCTTACATACACGCCGTGCTGTGCGGCGCATTAATCGTTTTTCTTCAATTATAATGTTTTTATGATCGTGAGAAGCCAAAATCGAAATCATGATTAAAATTCGATTAATCGTCCAGCCCTACTTCTCTCCACAGTCTCAAAACTTATAAGAGGGGCCTCCGCAATGCCAGAGCAAACTATTACTCAGCTTTAATAGAAGAAAACAAGAACAACCCCAGGTTTCTTTTCAGCACTGTAGCCAGGCTGACTGAGAGTCAGAGCTCTATTGAGCCTTGTATTCCTTTAGCCCTTAGCAGTAATGATTTTATGAGCTTTTTTAATGACAAAATTCTAACTATTAGAGGCAAAATTCATGACCTCCTGTCCTCAGATAGTACCTATCTAACCTCAAACACAGCTGTAAGACGTAATATATATTTAGATTGCTTCTCCCCGATTTCTCTTCAAGAACTGACCGCAGTGATTTCTTCATCTAAATCATCAACGTGTCTCTTAGACCCCATCCCAACTAGGCTACTTAAGGAGGTCTTTCCTTTAGTTAACACTCATATATTAGATATGATCAATATATCCTTATTAACAGGCTATGTACCACAGTCTTTTAAGGTAGCTGTAATTAAACCTCTACTAAAAAAGCCCACCCTGGATCCAGAGGTGTTAGCCAACTATAGACCAATATCTAATCTTCCCTTTATGTCAAAGATCCTTGAGAAAGTAGTCGCAGACCAGCTGTGTGATTTTCTCCATGATAATAATTTATTTGAGGAATTTCAGTCAGGATTTGGAGTGCATCATAGCACTGAGACAGCACTAGTTAAAATTACAAATGACCTTCTGATTGCTTCAGACAAAGGACTCGTCTCTGTACTTGTTTTATTAGATCTTAGTGCAGCGTTTGAATTGACCATCAAATTCTACTGCAGAGACTGGATCACTTAATTGGCCTAAAAGGTTCTGCACTGAGCTGGTTTAAATCTTATTTATCTGATCGTTTTCAGTTTGTTCACGTTCATAATGAATCATCCTTACGTACTAAACTTTGTTTTGGAGTTCCACAAGGTTCTGTGCTCGGACCAATCCTATTTACTCTATATATGCTTCCTTTAGGTAACATCATTAGAAATCACTCTATAAATTTCCATTGTTATGCGGATGATACTCAGTTGTATTTATCAATGAAACCAGAAGAAAGTAATCAATTAACTAAACTCCATAACTGCCTTAAAGACATAAAAATTTGGATGTGCACCAATTTCCTGATGTTAAATTCAGACAAAACTGAAGTTATTGTTCTTGGCCCCAAACAACTCAGAGACTCTTTATCTGATGACATACAGTCAGTCAATCAATCAATCAATTTTATTTATAAAGCCCAATATCACAAATCACAATTTGCCTCACAGGGCTTTACAGCATACGACATCCCTCTGTCCTTAAGACCCTCACAGCGGATAAGGAAAAACTCCCCAAAAAAACCCCTTTAACGGGGGGAAAAAACGGTAGAAACCTCAGGAAGAGCAACTGAGGAGGGATCCCTCTTCCAGGACGGACAGACGTGCAATAGATGTCGTACAGAACAGATCAACATGATAAATTAACAGTAATCCATATGACACAGGGAGAGAGAGAGAGAGAGAGATTACAACAACATTAATGGAAGTAATAATATTATAGTTATAGTTCTGGTTACTGCGGTACAATATGTTGAAAGTATGTATTAATACCTGGCAGTATACATGTGTGACAATAATCATATGTGTATAATAACAGAAGAAGTATGACTAATGACTAATGATGGCAGCAGCAGCAGGAGGCATCTGGCGGGACCACGGCAGCAGCACACACACCGTCCACGCTGTCCAGGCACCGCTGTGATATGAGTTAATCTGAGAGACAGTGGAGCACAAAGGCTCCGGAGAAGAAGCCGAGTTAGTGACATCCAGAATGGCCGGGTTAGCTAGATGCAGTAATAGAATACGAGAGAGAGAGAGAGAGAAGGAGAGAAGGGGCCCGGTGTATTATAGGGGGGTCCTCCGGCAGACTAGGCCTAAGTCAGCCTAACTAAGGGCTGGTACAGGACAAGCCTGAGCCAGCCCTAACTATAAGCTTTATCAAAGAGGAAAGTCTTAAGTCTAGTCTTAAATGTGGAGACGGTGTCTGCCTCCCGGACCGTAACAGGAAGATGATTCCACAGGAGAGGAGCCTGATAGCTGAAGGCTCTGGCTCCTGATCTACTTTGGAGACTTTAGGGACCACGAGTAACCCTGCGTTCTCAGAGCGCAGTGTTCTGGTGGGATAATATGGCACTATGAGCTCTCTAAGATATGACGGAGCTTGACCATTTAGAGCTTTATAAGTTAACAGTAGGATTTTAAATTCAATTCTGGATTTTACAGGGAGCCAGTGTAGAGAAGCTAAAACAGGAGAAATATGATCTCGTTTCTTAGTTCCTGTTAGTACACGTGCTGCTGCATTCTGAATTAGCTGGAGAGTTTTTAAGGACTTACTAGAGCTACCTGATAATAGAGAGTTACAATAATCCAGCCTTGAGGTAACAAAAGCGTGGACCAATTTTTCTGCATCTTTTGGGTCAGGATAGGCCTAATTTTCGCAATATTACGCAGATGAAAAATGCAGTCCGTGAGGTTTGCTTTAAATGAGAATTAAAGACAAATCTTGATCAAATGTTACTCCGAGGTTTCTTACGGTAGTGGCAGGGGCCAGAGCAATGCCATCTAGAGAAACTATGTCATCAGATAAAGAGTCTCTGAGTTGTTTGGGGCCAAGAACAATAACTTCAGTTTTGTCTGAATTTAACATCAGGAAATTGGTGCTCATCCAAGTTTTTATGTCTTTAAGGCAATTATGGAGTTTAGTTAATTGATTGCTTTCTTCTGGCTTCATTGATAAATACAACTGAGTATCATCCGCATAACAATGGAAATTTATAGAGTGATTTCTAATGATGTTACCTAACGGAAGCATATATAGAGTAAACAGGATTGGTCCGAGCACAGAACCTTGCGGAACTCCAAAACAAACTTTAGTCCGTAAGGATGGTTCATTGCGACGTCAACAAATTGAAAACGATCAGGTAAATAAGATTTAAACCAGCTTAGTGCTGAACCTTTTAAGCCAATTAAGTGATCCAGTCTCTGCAGCAGAATTTGATGGTCAATTGTGTCAAACGCACGCACTCTAATAAAACAAGTACAGAGCGAGTCCTTTGTCTGAAGCAATCAGAAGGTCATTTGTAATTTTAACTAGAGCTGTCTCAGTGCTATGATGCACTCTAAATCCTGACTGAAATTCCTCAAATAAATTATTATCATGGAGAAAATCACACAGCTGGTCTGCGACTACTTTCTCAAGGATCTTTGACATAAAGGGAAGATTAGATATTGGTCTATAGTTGGCTAACACCTCTGGATCCAGGGTGGGCTTTTTTAGTAGAGGTTTAATTACAGCTACCTTAAAAGACTGTGGTACATAGCCTGTTAATAAGGATATATTGATCATATCTAATATATGAGTGTTAACTATAGGTAAGACCTCCTTAAGTAGCCTAGTTGGGATGGGGTCTAAGAGACACGTTGATGATTTGGATGAAGAAATCACTGCAGTCAATTCTTGAAGGTCCATAATTATTTGGACAATGATACAGTTGTCATCATTTTGGCTCTGTACACCACCACAATGAGTTTTAAATGAAACAATGAATATCTGCTTAAAGTGCAGACTCTCAGCTTTCATTTAAGGCTTTTTTCAAAAGTGTAGTATGAACCATGTAGGAATGACAACCATTTCTTCACACAGTCCCCCAACTTTAAGGGCTCATAAGTATTTGGACAAACTAACATGATCATCAATTAAACAGTCAGTTTTAATACTTGGTTGCAAATCCTTTACAGTCAATGACTGCCTGAAGTGTTGGACACATAAACATCACCAGATGCTGGGTTTCTTCCCTGGTGATGCTCTGCCAGCCCTTTACTGCAGCTGTCTGCACTTCCTGCTTGTGTTTTGGGTGTTTTGCCCTCAGTTTTGGCTTCAGCAAGAGAAACGCATGCTCACTTGGATTCAGGTCAGATGATATGACTTGGCCATTGTAGAACATTCCACTTCTTTGCCTTAAAAATGTCTTTGGTTGCTTTTGCAATATGCTTCAGGTCATTGTCCAACTGCACTGTGAAGCATTGTCCAATGAGTTTTGAAGCATCTGGTTGAATATGAGCAGATAATGTAGCCCCAAACACTTAAGCTTTCATCCTGAGCTTCTGGCCTCTTCAGGTGAGAAAGAGCTCTATGCAGGAGGAAGATGACCGCGTCGTCCACCCCAATGCCAGGCCGGTAGGCAAACTGCAGGGGGTCCATTGAAGGGCCTACTGTGGGGCGGAGACGAGACAGGACCAGGCGCTCCAGAGTCTTCATGAGGTGTGATGTTAATGCCACCGGTCTGAAGCTGCTGAAGTCCTTGGGGTGCGGAGTCTTGGGCACAGGTACCACGCAGGATGTCTTCCACAGCTGTGGTACTCTTCCCAGCCTCAGGCTCAGGTTGAAGATGGTTTCAACTATCCCGCACAGTTGGTCTGCGCAGGACTTCAGGAGCCTGGAGCCGATGCCGTCTGGACCCACAACCTTCCTCGTCTTTATCTTCCTCAGCTGATCTCTCACCTGAGGTGGGGGGAGGGGTGGGGGGTGGTGAGATGTCCAGGGGAGCGGGGGTGGGGGAGGAGTCGAAGCAGTGTGCCAGGAGTGTAGGTGAGGGTGAGGATGAGGGGGGTTGCAGCCGTGATGTCTGGGCCAGGGGAGGGGCAGACTGATCAAATCCATCAGCTCTTCACAGTGCGGGTGGTTGCTGGTTCCCTCTGCACCAGAGGTCTGTAGACAGGCAGAAGATGAACCAGGTTGTGATCAGCTCTTCCCGGGGGGGCGGGGGAGTGAATGGTATGCCTCCTTGGTGTTGGCATAAAATAAATCCAGTGTTTTATTGTCTCTGGTGTGGCAGGAAACATACTGGGTGAAGGTGGGCAGGGTGGTGGATGGACAGGCGTGGTTGAAGTATATGACCATGTTAATCAGTTAATATAAGAATGTGTGTGTGAGAACACACAGTGTAGAATGGCGGGAAAAATGTCATTGTATAGTGTGCCAGAAAAATGTCAAAGTGCATCATGCTAAGAAAAAAATGACATAGTATAGTACATACCTGTGGATATTCTCATTTATCCAGGTCATAGTTATCTCAAGGCAATTGAATCAAACGCAACTGGACTTAGTTTTGTCTTAGAAGACGTCTCACCTCTTATCCAAGAGGCTTCATCAGTTCATGCTTGTCTGACTAGGCTGGAACTAGTGTGGAAACAAAACAGGTATTTAACCTGGGTTTTTTTGTCTGGGGTATCTGAAAAACTCAGGAGGATCTTCAACAAACACCACATCCCTGTGTATTTCAAACCCAGTAACACACTCAGACAAAGACTGGTACATCCAAAAGACCGTACACCACACACCCAGAAGAGCAACCTGGTGTACGCTGTCCAATGCAGCAAGGAATGCCCAGACTTGTACATTGGTGAAACAAAACATCCACTAAACAAACGCATGGCCCAACACAGAAGGGCTAACTCGTGCCAGCGAGCGAGCCAACTAAAACCATAAATAACATTTAAAGCATGTCTGCCAAACATAACCCACAATGTCTGACTAATGCATTACCACCAACAAATGTTATGATAAATAACTTACAGAATAGTTTTTATTTAGGTTTTGACTTTTTGATAGGAATTGATACCAATACTATTTATCAATGCGACTCTCACTGATACTTCTCTCCATAATTTAGTGGTTTAGTGGTTTAGCGTTGGACCTGAGATTCTTGACTTGTGCTCATGTCTCCCCCATGACTGTACAGGCTAACTGACACACCAAAGTCTTTTCTCATTTTCTTTAAATATTTTATCAGCTACTTTTCATTACCCACATAAACCATTTGTCATAAATCAGACCAGACTGCTTTCATTGACTTAACAAGGGCGCATCTACAAACCAGACACAGCGGGTGGCGCTACATGTACCTTTAAACTTGCTTTGCGAGCCGCCAATAAACACAGAGAAGAAGAACAACAACAACTGCAGCACGCTGTCTAGAGGGTAAAACACGTCGCAGTGTGGATGTCTTTCACAGTTTCAGAGGAAGACAACAGGATTACACTGAGGGTCTGATGTCTGACCACCCGACAACCCCCAGATCAACAAACTCCCTGGAACCGGTGAACAGGTCATATATCCCGCTTTATAGCCACAGCACTGAAGGACTGTCTCCAGAGTGTTAGCACGAGCTAATTAGCTGCAGCGGCTAACATCCAACACCGAGCTTTTAAAAGGCTCGCCTCTGTAGTTAAACGTATTAATAACCACTCGCCATGTGGTGCTACAGTTAGACATTATTTGTATCGTTACCTCTCTGACTGCGTGTGTGTGTCTGAGCTGAGTGTTAATGTGTGAGGTGAAGCAACAGTAGCTGTAAGCTGGTGTATGATGGGACGTTGAGACGGAGCCTGGCGTGACGATATAAACATGTGATCCAGCAGATGTAAGGCGGAGCTGCTGATGTTGATGTTCATCAGCTGTCAGTGTTTGTCTGTTAGTAGAGACTCCACTCTGCAGTGTAGTTTATACAGAGAATTACACAGTAACACTGGGCTTCATCATCATCATCATCATCATCATCCTCCTCTGTCTTAACGTTAACGTTACATTTAATACTGATTAAAATGTGTCAAATGAAGTCAGTTTGATTTGGTTTGGTCAGAGCTGTGGAATATTAAATCAGCTTTTCTGACCCTCAGGTGAACATTAACTACAAGTTATACACAAAATGTGAATTTATCAGTTATCAGTATCGGTTAAGAAAAATCCCTATCGGTGCATCCCTAATTTTTTCAATATCTCAGATAAGCAAACGTACACGCTATGATAACTGTCAACTTCCATATCACAGTAGACCTTGAAACTGGTACATCGCTGCAACCTTACAGCACACATGGCCAAATTGCCGCCTACATCACCATATGAGTCAAGTCAAGTCAAGTCAGGATTTATTTCTAGAGCACATTTAAAACGACGGCAGTCGACCAAAGTGCTGCACTTTAAAAACAATTAAAAGGAGTTTAAAATCAATATAAAAACGGACCAGGAGCCAGTGGAGGGAGGCTAAGACTGGCGAGATGTGGTCGCGCTTTTTCTTGCCCGTGAGGAGGCGAGCAGCAGCGTTCTGGACGAGCTGTAGATGGTTGAGGGAGGACTGATCTAGGCCAACATAAAGGGAGTTACAATAGTCTAATCTGGTGGTTATGAAGGCATGGATCAAAGTTTTGGTTAGAAGACATAGCTGGAAAAAGCTAGTTTTGACAACAGCACTGATCTGTTTGTCAAATCTGAATTGGCTATCAAAAACCACCCCGAGATTCTTTACAGAGGAGCGAATGTTGGTGTTCAGGGGGCCCAGGAAATCTGCGGAGCTGCGTGGGGGCATGTGGCCTCCAAACAAAATAACCCCTGTCTTGGACTCATTAAGATTTAAGAAATTAGAGCTCAACCAAAATTTGACATCACTCAAACAATCCAGGAGAGGCTGCAGTGCATCCTCTACACCATTACTAGGGATGCAACGGTTCTCTGTAAAATATTGAACCGTTCGGTCCTGCATGGTCGCATGTTTACCATCCTCCTCTGCTCTCTGTATCACGCAAGGCGGAGTTCGGCCCTGATGTGCACACACACACACACACACACACACACACACACACACCAGCACACAAGAGCGTGGCCTGGGTCGCATTTTTGTGACCGACAGTTATAACCGAGCCCGGCCAGAACCCCTACTAAATACACAGTCTACAGATCGGAGCCTGTGTTGCGTTCAGACGTTGTCACGTAAATAACAAATTCCATCACTTGAATAGGCAACACAGCAGCATGTCAAGTGATACTGGAATTTGTTTACAACAAAATGCAGTTTTTTGCTGACAAGCAAAATAAAGAGAAAAAAAACTTCATAAGATAAAATTTAAAGCCCAATAAGTTGCTATGGTTATGTTCTAAGGGCAACATATTTCATTCCTGCATTATAAGCAAGTTAAAGACATATTGAAAACAGTTACATTATATTTATATTTATATTTATATATGTTTATTTCATTTTTATCTTTGAATGTTAGGGGGTTAAAAACAGCGTTAAGTGAAAAGCAATCTTTTTATTTTGCAAGGAACAAAAATCAAAATGTGTTTTCTTACAAGAGACTCATTCTGTTATGACTGACGAAGTTTTGGAAAGGTCAGTGGGGCGATTCTGCTTTTTCTGCACATGGAACTTCTCATTCAGCTGGAGTAATGGTATTATTTAACAGGTTTCCAGGCATGATAATTGGCAATCAAACAGATACATAACCTCACTGGTTAATGGTAGTAGTAGAGATAAATGACAAACGTTACATTTTAGTGTGTATTTATGGTTAGAATAATAAAGCTGCGGACAGGGACATGTTTGCAGAACTAGGTAAACTTGTGAATGATGGAAAATAACCTACACTTCAGATCAAGTGATAATGGGTGGAGACTTCAACATAGTTGAAATGTGATTTGGAGATTATATGTTGTTGACTTGATGGATGAACATGGCCATTTTATTCAATGTGATTCATTTGTAGAAAAGTTTCACTTTAGAATTGTAAACAATGTTTATCCAGCTGCTGAAACTTTACCACAAAGATTTCATTTTCAAGTAAATCCTTATGTGTATTTTGTTCAAGAGAACCCGAAACTATTGAGCATTTATTTTTATCATGGCTAAATATCATATACACCATTGCAAATGGAAAAACTGTAAAGCCTCCATATTTTGCTTTAAAAATGAACTGAAGAATTATTTATCGTCCATTAAGATATGATCTAAAAATAATCAGTCCCTTAAAGACCTGTATGAAGTCATGTTTAAGTCTCTTACATTTTCATTTCATCCTTGCTGCTGTTCATTTTCTTGAAATCTCCAACGAGCCGATTGTTTCTTCTGCGAGCTCTCGCGAGAACACGCGACGCACTGCGCGGGAAAATACCCTGCAACACAGACCGTCTCAAGTGTTTCTTTACTCTGAGTGAGTTAAAGATGAAAACAGGAAACACGGAGACATAAAAACCTTTTTGCTTTGTTACATTTCCTTTCTCCAGATGTGATGTGGAACCAGAGAATGAGCGGATGATCCACGGAGCCTCGAGACTCTTCCTCGTGTCTTTAGTGTGGCTGCTGTCAAGCCCTTTTTATCCATGACGTCATCAACACTCACCTCAACATCGCTGCTATCAGAGGACGAGCCTGCTGCTTGTCTTCTCCGGACCTTGTTGCTCCGGTGCTCCGGGTTCTGCTTGTCCTCCTCCATTCCGCTCCTCTACTGCTCCTCCTGCGCCTCTTCTTCTTCTTCTTCTTCTTTGATGTTTAATGGCGGTTGGCAAACCAGCTTAAGGTGCATTACCGCCACCTACTGGACTGGAGTGTGGAACAGGCGATTAGAGCAGCAAGAAAACAAACAAAACACTAAATTCTTCTAACAAATTCAGTGTCGTTCAGAAATTTGATAATGGCATTGTATGTTTTCCCAGCTGCCTTCCCTAATAGACCTTGCATTGAGAAATTTTTATGCTTTGACCTTGTTAAATACTGAAAGTCCTTTCTCATGCAAGTATATTTTGTACACTTGAGGAGTACATGTTCAACTGTCTCTAGTAAGTTACAGTGTGAGCATTTCCCTGTTGGGTGTTTGCCTATTCTGTGGAGTGTGTGATTGAGCCCTGTATGACCTATTCTCATGCGAGTGATGATGTTTCCCTCTCTACGTCTCATTCTGACTGTCCTCCTGTCACTGACCTGTTTTTGTATGTTGTGTAAATGCCTTCCAGTGTCTGCATTATCCCAGTGTTCTTGCCATGCTGACTGTGCATATGTATTGATGACTGTTTTGGCTTCTGTTTTACCTAATGGAACATGGGAATCTGTTTGTTTTATTCTAAGAGCCTGTTTGGCAAGAATGTCTACCTGCTCATTACCCTCGACCCCAACATGTGCAGGAACCCATATGAAGTGTGTTGTAATGTTCTGTGTTTCCATTCTGTACATGATGTGAAATATTTCATTAATGATGTCTCTTCTGACTGACCTTCCAGACCCTATGCTTGTCAGTGCTGAGATGCTGTCAGATGCTATAACTGTGTTTGGTGTTTTGTTGTCCAAAATCCATTGCAGGGCTATTAATATACATGATCTGATAACCGTTTCTTTATGTATGTTTTATGGTCTGGAATAAATGCTGCACCTGTACTTCCTGTAGTGGGATCTTTGGAACCATCTGAGAAAATGAATAATGAGTTTGAATAATGCTGATCTAAATATTGTTGGACTATGCTCCACACTGGACGTTTTATTAATTTATTCTTTAATTCCTTTTGTATCGCCAAATCTACACTCAGTAAAGGGAATAACCAAGGAGGAATGGAAGAGACTGGGACAGAAGGACTGTACTCTAAGTGACTCAATCCTGCAGTTCTAGCCTTTGCATCACCAACCCATCCAAAACTTACAAAATTTGATTTACTGTGTTCCCAGCACTCTATCAGAACATTTTTGGTTGGGTGGAAATCAAGCTGTCCCGGAAGGTTAGCCCAGTATGTCAGCATTAACTTTATCCGTCTAATTCTTAGAGGCATTTCTCCCATTTCCACCTGCGTAGCTGAGACTGGCGATGTTTTAAAAGCTCCACTACATACTCTAAGGGCTTGAGCCTGTAAGATATCAAGCTTCCTTAAATTTGTCTCTGCTGCTGACATGTAAGCTATACAGCCATGATCCAGAACAGATCTCATGAGCGCCCAGTATATGTTTTGTAAGGCTGCCCTGCTTGCTCCCCATTCTTGTCCTGTCAGACAATGAAGCATATTAATCACCTTTTTACATTTATTTTGTACTATTTCTAGATGAACACTCCATGTAAGTCTTTCATCAAACCACAATCCAAGAAATCGAACTACTTTTACTTGCTCTAAAGGTTGTCTATAGAGTTTTAAAGAGACAGGTACTCTTCGATGCTTTGAGAAGCAAACTACTTGAATCCCCACTCATTTGCCCATTTTTCCACTTTAACTATTGCATTTTGCATTTTAGAAGTGACATAAGACACATTACGTCCTCTTGTCCACAATGCCCCATCATCTGCGTACAGGGACTTTCCTACAGTACACTCAACTTGATCAAAGGTGTCATTGATCATAATATTGAATAAGAGCGGGCTGCAGGTGCTGCCTTGAGGGGTTCCGTTTTCAACTGTGTATACACTAGAATACTCTGTACCTACCCTTACCTGAATTGATCTACCAAACAAGAAATTCATAATCCAATTATAGCTTTTGCCACCAATTCCCAAAGATTTTAGTTTGATAAGAAGTCCTTCCTTCCAGAGCATATCGTATGCTTTTTCAACATCGAAAAAGACCGCTACCACTACCTCATTGTTTGTTTGTGCCTTTCTGATATCTGATTCTAGGCATAAAATTGAGTCCATTGTACCCCTACCTCTGCGAAACCCACTCTGAAATTGAGATAAAATAGAATTTTGTTCTAAATAATATGTCAGTCTCTCTATCATCATTCTTTCCATTATTTTACATAAGTGTGAAGTTAAAGCAATGGGTCTGTAACTTGATGGGTCTGATGGGTCCTTACCTGACTTCAAAATTGGTACTATTATTGCCTGTTTCCAATCTAAAGGAAGTTGGCCATTTTCCCAAACTTTGTTAAATAATTTCAAGACTATATTTAGCGTGCTATCATCCATGTGCAGTAACATTGAATAACAGACTCCATCTTTCCCAAGTGTGGTTTTCCGTGCGCTACGTATTGCTTTCCTGAGTTCAAATAGGTTGAAAGGTGTGTTTTTATTACCTTCCTTACCATCGCCTGGGCCCTTTTATATTGTATCAGACTTTCTTGTGTGTGAAGTTTTTTAAGCTTTCTAAATGCCTTGTTTCTGGCTTTTATGACTTTGCTGCAGTTGTCACTCCACCAAGGTACACTCTTATTTCTTGTAGATCCCGTGCTTTTGGGAATTGTCTCCTCTGCAGCCTGAATTATTTCATTTATTATCTTGCTATTCAATATGTTAACATCTGTTTCATTCTCTTCACAAAGTTTCCATAATCTTTCAGAACTGATTCTTTTGAATGCATCCCAATCAGCATTTTCTAATTTCCATTTTGGGATCTTCTTTCTTCTACTATATTTAATCACTGAGCCAACTTTGGTCATTACAGGATAATGGTCACTTCCTGTTGTAGTTTGTTTGATAACCCTCCATGTACTTATTCCGGCAATTGCACTGGATTCAAATGTCAAGTCAAGTGCTGTTTCAGTATTTTGTGTGCAATTATATCTGGTTCCTTCCCCATTATTAAGACACACTAGACCATGATCATTTATAAATTCTTCTATAACTAATCCATTACCATCAGTTTTATTACTGCCCCATAATGGATTATGAGAATTAAAATCCCCACATAATATGATGTTATCCTGCATTGATCCACTTACATCTTTTAGTATATCTACGTTCAAATTACCACATAGGTTGTAATAATTTATAATATCTACAATACCTCTTTCAGTCCACACCTTTGTATTAATTGATTCATTACTTGTACCTATACTTATAACCTTATAATTCATTCCATTCTGCAAAAAAAGTCACAACACCTCCACCTTTACCAGCAGTTCTGTCTCTTCTAACTGCAGTGTATCCTTTAATAATAAAATCTAGCTGTGGTTTTAACCATGTCTCTTGCACACATATCACATTTGGTTTTTCTTCTCGACTGTCAATATACTTTTTAAACTCCTGACCATTTGCAATTAAGCTTCTTGCATTCCATTGAAGAAGCAGCAGCATTAGGAGGATCCAGCCCATGACTGGGAGGATTGGGTGTCTACATTAAGAATGTCTCTGACAGTTTCCCATTGGAGATCCCTCACATCTAGATATTTCTCAGCTGATCTTACAATTGTTTTGATCCTTTCATTTCTGCTTTTTGTCTGTAGTGAACAGTTAACAATCTGTGTCATACAGAGAACAAAATCATTCTTATTCACAATCAGAGTTTCTTCCTTTATTTTATCACAACTTTGGCACTTCTCTGTGTTTTTGGTGTTTAAGCTGCTCTGTTTGGTCTCTTGGGTGTCCCCTGAAACCTGTTTTACTGCCTCAGCATAGCTGATTCCCTGTGTGATTTTAACCCGCTGCACCTCCGCTGCTCTCTTACTGACTTCGCACCCGCGGTAAGCTGAGCTGTGCTCCTCTCCACACACACACCTCTCGGCACATTTACCGTACTCATGTTCACCACCACAGCTAACACACCTTTGCTTTCCCTTGCACACAGCCGCCACAAATCTCTGACATCTGAAGCACCTCAGTGGAGGGGGGACGTATGGTCTTACATCATAACTCATAAATCCAATAAAGATGTTTTCGGGCATTCTTTCTTCATCAAACGTGATGAGCACCGAGAGACTGTCACATTTCACTCCGTTTCTGTTAGCTTCCAAGCGTTTGACCTCACTTACCTTTGCGTTTTCCACATTTTCTTTAATATCATCCTCTGACACATTTACTGGGATTCCAGAGATTACACCCCTGAGCAACTTCTTATCGCCAGCAAGAGAACACTGAACTTTCTTGCCCTGAATTTTGTTCATCCGGATGGCTTTTCCTTGCTGTCCCCCATCCTTGCACACAATCAATAACGAACCATTTCTCAGTATTTTCGCACTCCTTACCTCGCCAATTTCCTTTGCGAGAGCTTTAGTGAGCTGTATTGGATTCCAATCACTGAAAGAAGCGCCCTCCTGTACAAGTTTAACGATTACCTTGTAATCCTCCTTTCTGCTCTCCCCTAGAGCTCTTCTCCTGTCATTATCACTATCATCCGATCTATCAGTTTGATTCTTATTACGTTTATTTTTCCGGACTAGATTCCACTCTCCAAAACTCCCGCCAGCTACATTCATTCCTTCTGACTCACTTCCCGTTCCGTCACTTCTCTCTGCCATCCAAAAAAAAAAAAACAGCTCAGTGAAAGACTGCGTGCTCTTACTTTGACATGCGGAGATGACGTCATCAGCTGGGTGATCACGTGCTATCTGAAAATGGCCGAGTGATACGAGTGCATTTTCGTTCGGACCAGCAGAAAGTTTGTTTCAAAACTCTGTGTGTGTAAAAAGCAAATCCACACGCATAGAACTGAGATCCACAAATGGTTTGTCGATTCACAAATAAAAACTGAGTTCACAAATGCCTGTTTGAAATTTGTAAATGTTAGGAAGATATTCACAAATGCTTTTCATTTATTTGCAAATTAATTTAATGGATTCACAGATATTTTTTTATTTGTGGAATGTGTTTGTGTATTTGCAGATCTGTTTTATACTTGCAAAATATTTTTGTGAGTTTACAAATCTTTTTTTGTATTTGTGGAAGGTGTTTTATATTTACAGATTACACATTTACACACGGATTGTCGATCTGTTCACACATAATTATGGAACAAATCTATATCGATAATATTATACTAACTGATTGACATGCTCATATGCTGCACATTTAATAATGACCTCATGTACTCAGTCACTCACCTATAATCCTTTCTATTAGGGATATACCATAATATTGGCACATCATCAGTATTGACCGATATCTTTAAAATGAACTATCAGAATCAGCCAGCATGCTTTTTCTTATTCTGCACAATGAATGAATATTACATTCAAGTATTGTATTTAGTGTCTCCATCTGCTGGTGGGCCATCATGATAAGAGCATACATGCTTAATATGATGTTTATTCCACTACAGAAGAGACCTGATGATCCCCTAAAATAAGTGGGAAAAAAGTGGATATATCGATATTGGTATTGGCCAAATAAGCTGTTTTATATTGGCATGTTGGATATTGGCGAAAAATCCAATATGGTGTATCCCTACTTTTCAATCAATCAATCAATCAATCAATCAATCAATCATTTTTATTTATAAAGCCCAATATCACAAATCACAATTTGCCTCACAGGGCTCTACAGCATACGACATCCCTCTGTCCTTAAGACCCTCACAGCTGATCAGGAAAAACTCCCCAAAAAACCCTTTAACGGGGAAAAAAAAGGTAGAAACCTCAGGAAGAGCAACTGAGGAGGGATCCCTCTTCCAGGACGGACAGACGTGCAATAGATGTCGTACAGAACAGATCAGCATAATAAATTAACAGTAATCCACATGACACAATGAGACAGAGAGAGAGAGAGAGAGAGAGATGCAGGTAATGACAGTAGCTTACAACAACATTATTGAAAGTAATAATATTATAGTTATAGTTCTGGTTACTGTGGTACAATATGTTGAAAGTATGTATTAATACCTGGCAGTATACATGTGTGACAATAATCATATGTGTATAATAACAGAAGAAGTATGACTAATGACTAATGATGGCAGCAGCAGCAGGAGGCATCTGGCAGGACCACGGCAGCAGCACAACCACACACGTCACGCTGTCCAGGCACCGCTGTGATATGAGTTAATCTGAGAGACAGTGGAGCACAAAGGCTCCGGAGAAGAAGCCGAGTTAGTGACATGCAGAATGGCCGAGTTAGCAAGATGCAGTAATAGAATACGAGAGAGAGAGAGAGAGAGAGAGAAAGAAAGAGAGAGAGAGAGAGAGTGAGAGAGAGAAGGCAGACTAGGCCTAAGTCAGCCTAACTAGGGGCTGGTACAGGGCAAGCCTGAGCCAGCCCTAACTATAAGCTTTATCAAAGAGGAAAGTCTTAAGTCTAGTCTTAAATGTGGAGACGGTGTCTGCCTCCCGGACCGTAACAGGAAGATGATTCCACAGGAGAGGAGCCTGATAGCTGAAGGCTCTGGCTCCTGATCTACTTTGGAGACTTTAGGGACCACGAGTAACCCTGCGTTCTCAGAGCGCAGTGTTCTGGTGGGATAATATGGCACTATGAGCTCTCTAAGATATGACGGAGCTTGACCATTTAGAGCTTTATAAGTTAACAGTAGGATTTTAAATTCTGGATTTTACAGGGAGCCAGTGCAGAGAAGCTAAAACAGGAGAAATATGATCTCGTTTCTTAGTTCCTGTTAGTACACGTGCTGCTGCATTCTGAATTAGCTGGAGAGTTTTTAAGGACTTACTAGAGCTACCTGATAATAGAGAGTTACAGTCATCCAGCCTTGAGGTAACAAAAGCGTGGACCAATTTTTCTGCATCTTTTCGGGTCAGGATAGGCCTAATTTTCGCAATATTACGCAGATGAAAAAATGCAGTCCGTGAGGTTTGTTTTAAATGAGAATTAAAAGACAAATCTTGATCAAATATTACTCCGAGGTTTCTTACGGTAGTGCTAGAGGCCAGAGCAATGCCATCTAGAGAAACTATGTCATCAGATAAAGAGTCTCTGAGTTGTTTGGGGCCAAGAACAATAACTTCAGTTTTGTCTGAATTTAACATCAGGAAATTGGTGCTCATCCAAGTTTTTATGTCTGTAAGGCAGTTATGGAGTTTAGTTAATTGATTACTTTCTTCTGGCTTCATCGATAAATACAACAGAGTATCATCCGCATAACAATGGAAATTTACAGAGTGATTTCTAAAGGAAACGTGCCACCAAAAAGTTGAAAGACAAAAAAAGAAATAGATAAATAGGTTTTAAAGTAAACATGCAACGTTTTCTTTTAAAAATGACAAAACTTTTAAAGAAAAAAAAAAGTAGAGATTCTTTTTAAGTAAAACATGCCATTTTTTAAAAAAAAAAATCACAAAAAGACAAATATCACCAAAAATGTTTTAAGTATAATTTTTTTTTTATTATTTATTTATTTATTTTTTTTTTTACAATTTTAGAAGAAGAAAAGAAAACATGCCATCTTTTCTGTAAGTCAGCACAAAAAAATTCACCACAGTTTTTTCAAAGAAAACATACTTTTCCAACCAGCCTGGCATATTTTCTTTTAAAACAGGACACCTCTGTGTAATGGGAAGGCTACATCTTGTTACTTATGCTAATGCTAAGTTAGCAGCTAGCTAGCTCTGAGGTGTTAGTAAAAACAGAGGTGGTTAACATTAGATGGCTCCTCTTGAGTGGCAGCTGGTTACAGTAGCTCCGACCCCCTTTCCTTTAAGTGTGTTTTTTGTTGTTGTTTTTTTCTTTGCCAATCTCACTGGTTCGACTCATTCAGCCATGGCTCGATTGTTTACGCCCATGATCAGCTGTTGGTGCTGTGCCACACTTGTGTACTCCCCAACAAGAGACAGGAGATCCCCAAGATGGAAGAACCCATGGCGCTGACCAGACTGCAGAGGGTGTACCGGGAGTGTAGCATGATGTGCTTCATGGAGACTTGGCTGAATGAATGACAGGAGAGCAAAGGAGACTGGTAAGAGGAAAGGACCAGACCAGCTGTGTGATTTTCTCCTTGATAATAATTTATTTGAGGAATTTCAGTCAGGATTTAGAGTGCATCATAGCACTGAGACAGCACTAGTTAAAATTACAAATGACCTTCTGATTGCTTCAGACAAAGGACTCGTCTCTGTACTTGTTTTATTAGATCTTAGTGCGGCGTTTGACACAATTGACCATCAAATTCTACTGCAGAGACTGGATCACTTAATTGGCCTAAAAGGTTCTGCACTAAGCTGGTTTAAATGTTAATTATCTGATCGTTTTCAGTTTGTTCACGTTCATAATGAATCGTCCTTACATACTAAAGTTTGTTTTGGAGTTCCACAAGGTTCTGTGCTCGGACCAATCCTATTTACTCTATATATGCTTCCTTTAGGTAACATCATTAGAAATCACTCTGTAAATTTCCATTGTTATGCAGATGATACTCAGTTGTATCTATCGATGAAGCCAGAAGAAAGTAATCAATGAACTAAACTTCAAAAATGCCTTACAGACATAAAAACCTGGATGAGCATTACACGATTGTGGAGTCATAAAATCGTGCCATGACTTGGATGACAGACATGACACACTACACGATGGTCCACACCAATTATCCCCCCGGTTGTCTTTCACAACGTCTTTGATGTCATCGGGTTATTCTTGTCCTATTTTTATTCAGTCACTGTGTGTGTTCATGTGTCAGCTAAAATGTTGTTGTAGTAACGTAAAAGCGTCAGCAGACGGCAGGAGCTACATTTGAAGTGCCGTATGTAAACATACAAGCTACTGTATCCTCCACAACCAAGTTCCTACAAATGTTTCACAATAAAAGCCGTTTTAGAAAATGGATGGATTCTCTCAGCCAAGGTTATAAGGGGCTTTTAATTTTAAACAAGTTCAGGAAGTGTTGAGTTTGAAAAAACAGTGCGATGTGTTAACTTTATCAAGGCAACGGGAGTGGATATAAATTAAAAATATAAAGATACAGATGGATTAATAAATAATGGACCTTTTATAATGTAGTCTGTTTCAAATGAAGCTGGTAGCCTCTGCAGTTGTGGTGAGTAAAAGCCCCGCCACTATTTTTTAATTTTCTTACTTTAAAGAAGCAACAGACAGCATTTTTGCCTATATATATCATTATGAAAATAATGTGGGTTGCACAGAGTAGTGTCCACAGTAAAATCAGACTATCAGTGTTTACATAGGTTACTTAGTGGCTTTGCAATCTTTGCAATAAGCTTCTGCCACTGGGGACGAAATTTCACAGAAAAAATTTGCTTTATGGCAGGAAACACGTCATGTATTGTGAAACTGGTCGGTCAGCCAATCAGGGACTGGAGCTGGTCCTTATGAGGAGTTGGGCATGAGATAGTTGAGTCACGAGCACAATGGCAGACGGACAAAGTTTGGAGACAAGTGAAAAACGACCTAGCAAAAGAAAAGGAGCTCCTCTGTGTGAGGAGGCAAAGAAGAGCAAAAAGGAGAGTGATAAAAGAAGAGGAAAAACAAGAGTAAACCTCAGTCAGGCGTTCAAGAGATGGAGGGAGCTCCGTGACCAAAGAGGCTTCAAAACCCATGTCCAGCTAGCTTTCTTTCTAATGGATCAGTAAGTAACACGGCTAAATGTTAGCTAGACCAGAGAGGACTGGACTGTACTGGCTGCTAGTTCATTCCTAGCTGGCCAGCATCGCAAATTGCTGCAACCAGGGAGCGGGTAGCGAGTGTTGGTCGGCTGACATGCTGGTTGCCATTCTACGGCAGCCCTCGGACAGTGATAATACCCCCCTCCTCCCCCCACCGCTGCCGCCGCCGCCGCCACAGCTACTGGGCACATAGGCCTCTCCGACCGGGAGAAGTGGAGTAAAATCCTCTCCTCCGCTCCTGTTTGTCTGGTGAATGCCTCTCCTCTGTCAGTACACTCTGCCAGCAGTTTAATAATATTGATGCCAGTAATATTTGAATGTTTTAGTAGTAAGCCATGTTCTAAGCAGAATAATGTATAGTGAGCCAGTGACCGTTGAAAAATAACTCCGCTGCGCGTCGGGGTTCCATTCCCCTGTCTGGAGTTATTTTTCAACAGTCACCGGCTCACTATACATTATCCCTTACGTGTCTACTGTTGTTTGTACTGATACTGTACATATTGGTATCATTTACTGTGAGCTGTTTGTACTGGTACTGTACATATTGGTGTCATTCACTGTGAGCTGTTTGTACTGGTACTGTGCATATTGGTGTCATTTACTGTGAGCTGTTTGTACTGGTACTGTACATATTGGTATCATTTACTGTGAGCTGTTTGTACTGGTACTGTACATATTGGTATCATTCACTGTGAGCTGTTTGTACTGGTACTGTACATATTGGTATCATTTACTGTGAGCTGTTTGTACTGGTACTGTACATATTGGTATCATTTACTGTGAGCTGTTTGTACTGATACTGTACATATTGGTATCATTTACTGTGAGCTGTTTGTACTGGTACTGTACATATTGGTGTCATTTACTGTGAGCTGTTTGTACTGGTACTGTACATATTGGTGTCATTTACTGTGAGCTGTTTGTACTGGTACTGTACATATTGGTGTCATTCACTGTGAGCTGTTTGTACTGGTACTGTACATATTGGTATCATTCACTGTGAGCTGTTTGTACTGGTACTGTACATTCTGCTATAATTATTTGCATTACTATTTGTTTTTTCTTCAGATAAATCTGATAATTGTTGCTCGGTTTCTTTACTCATTTATTTAGTAGTGTCCACACACCTTCTCATTCTACATATACATAGAGGTATACTGGTGGCTTTACAGCCTGCATTTGATTCATTATCTCTAATCCCCACGCTCAATTTCGTCTTTGCGACAGTGCGAGCAACACTGCTGACGCTAGGTGGCACCAAGCTAACAAAACCCCAAATCCTATCTGTTGCCTCTTTAAGTCATCTGGTGAAAATTTTTGTATTTGTTAATACAAGCCCTACATTTTACTGTAGCCTTTAAAATGTCTTTTTTACCAAACTGTGTGGCTGCACTTTAACCTGTGTCTTGATCTGTGTCAACACTGGATAATAATAATTAAATAAAAGTTTTATGGCATTAATTCTACTATTATGTTTTTATTTCTTAATATTTTACATAGAGTTTTAGGAGTTGAGACATACAACAATTCATATCCCATCCATTTTTATCTTACACGCTGGTATCGGATCGGTATTCAGTATGGGCAGATACCTAAGGTTCAGGGATCGGAATCGGTATCGGGAAGGAAAAAGTGGTATCGGTACATCTCTAATAGTTTCTCTCGATGGCATTGCTCTGGCCTCTAGCACTACCATAAGAAACCTCGGAGTAACATTTGATCAAGATTTGTCTTTTAATTCTCATTTAAAACAAACCTCACAGACTGCATTTTTTCATCTGCGTAATATTGCGAAAATTAGGCCTATCCTGACCCGAAAAGATGCAGAAAAATTGGTCCACGCTTTTGTTACCTCAAGGCTGGATTACTGTAACTCTCTATTATCAGGTAGCTCTAGTAAGTCCTTAAAAACTCTCCAGCTAATTCAGAATGCAGCAGCACGTGTACTAACAGGAACTAAGAAACAAGATCATATTTCTCCTGTTTTAGCTTCTCTGCACTGGCTCCCTGTAAAATCATTCTCCTAACTTACAGAGCTCTGAATGTTCAGGCTCTTTTTTTTTACCACCCATTCTTAAAAAAAACCTATAAAATCAATCAGTCTTTGTCTTCTTTGTCCAGCACTTTGCATTGAGCACTCTGATTGGTTGTGAGGTCCCTCTTAAAATAACACAAATTATTCTCTGTCGCAGCTACACATAAAAATAAAACTGACACAGTAAAAAAGGAATCAAGCGTTCTCTAGAAATCTGATTTTTGCAGTCAAGCCAGCGGCCGTTTGAAATTATTTGGATTCTTCGTTGTTGGTTCGGAAACACAAACAGACCCTCAAGAGCTCATTGGAGGCACCGTGTCCATCACAGGAGAAGAAAACCCTTAGCAGGAATTCTGGAAGCACTTTTTCACGTTTCTTTAACACTCAGTCTGGTGGGCGACTCGGCGCCTCTGCAGGAAATCATTTGCAGTGCATCAGGAGCCAGAGCCTTCAGCTATCAGGCTCCTCTTCTCTGGAACCATCTTCCTGCTTCAGTCCAGGAGGCAGACATCATCTCCACATTTAAAACTAGACTGAAGACTTTCCTTTTTGATGATGCTTATAGTTTGTATTGGCGCTTTTAGTTAGGACCGGCTCAGGCTCACCTTAGACCAGCTGCTAGTTATATACTGATGGCCAGCTCTCATTATGGAGAGAAACCCAGAGTATAACAACACAGCTATAAGAGCATGTAGATGAGGCGGAAGGACACAGCTAACTTGACCTTGAGGGACGAAGACTTTGTCACACTAGTCACAGCTTTACGGTGTCTCTACTGAGTGGATGCGTTGGTGGACTTTAAGAGTGTCACTGTGAGAAAAACCTTTCCCACATTGTTCACACCTGTGTGGTTTTTCTCCAGAGTGAACACACTGGTGTCTTTCTAGACTCGCCTGAGTGCTGTAAGCTTTCCCACACTGGCCACACACATAGGGTTTCTCTCCAGTGTGAACACGGCTGTGGACTTCTAGGTTACTCTTTGTGTTGAAAGCTTTCTCACATTGCTCACAGCTGTATGGTTTCTCTCCCGTGTGAATGCGCTGGTGGATTTTCAGATAGCCACTGTGAGAAAAACTTTTCCCACACTGTTCACACCTGTGTGGTTTCTCTCCAGTGTGAACACGCTGGTGGATGTTTAGTGAATATAACAGAATAAAAGTTTTCCCACACTGGTCACAGCTGTACGGTCTCTCTCCAGTGTGAATGTGTTGGTGGATTTTCAGGTCAGCTGAGCCAGTAAAAGCTTTCCCACATAACTTACAGCTGTATGGTTTCTCTCCTGTATGAGTCCGCTGGTGAATTTTTAGTTGACCTTGAGCAGTGAAAGATTTCCCACACTGATCACAGCTGTACGGTTTCTCTCCAGTGTGAGTGCGTTGGTGGATTTGTAGTTGACCCTGAGTGGTGAAAGCTTTCTCACAGTGGTCACACCTGTATGGTTTCACTCCGGTGTGAATTCTTACATGAAGCTGTAAATTTCTGGATGATGTGAGTGATTTGTCACAGAAAGGACAGCAGTGACGCTTTAGTCCGCCTCTTCCACTTGGTTTCTATAGCAACAGACAAACAGAGAGCGAAGCCTGAGTTATGGTGGGACACTTTAAATGATCATGACTTAACAGACATGACATATTTTCAACAGAAGAAAGTCACTCGATATATCGTGCACTTAAAGAATGTTATATCACAGACATCATATTTTGTATCGCTATATGACTGGTGGTGTTTAGCAGGATTGATACTTGTGTGACAGATCCTACGCACGTAGCTTACACTGTTGTGAGCATATATACTTGTGCGGTGATGTGTCTGTGTCACTCTGCATTCACAGACAAAACACTTGTCTTTATCTGGACACATTTTCCCCACAAATACAACATGCTAACGTTTTTAGCACAAGCCTATGGCATTTTACATTGTATAAATTAGCCTAGCAGCTAGCAAACTTTTCCTCTACCCATATGAAGCCAGGGACAACAGCAACATTTAACAAAGGTAACATTACAAAATTCAGCTCCATTACAACTCACAAGGTTCACTGACAATACAACTGTCTTATACTAAACATGTTTTCCAAACAAATACAACATGCTAACGTTATTAGCACAAGCCTATGGCATTTTACATTGTATAAATTAGCCTAGCGGCTAGCAGAGATTTCCTCTGCTCATATGAAGCCAGGATAAATTACGCACAAGACTTAAAATGCTATTTTTGTGGAGGCTTTATTGTCTTCACAATTTATTGTTTCTTATCTGTGAAATTAAAGTAAATCAAAGCTTTGTTTCCACTGAGGGAAATGGTTTCAGCTTACAGAGACAGACAGGAGGTCTGCGTCACCACAAGATGTAGATACATTTCAGGGGAGGTGCACGTCAGGCTAATGTCGTAGCTTCAACGCAGAAGTATAAATTCCGCCTTTCTATCATTGCCATGGAGAAAGTAATAATATTGTAGCTCTGTTCACAACAACACAGACGCAGGTTGATGTTGCTGTGAACGGTGTTATTCTTGCATTTCTGTCTCTCTGAAACATCTCCTCCTCGTCACGCTGTGAAAACTATTTTTAGGAATAAACATAACAGAAAATGCATCAGTACAGTGTACAAAGAGTAAGATGACAGAAAAGAGTGTGTGTGTGTGTGTGTGTGTGGTGCCCCATCGTCTCATTCTGTTCGCCTTGTTTCTCACTACAGTGATGTTTCGTTGACCTGTTAAAGCCCCTACAGCTCCACCTTTGTTATGTTTAGTCATCTGCTGTGTAAAATGTATTTTTTGAGAAATACCTGACACACCTCCCCTTCCTGCATCACCCCTAAATCCTAATAAGTAACGAACAGTCCCTGAGAGGGCGCCGTTTGCTCCCTCGCGAAAACACGCAACGCGTCACGCGGGAAAATCTGTAAACACAAACAAAACCCCGCCAACACCAAACCTTTTTGCTTTGTTACATTTCCTTTCTCCAGATGTGATGTGGAACCAGAGAATGAGCGGATGATCCACGGAGCCTCGAGACTCTTCCTCGTGTCTTTAGTGTGGCTGCTGTCAAGCCCTTTTTATCCATGACGTCATCAACACTCACCTCAACATCGCTGCTATCAGAGGACGAGCCTGCTGCTTGTCTTCTCCGGACCTTGTTGCTCCGGTGCTCCGGGTTCTGCTTGTCCTCCTCCATTCCGCTCCTCTACTGCTCCTCCTGCTCCTCCTGGTCTCGCGGTAACTCAGCCCTCGATAAGCTCCTCCCCCTTTAGTTATTGTTGCTAAGGCAGCAGATTTCAGTCTTCAAGAATCAAGAGCAGGCAGCAGACATGTCCTGAGTCAAGTCAGACTAGTCCTGAGCCAAGTTCCAACTGACAAGCCATGAGTCAAGACTGACAAGTCCCAAGTCCTGAGTGAATTCAGACAAGTCCTAAGTCCTGAACAAGTCATAATGTGTCGAACACAGATGTAATGTTGATATTAAATTTACAAAACTCACAAAAGTTTTTTACGTTTTTTTTTTAAATTTAGAAGTGAAAATACATTTTTTAAAAACGTCCTTACTCAGCTGATAAGCTGTTAAGCTAATGTTAGCTAGGCAATAGCTTGCTAAATATGCTAATGTTAGCCTCAACTTACCGCTTCTGTATGTGCACCAGTTCATGAGTTATGGTCAAAAACATGTTTTGTGACGTCACACTGACATGTGACATTCAACCAACAAATTCTAATCAGTTTATTCTTCAGTCCAAGTGGACGTTTGTGACAAATTTTACTAAATTCCCTCAAGGTGTCCTTGATATATTGCAGTTACGAGAATTAAATGCTCACATGGTCACAGTGACCTTTGACTACAGAGTTCTAATGCATTTGTCCTTGACTGAAAGTGGACGTTTGTGCCAAATTTTAAGAAATTCCCACAAGGCGTTTTTGACAGACAACCCTGAAACATAAAGCCTCCAGTCACGACTATCAGCAACATGGAGGCAACCAGATAAAACTGTGCTGGGAGCACAGACTGAACTGTCTCCAGGGGGACACTAAAAAATGACGGACCAACAGGAAACAGACCGAGACAAGTAGCAAACAGCTGATTTATTCATCTGACTGGTAGAATAATGTTAATGATTTCATTTTAAAGGTCTTGAAATGTAGAACAATTAAATACAAACTCATGCAAAGCTTCACTGCAACAGCTGAAGAAGAAAAAGAAGTAGTAGAAGAAGGAGAAGAATGAGAAGAAGAAGAAGAAGAAGAAGAGAATATCTCTTATTTCAGGTCAAACTGAAAACAAGCCAAAGAAAAACTTGTCAAACATCTGGTTATAAGGAAAGCTCATGCTCAGTCCTAGAAGTTGTGGTTGCCTTGACGACACAGCATCATTCAGTCTGTGCCAAAGAGAAGCACACCGTTAAAAAAAAAAAAAAAAAAAAAAAGGAAGTGCTGTGGAGCAGTCACAGGAAACAGCAGCAGAGACGCAGTCATTTCCGGAGCGACCTGTCGCTGTCCAAGCTGCTGCGTCGGCCGTCACTGTCGCCCTGAAAAGTTGACGGACGCGCTTAAAAAATAAAGTTTGAGGGGGAACCCCGGTTTGACCTCTGACCTGTGACATCATCACAGGTACATCACAGCTCTGTGAGCAGAGTTTAACATTTCATGCAGACACTCACATTTACAACTGTCACGTTTTAATCCACTCCGTGTATGACTGTTTTGTCTAAAAGCAGGTCAGAGGTCAGAGGTCGGGGGAGGGGTGGGGGGGTTCCTTAAGACTCGACCTTACAGTCTGTGCAGCACACGTGTGCGCACACACACACACACACACACACACACACACACACACACACGCACGCACACACACACACAGTCTCATACACTCACATGAACAGTTCATGCTGTAATAAATAAAAACATCCAGAGCATCTATAAAGTCCAACATTAGAATATATATATATTTATATTTATATTTATACGTATATTTCTGTGTGTGTTTCTCTAAGTGATTGTGTCGAGTATATTTATAAGTAGCTTTGTAGTACTTATGTACATGTTGAAGTACACAGACTCCAAATGAAGAACTCCATCCCAAAATGTGACGCAGCTCTTCAGTCTGAACCCACGAACCTTCCTGGGCTTCTCCCGCCTTGACCTGTGCCTCCCAGGAGAGACGAGGCCTTTCTCAGTCTGCCGTCACACTTGAGACTTACATATTCATGGATCTGCTTCAAATGTTTCCATGCGTCCTGTATGTCACAGATACAGCCAATAGATGGCACCGGAGGGTGGAGTCAGAAGTTTCACACAACAACAAACGAGGCGACGGTGGAGGAGGTCGTGATTTTGTCCTGTTAAACAGAGGCAGTGTTGTAGATGGCGGCCGCACACTGTGACATGTGGATGGAGAATTATTTTCACTGGATTACAGATTTAATCTGTTCCGCCATTTTTAACGTGTCTGTCGTCTCCTACGGTCGTATCTCACTTAAACTGTGCTGCACTGCCTCACTGATCTCCAGTGGTTTGGGTTGTAAGCTTTCAGAAAACGTGCACAAACACGGACAAAATTAAGGCAGTGTAGAGACAGGACAGAAGGCTCCATCCGCCTCTGTAACTTTAAGGTGCTGACACACCAAACCGACATCAAAAAACTAGCGGCAACGAAAGCCAACTGTTGCATCGTCTACGTCACCTCACGTCGCCCTGTGTCAGTTGCATTTGAACACACTACACGGACTACATCCGACGGCCAAGTAGCACGTACGTTCTGCGCCTGCGTGAGAGAGAGCGGAGTGAGAGAGTGGTACATCCTGTCAGCCGAGGGGTTTCCTATCTGTGCAGCCGAGCACCGCAGCACCTCCACGGACTATTACATCCAGACGGTCCCGGTGTTTCCTCCGCAGGCTCCACTTCACTCAGCTGCCCGATAAACCCGCTGCTTCTTCCCACTTTAACCTGAATAACAAACCAGGGCTCGGTGCTCCGGTTGGATCCAAACGGAGAGCCGGGGCTAGCTCAGAGACTAGCGGAGGCTAACTGGCTGTGCTTCCCTCCGGTCATGCTGCGGCTAACGCTCGCCGCTAGCGCTAGCCGCTCCCAGCTAGCTCCGGTTTGTTATTCAGGTTAAAGTGGGAAGAAGCAGCGGGTCTGTGGGGCAGCGGGACACACCACAAAAACTAGGGCGACAAACGCTCACTGACGGCCTGACTTTGGTCGACGGCCGACTGTCGGCTTGGTGTGTCAGGGCCTTAAGTTGAGCATAAATGAGCCCTTAGTCCCCGCCCACACCTACACAGATATTTTCCCTTCATTTTAAAAAACATCTCACAATAAAATGCAAAAGTGACCCCAAACGCCTGCCAGGGTTCGCCGTCTACAGCAGTCTCCCCTCGTCTCGCCAAGGTAGGGAAGTTATCAGGGTAACGTTTACTTTATCAAAACACCCGCTGCAGAACTCGTCACTGTTGACTCCCCCTTGATGATGATGTAACGATGAAGGTTTTTTATACAATGAACAGGTGTCACCACATTTTAATATAAATCTACAGATATATCAATATGAATTGAACAGAGGCAGCGTGGTGAATATTAATTTAGTTTGATTGTTGACTGCACGTCACCATCAGCGCAGTGAACGCCCAATAAAGCTTTTTAATTCACCCCCAAAAAACTCTGTGAGGGGACGTGTCACAGTACAGTCAAGGTTGAACGTGAGTACATGAGTGTACTGAGAAAGGCCTCAGGACCCACCCTCCCTCCTCTTCTTGTTCTGCTGCCTGTGAGGCTCTGCTCAGGGCAAAGAAACCCACCTAACTTGTGCCTGTCAGGCTGAGCAGGACGGCGTGACGTTTTTGGATGGAGCTCTTAAAGCTGCAGACAGACAGCTACATTCAGCCAGGAGAGAAGACACACAGACAGACAGACAGACAGATTAAAAGAAGGAAGAAGATGAATAAGAAGAGTTGGCGTGGGGTAAGGCATCTCTCCGTCCGTCCGTCCATCTATCAGTCACTTCACTTCCTTGTTTTATTTCTGTCCCTTTGTACATCAGAGTAAAGCTCTCCTCTGTCTCTCCTCATGTCCTCTGTGTCCCCAGGGAGATGAAAGAAGGGATGAGATTAAGAAAAGCTTTAAGTGGTCAGTCCTCTCCTCTCCAGCTCCCTCGTCTGCTTCAGCTCTTTAATCCTGCAGACAAACGACAGGAAGAGTTTTACAAACACACACACACATTAACAACATATGTGATCACGTTCCAACAATATCTCGGAGACAACGGAACAAGATGTGTTCATGTTTTTAACCTGTGTCTGCAGCGTCGCAGGAACCTCATGATCTTCCTAGCTGCCTGGTCCTGTTTCTTCGTCAAGAACGACCCCCTGATGGACACAAATCCCGTCAAATCAATCATTAGTATCTATTGGTGATGCACTGTGCTAACCATGCTAGCAGCTAGCGTTATCAATGTCACTCATCTAAATACGGTCACTTCTGGCTCCAAACATGCAGGATGGCAACAGCCGAAAAGCCCAGTTCAGGCTTCAGGACAGGAGTTCACAAACTAATGGATGACGTCACGGTGGCTTCGTCCATTATTTTATACGGTTTGCATTTTGAACTCACACCAAACGGTAACTCTGTGAGTTCCTGGTCAGCGTTCTGCACAGGTGTGTTGATGAGGTCTTACTTGATTTTGGGGTTGTGGCTGGCGGCGCCTCTCGGAGCCTGTTTGAGCCGCTCATATTCCTTGTAGCTGCGGTAGTACTGCTGGATGAGGACCGCCGCCCGCCGGCTCTGCTGGAAGCGCTTCTGCTCGTAGTACGACCTGAACTTGGACTGGATCAAGATGGCAGCCTGGGTCATCTTCTTGTAGAGAGCGTACTGAGAGGGACAGAGACGTACAGTGAGTGTCCATGTGCAGCCAGGGGACCAACACAACAGGAAGCTACATGTGCTGATGAAACTGAGGATGGAACAAGAGAAGGAGAGAACGCTGCAAGCTCTGAGGACTGATCTATCATCTAATATTAGCTCGTACTGGCTCTCTGAATCACGTCTGTAACTCATCTGCTTAACGCTTACATTGATTTTTCTTCAGCTACAGTAAGACGACCTGTCCAAAAGTATGTGGATGTTCTTGTCCTGCCCTGTTCATCAGGAGGATTTTTTTGCCTTGTACACAGCTGTTTAGCACTCCGATAACTTGAATGGGGGTGAAATTATTTAATCGTGCAGCTCTTGTTGACTTAAGAAATGTCACTGGGCCAAATGGATCAAATCCTGATAATGAAAAGTCAGCGGCAGGGATTGTGACACTTTAATCCATCGATTTTCTTCTACAATGTAAAGGTGCTGACACACCAAACCGACATCAAAGAACTAGCGGCGACGAAAGCCAACTGTTGCGTCGTCTACGTCGCCTCACGTCGCCCTGTGTCAGTTGCATTTGAACACACTACACGGACTACATCCGACGGCCAAGTAGCACGTACGTTCTGCGCCTGCGTGAGAGAGAGCGGAGTGAGAGAGTGGTACATCCTGTCAGCCGAGGGGTTTCCTATCTGTGCAGCCGAGCACCGCAGCACCTCCACGGACTATTACATCCAGACGGTCCCGGTGTTTCCTCCGCAGGCTCCACTTCACTCAGCTGCCCGATAAACCCGCTGCTTCTTCCCACTTTAACCTGAATAACAAACCAGGGCTCGGTGCTCCGGTTGGATCCAAACGGAGAGCCGGGGCTAGCTCAGAGACTAGCGGAGGCTAACTGGCTGTGCTTCCCTCCGGTCATGCTGTGGCTAACGCTCCGCTAGCCTCCCAGCTAGCTCCGGTTTGTTATTCAGGTTAAAGTGTGAAGAAGCAGCGGGTCTGTGGGGCAGCTGAGTGAAGTGGAGCCTGAGGAGGAAGCACCGGTTAGCCCCGGTTTCACTACAGGCAGATTCACTCGCTACAGGGGCGAGGAAATAAAACCTGAACAGCCAATCAGAGTGATCTCTCTCACTGACAAGCTCCGCTGCCGATTCAACATGCTCAATCGGCCGACAAGCCACCGATGCCGAAGTGCCGACGGTGTGGGACACACCGCAAAAACTAGGGCGACAGACGCTCACCGACGGCCCGACTTTGGTCGACGGCCGACTGTCGGCTTGGTGTGTCAGGGCCTTAAGTCTGTGGGAAAAATGTCTGGTGGACGGCATGGAATCACATGACAGACCCAGAAGTTGTGATTCCACTGTCTGGCCACTACAAAAACAGGTTAACACAGCTAGCTGTCGGTCTGTCGGCAAAGCCAACAGAAAATAAAATCACAGACAAAACATTTACATCACAAGACATCAAAGTGTCACCACCTCTTTAAGGATAGAGGTGTGACATATGGAGCTACAGCTCACTGAGTCAAAGGAGCACCAGACTGAACGGAGAGGCTTCTTGTATTTCACCTCATTTGGTATTTTTTTTTTTTAAATTAAAAAATGAACCAGGTAGTTACCAGCTAATGGGTGTTGGACTATCCAAAGTGTAAATAACCAAAACTGACACCCCCAGTGTGAAGGCAATGTTCAGCTGTCCACATACTTTTGGCCGGGTAGTGTTTGAGATCAGATTGTTGAGTTCATTTATCAACTTAGTTGATGGAGGACGTGATGTCATTTACAGGGACGAATTATTCTGCTGCAGCGTCTAATAAAATAAAATAAAAGTGAGAGTTATGGATTCACATCATAAGAAACACAACCTGTTTTACACCTGATGGCTGCTGTCCAGTCTCAACACACACACACACACACACACACCGACTACACGTCACTACATCTACTGGTCAGCCATATTACCTTCAGAGCTATCCATGTTAGCTAGCCAGAGAGAGAAACAAAGAGAGGGACATGGTGAGGAGACACAGCAGGTTAGTTCAGTGTTAGTGAAGCTGGAGGACACACGGTACAACACACACACACAGGTCAGCACACACCTGTTTGTACTTCCTGTAGCATCTCTGTATGACGGCTGCGGCCATGTCTTGCTGCTCCTTTAACCTCCGACCCTGCGCGCACACACACACACACACACACACACACACACACACAGGAAACAGTGATATACGTGGTGCATCCAGGTGCTGCCTGCAGGGGGCAGCAAGACACCAACTATATGTAGAATACAGGTACTCCTTCAAAACACTGATACACACATTAATGAACTGCAGCATCATATTCAAAGCTGTGTATATATGTGTAGAAGTATGTGTGTGTGTGTGTGTAAGTGTGTGTACTTTGTATCTCCTGAAGGCGTTCTGGATGATCCTGGCGGCCTCATACAGCTCCCTCTGCTCTCCATCTGTCAGCGTCAGCAGGGCAAAGTCTCTCTCCATCTTCCCATTGGCCGAAGCGTTCAGGAACTCCGCCCAGGCCGCAGAGGATGGGGGGCGGAGCCTCTGGAGGGCTAGTGCGCTGAGGGGCGAGGGGGGGCACACCCGCCTGCAGGTACACACACAGATCCATCCCATGATGCATGCAGTGGTTGTACTTTTTGTATCAGCGCAGGGCGTCTTTCAGGTGGGGCTTACCTGGGTGGGGAGTGTGTGTGGGCGTCGACTGTGTCCAGGTAGGTAGCAAGCCATGTGTCCTGTATGGCCGGGTTGTCCCGCCTCTCTCTGAGGGGAGACTCCGCCCCCCTGGGGAAGTCCTCCTGTTTAATTCGCTCTGGGGTCGCCTCAATGATTTGCTCTGCCAGCGTTGCCATGTCAACCTGTTGTATAGAGAGGGTAACCATAGAAACCATAATTCAAAACACCTGCGGTTATTAACTAACCTCGGGGACTAAACGTGTAGAACGACCTCAGGGTTTGTTCTGTGGTCTGTTTAATGTGCGCGTACCTGCAGCACCTCCTCCTCCAGGTACTCCTCCTCCTCGCCTTCATTTTCTGCGTTCTCGCTGTAGCTCAGCAGCTGCTCCTCTAGCGTCACTGCCGTATGTGCTCGCCGTCCGCCCGCAGTGTGTGGCTGTGTGTGGGTGGGCGAGGGGGGGCAGGCGCTCTCGTAGTCCATGAGGTAAAGTGGAGAGTCTCTGGAGCCACTGGGGTTCAAACCTACCATTGATTATTGATAACACTGATTACTCGAGGGACACAGACCGCAACCAGCCATTTTATTTAACAAACATGTTACCTGCGTTACCTGTGCTGGGCTCTGCGTTCGGCTCTTCCCCCCACATAGACACAGGAGGGAGGGAGGAAAGGGGGAGGGAGGATGGCGAGGGAGGGGAGACCGGCAGTGAGGAGGAGGAGGAGGAAGGAGATGAAGGTGGAGAGGGAGAGGTGTCCATAGGGGCGGGGCCACTGGAGTAGGCAGAGCTCGGGGAAGGGGAGGAGGGGTCGCTGGGGGACGGGAGGCTGCTGGAGGAGCTCAGACCTGGGGGGGGAGAAGGGAGACAGCCAGTCAGAGTCCTGGAATCCTGTCACATGACTGTCAGTAAACTGGAGCTGTGATCATCAGCAGGCGTGTGTTACCTGTGTCTGGGCTGGTGGACAGAGGCGACGGGGGTAGCTGTGGTTGTGGTGTGGCCGGCGTGTGTGTGTCTGCTGGAGGTGTGTGCGTGTCCCTGGGTGTCATGTGTGTGTGCGTGTGCAGCTCCTCAAGTGCTGTGGCGAGGCGCGTGTGGCCTCGGGAACGGGCCACGGCAAGCGGCAGGCGTCCCAGCGAATCAGGGATCCCCAGAGCCGAACTGTTCCAACCATACAGAAGCTCTGCTGCCCTCTGGTGGCCCAGAGCGCACGCCCACATCTGGAACACACACACAGACACGCTTAACATGTAAGCTGGAAACACGTGAGCGGGAAAAACATTAGCTAGAAACATGGTAGCCCTCAATATGTTGGCTGGAAAAATGCTAGGTGGACAAATGGAAGACATAAACATGTTTTAGGTGGAAACACATTAGCAGGAACATGTTAGCCGGAAAATGTTAGCCAGAAACACATTAGCAGGAACACGTTAGCCAGAAAATGTTAGCTGGAAAAATGTTAGCCAGAAACACATTAGCAGGAACACGTTAGCTGGAAAAATGTTAGCCAGAAAATGTTAGCTGGAAAAGTGTTAGCCAGAAACACATTAGCAGGAACACGTTAGCCAGAAAATGTTAGCTGGAAAAACGTGAACCAGAAACACATCAGCTGGAAAAATGTTAGCCAGAAACACATTAGCAGGAACACGTTAGCCAGAAAATGTTAGCTGGAAAAATGTTAGCCAGAAAATGTTAGCTGGAAAAGTGTTAGCCAGAAACACATTAGCAGGAACACATTAGCCAGAAAATGTTAGCTGGAAAAACGTGAGCCAGAAACACATCAGCTGGAAAAATGTAAGCCAGAAACACATTAGCAGGAACACGTTAGCCGGAAAATGTTAGCTGGAAAAATGTTAGCCAGAAACACATTAGCAGGAACACGTTAGCCGGAAAATGTTAGCTGGAAAAATGTTAGCCAGAAACACATTAGCAGGAACACATTAGCCGGAAAAATGTTAGCCAGAAACACATTAGCAGGAACACGTTAGCTGGAAAATGTTAGCTGGAAAAATGTTAGCCAGAAACACATTAGCAGGAAACATGGTAGCTGTAAAAAGTATTTGTGTGAATTTTACCAGTGGTGTGCAGGAGAAGTGGTCGATGTTGAGGGGGTCAACTTCCTGTTCCAAGTCCAAACTGTCGCTGTTAACACTCCTAAAACACAGACACGGCTACATGTGAGCGTGGTGCACAGAGAGGCAGTGAGAGCTACAGGCTACAATGAGGCTAAAAACAGAGTTCAAATGACGTTTTTCCAAACAACTTTTTATGTCAGGGCTTCAGGACACTTGGATCACTATGGACGAGCAGTATGGAGATATTTTGTGGTTTCAATGATGTGTTTTTGGACGTTTGAATCTGAGGCGCCGTCAGCCTCCATTAGGTGGAGTTGTGTTGCTACCTCCTCTCCCCTTGGATCTCTGCAAGTGATGTGAGGACTCTAAAACTTCACCTGAGCCTCCCTCGGCATATGGGTGAGTAGATAATGGCTGAATTTTCATTTTTGGGTGCATTTTCTTACCCAGCTTTCAAGTTTTAAAGTTCCATGCTGGCTTAAACCTCAGAATGTAGCCCCAAATGGGCGGCCCTGCTCACAATGTGTGTGTGTGTGTGTGTGTGTGTGTGTGTGTGTGTGTGTGTACCTCCAGTGGATCAGAGTGTGTATCAGGTGTGTGTATCCCTGTGCAGCAGCCAGGTGGAGCAGTGTCATCCCACGGTGACGGACGGAGTGATGAAGCCTCTCCCCTCCTCCTCCTCCTCCTCCTCCTCCTCCCCACCGTCCTCCTCTCATCATCCTCTCACACACTCCCACAATCCTCCTCTCAAACCACTGAGAGGACTGATGGACAGAGATACACAGAGACGGACAGGTGGGGAGAGACAGAGACATTGATTAACAGAGAAAAACACATCAGTAGTTTCTGCTTCACATCACTGCTCCATCTACAGATTGTAATTCTTCATTTTCATGGACACAAATCCTCCACACTGGACCTTTACGTTAAAATATCTACCTATCCTTCAAAATAAAAGCTCCAAACCTCTAATAATTAAAAAAAAAAAAAAGAGTAATTTTTATGTATCAGTGGATTTTTTTAGGTTAAAAATGTCAAAACAGTTGAAAAGAGGGAGAGTGTGATGAGTAGAGCTCAGTGTGCATGTTGTAATTGTTTTCGTGTCCGTCTGTCTGTCTGTCTGTCTGTGTCACATTGAGTCTATTTTAACCCGAGGACTGGACCTGCCAAATTCCCCATGACATCAGAGAGAGGGAGGCTGCAGCTCGGTTCAACAGAGGTCACGCTGCAGAGATGTTTCACAAGGATTTTCCATTCGGGTTAATTTGTTCTTCTTAACCTGTTTACCAGCTCAACTGTCACCTTTGTGTAATCTGCCTGACATTTGACCTCCATGAGGATTACTCAGCTTTACAGTGCAACAAAGACAAAAGACTTTGCACCTTTAAATCTGGTCCTAAAATCTATACACATTTGTGTTATTATGATTTTAAAAACCAGCAAATCATCATCAAAAACGTATCTAAAGGGTCATTACAGACATTTTTCTTCTGCAGCTCTGTCAGTACCAGTACAATCACACAGGTAGAATTGAGAGTGTGTCCCTGTGACCTTACACACAGAGACAGAGCTGAAACATGAAACAAAGCGTTGAGTCGTGTCGCTCTGCAGACTGTTGTGATCTACTGCCAACTGTTTCTATTAGTCATATCAGCAAGAGTTGGACTGTTGGATCAGCCAGGTGTTCCTAATAAAGTGGACACTACATCATGACTGCCGGTGTTTTCACCTGTTCGTGGTCCTCAGGTAGGGGTGGGGGAGGGGGCGTGGCCAGTTGGTTGCCATGTTGCTGTTGTTGATGATGATGATGGTGTTGCTGCTGGTTGTTGTCGCGGGCGGCCATCTCTGCCATCCTGCGCTCCATCTGCTCCAGCCGCTCAAGGATGGACATCCTGAACTGATTATCTGCACAAAGAAAACACAGAGTGAGACCTCCCGCTTCGGCCGCACTTCAGTTATTTCATTAATGCTGACGTCTCGAGAAAACAAACTTTTTTATCTCATGAGATAAACGAGATAATCAACCCGTTACCAGCAGAAAAGAAAAGGTTTATTTGTCTTGTTATATCGATAAAAACACAAGCTTTGTTATCTCATGAAAATAAAATTATTATTTTAGTTTTTCTTCTTATTTGGCTACTTATAATGGCACAGAGGCAGGTTTCACTGCAGATGTTAAGCGACCATAACCAGCACCGTGTCATAGCCTACTTACTAGAAATCCTGAGTGCAGAACTGATCTTCTTCCAGGCATTGTTCTGTAAATGTGTACTGGGCCAAAAATATTGTCTGTGGGACACAATTAAAGCTCTGACAGCTCTGCACTAAAACGATCAACTTCTCTATATTTATCACAGACTGATATTTACTGAAGAAGGAAATATATCTGTCGGCTGTGATTAGTTGGTCCTCGTCACATGACACACGGTGTGCGCTGCTTCGTTCCAAAAGCTGAACTCTGTTTATCTCAGGGCGCAGCTGTCCCTCTCTGAAAAATAGCCACTAGGGAAAGCATGCACACCGCGACGGCGATGCTCTGGTGTTTGAGCGTGCCTGCCGTGCATCTACGTTGAAAACAATGAATTTGAGGGCACAAAAAACTCAGCATGTGTACGAAACCTTAAGCTTAAACCAGTCTCAGTTCGAGGGGTACCCATGGTTGATAATACTGATCCCATCAGACGGTAATAAAGTGGAAACACAGTGTCCTCTTGTGCTCACAGAGAGTCCAGGTCACAGTCAGGTGTCAGGTGCATGCCAAACACACTTATGGCTTTTTTGTGGACAGGCTGCCTGGATGCAACCATGGTACGCAGGGTACACAGTGCAGGGTGGGAGAAGAAGGAACACATTGTCATAGGTGGGTGCATTAGAGGCTGTGGAACTGACAGTTTGGGAATCCTGCAGAGTGCTTTCCTCAGAGGGAACTTATTGTTGTCTGGAGCAGGAATTATTTTTTAACTTTAGTTTGGAGCCAAAACAATCTGTATGACATTGCGTTGCTCATTTCAGCTGCACATCTACCTGTGTTATAACAAGGACTGGATATCTGTACTTAATACTTTTATGGTATCAACTAAAATAAACCAGGAACAAGTAGAATCAAAACATCTCCGGTCAAATAATACCTGCATTTGATCCTTTTTGCTGCTGTCGTCTCAAGAGCTGCTCAGTTCAATGTTTGCTCGGTTAGCATGAGCTAACTCAGCAGCAGCAGCTAACATCCAACACGGAGCCATTAAACAATCCCAACAAACACACACTGACAAAGAAACAGCTCAACTCTGTCATTGAACCCATTTACAAGGGTGAGATAATCTTAGCCATGTGATGCTAACAGTTAGCTCTGTCACTGTACTAGTGCAGCAGGGCAGACTCTCACAACTGTCCACTGTGCAGAGCTCACACTCCTGCAGCAGCAGCTACAACCCCTACAGTCTGTGTGTCGGTGTGCTGACAGAGTTGACAGATCAGCAAGCCAAAATGCCACCTAAACGTTCAATTATCTTAAAGTATGGATACACTGCACTGATGGGTACTGAACAAAGTACTGTGTTAGTATCAGTATCACTTTAAGGGTACTGGTATTGTAGTTTTTTAAAGATACCAAGCTCTAATTATAATAATAATGACCTGAACTGATGTGTGTGTGTCGACAGCTCTAACCAGGAGGCAAATGGAAACTCCTCTCTTAAATAACACACACACACACGGTGCCAGGCGGCAGGATGATTGAAGTCAGTCGAGATAGTTTCCATTTCAGCAACTATATATAAACTAATACAGAATGATACACTGTGACCTGTACACACACACACACACACACACACACACACAATTGATTCACTGCTTATATTTTTTTTAACGTTCGTGTTTACAGATTCTCTGTTTGGTTTGATCGACACAAAAACTGACAGAGATTCAGTTTACGATCAATACTGTAGAAAATACTGTTGAGTCACTGACTGATCACTGATCAGTCTGCAGTTGGAAGAAAACATTTACACATTTAGCAAAATCAGAGGCAGGAATGCCTTATCGTCAGGTCTGCTACGGTGCTAACAGTGTGCAACACAAGCTGTAGCTACCTAAATTCAACCAGAACAGGACCAAGCGCTGGGGGTCTGATCTGATCTGAGTCCCTACCAGATCAGCAAACTTTCTGTTGCTGCTGTAACATGGCTTAGACCCCACTGTGAACCCCGAGGCTGGGGTTTGTGCTGACAGAATTTGAGTTACTACAGCGGCTAAGGTCTGACCTGCCATCTACTCTCCACCCAGGGAAGTAGTATCCCAGCAGTGGGAAGGAAGGTCCATGGGCTGTGTTAGCTACCTAATTTGTGTCTTATTTGTTGTTTGATAAACAGTAAATCCATCAAATTCAGTGCCCCAAATCTTAAGTTCTGTTGCTTGCCAACTTGGATGAATTGCTAGCTAACATAGCAAAATACTGTTTTGGGTGATTAACGTCATTTAATTCATTCAGACTCCAGGGCTGATCTGACTGGTAAATTAGCTAGCTTGCTGTTTGCAAGTTACTTTATCAGCTAATGTTATGAAGCAAACGACACCAGATCACTTCAGCGCAGCTCAGTTACAGCTAGCTGGCTAACCTTAGCTTGCCTGCTCACTAACATTAGTGCTAGCAAAAATGCTATCAGAGTGGCTATGTCAGTTACCTAGCGTGCGAAGGAACTTAATCAGCCAATGTGATCCATGATACTAACTTATGTTATTATGGGAAACAATGTTGATTTATCCAACGATTAATGATGTAACAATAGGTCCTGATTTTTTTGCATGATTTTCTTCTTCTACATGTGACAATGAAGAACCTGACACTTAAACTGTTGTGTTTTGTGCTGCAGTTTCTAGTGCAGTAGTTTGCAATTATTACTGAAACGCGTTTCGACCATACAGAACAACAGCAGAGGTGGATTGTGACTGATTAAAGGAATATTTTATCTGCCAAATTACCATTTGTCTGTTGGTTACTCACCACGTGTTACGTTTAAATCATCACTCTGTTTTTCTCTGGCGTCTCAGTGGTGAATGAAGAATCCAGAAAGTAGAAAATTCTTGATGAAGTAAAAGTGGAACATGTCAGCTCCTTTGTTCCATAATGTTAAATTAATGGTTTTGTGTGAAGTACTGAGCATACAGCTGGATAAATGAGACTCAGATTATACTGGATGAGTTGTGTGACAATTTGTCAACAATGTTTTGATATACAACTCAACTCTCAAACAGTCTGGACACTGTGCAAAACGTAACTATCTATGTTCAGTCACATACAGTCTGAGATATTTATTGTTCAAACTGATGAACTTAATTCTTTTTGTAAATCTACACTCATTCTGCAGCAGGTTGCTCTAAAGTTGGGATAGGAGCATGTTTACGGCTGTGTAACATCACCTTTTCTTTCAACAACACTCAAAGTGTTTGGGAACTGAGGACAGTTTTTCTTGCTTGATATCCGACTTCAGTGTCTTAACAGTCCCATGATGCACCTCTCTGGCGTCAACGCTTCATCATGTCCCACACATATTCAGCGGAGACAGGTGTGGACGGCAGGCAGGTCAGTCTGGTACCTGCCCTCTGTTACTATGGAGCCACGCTGTTGGAACACGTCACAATGTGTCTCATTGTCTCGCTGGAATGTGAAGGGATGTCCCTGGAAAAGGCGTCGTCTGGATGGCAGCATATGTTGCTCCAAAACCTGTATGTACCTATCAGCTTTCATGGTGCCTTCACAGACGTCAAGTTACCCATGATACCCCCCATCCCGTCACAGATAGGAAGTTACACATGATGCACCCCCATCCCATCACAGATAGGAAGTTACCCATGATACCCTTCCATCCCGTCACAGATAGGAAGTTACCCATGATACCCCCCATCTCGTCACAGATAGGAAGTTACACATGATGCACCCCCATCCCATCACAGATAGGAAGTTACCCATGATACCCTTCCATCCCATCACAGATAGGAAGTTACCCATGATACCCTTCCATCCCGTCACAGCTAGGAAGTTACCCATGATACCCCCCATCTCGTCACAGATAGGAAGTTACCCATGATACCCCCCATCCCGTCACAGATAGGAAGTTACCCATGATACCCCCCATCCCGTCACAGATAGGAAGTTACCCATGATACCCTTCCATCCCGTCACAGATAGGAAGTTACCCATGATACCCTTCCATCCCGTCGCAGATAGGAAGTTACCCATGATACCCCCCATCCCGTCACAGATAGGAAGTTACCCATGATACCCCCCATCCCGTCACAGATAGGAAGTTACCCATGATTCCCCCCCATCCCGTCACAGATAGGAAGTTACCCATGATACCCTTCCATCCCGTCACAGATAGGAAGTTACCCATGATACCCTTCCATCCCGTCGCAGATAGGAAGTTACCCATGATACCCCCCCCATCCCATCACAGATAGGAAGTTACACATGATGCCCCCCATCTCGTCACAGATAGGAAGTTACCCATGATACCCCCCATCTCGTCACAGATAGGAAGTTACCCATGATACCCCCCCATCCCGTCACAGATAGGAAGTTACCCATGATACCCCCCCATCCCGTCACAGATAGGAAGTTACCCATGATACCCCCCCATCTCGTCACAGATAGGAAGTTACCCATGATACCCCCCCATCTCGTCACAGATAGGAAGTTACCCATGATACCCCCCTATCCCGTCACAGATAGGAAGTTACCCATGATACCCCCTATCCCGTCACAGATAGGAAGTTACCCATGATACCCTTCTATCCCGTCACAGAGAGGAAGTTACCCATGATACCCTTCTATCCCGTCACAGAGAGGAAGTTACCCATGATACCCTTCTATCCCGTCACAGATAGGAAGTTACCCATGATACCCTTCTATCCTGTCACAGATAGGAAGTTACCCATGATAGCCTTCTATCCTGTCACAGATAGGGAGCTACCCATGATGCCTTTCCATCCCATCACAGATAGGAAGTCACCCATAATGCACCTCCATCCCAACACAGATAGGAAGTTACCCATGATGCACCTCCACCCCATCACAGATGCTGGTCCTGGAGGACACAACGTCCATGATGGACGGGTTAGACCACTGTCTGTTGGTCCATCTCAGATGAGCCTGGGCCCAGAGACGTGGGCGATGTGTTTACTGACAGTGGTTTTCCAAAGTGTTCCAGAGCCCATGTAGTAATATCCTTTATCCAGTCATGTTGGTTTTTAACATTGTGCAGTCTGAGGGGTCAAAGGTCACAGACAATCAGCCTTGTCCCTTACATGCAGAGATTTCTACAGATTCTCTGAATCTTTTGATGATAATATGGGATGTAGATGTTAAATCACTAAATGAGAAACATTGTTCTTAAACTGTTGGACTGTTTGTCCTTAAAGTTTTTTACGAAGTGACTGTCCTTGCTTGTGAACAGTCGAGCCTTTCAAAGACGATCCATTCATACCTATCAATGACAGTATCACCTGTTACCAGTTCACCTGTTTACCTGTGGACTCTTCCAAACTGGTGTTTTTTAACATTCCATAACTTTCCCAGTCTGCTGTTTCTCCTGTCCCAACTTTATCATAACCTGCTGCAGAATAAGGGCACAAAAACAATTAAGTTTCTTGGTTTGAACATTAAATATCTCTGGACTGGATTCAATTGAGTTTAGGTCAAAAAGGATTTTCAAAAAGGTGTTGTAGTTATGCTGTTGTTAAACATGGTCCCACTCGTTTTGAAAAAAAGAAATTAAAAGATGGATAAATCCAATTAAATAAAATGTTGGTGTAAATTAGGGGTCGATGAAATAATCGATTCTTAGATGCACTGCAATACAGATGATTTGGCATCGATTTACAAATGTACACTACAGATTAGTGTGGGCAACCACAGGTGGAAACAATCTGACTGGTTTGAACGTCACAGTATGAAAGTATTGTGAATATAAGGTCGAAGGGAAAAGGTACCTGAACAACAGCTACATTGTATGCAAGTAAATTAATCTAGTTATATAATTTTGGACCACTACAAATACAGTATGCTATGTTTTAACAGTCTCAAGTAGTCACACAGTAAGAAAAATAAATCATGTACTGAAATCAAAAATTTTGATGCATCAATAATCATCTTATCATTGAGTCTTTGCCCTCTGAATCATAATCAAAGAGTGAGGTGCCTGGAGATTCTCACCCTACTGTAAATTAAGACCTGAAATTCAAATTTAAGATTATCTAATTCATTTTAAGGCCTTTAAACATTGAGCACGGATTTTGGTCCAAAACATTTTGCACGTTTTTGCATCATACTCGTGACAAACTGCTTGAATTGTGTGAATCTTCGCATCAGTTTAAAGAGACCGACAGCGACTGTACAAAGTTAAATGTACTCAGTGGTCGCTTTATTAGGTACACCTGCACAATCTAACATCTCTGCATAAAGCTCATAATGGTTGTCAGACTCAATAAATTACAGACATCAGAAAGGTAGACCAGCAGCAGACTGCACAGGTGTACCTAATAAAGTGGACACTAAACAATCACATCTGTAACAGTAAAGGTAACAAAGTATTTCTGAAAATTTAACTCACTTCTCATTTGTTTGTCAGGTTCCCACCATCGGTCATCATTATCATAATTACTATTACCTTAACTGTAGGTGGTTGCTGTGTTACTGAGCAGCTGTGTAACCTTGACAACCCCTACAGAAACACACACACAGAGTCTGGTCCTACCGACACCATCCTGTCTCTGTCCTACGTCCATCTTCTGTCTGTCTGTCCAAAAAATCATGCCTCCTTCTTCTTATTCTCTCTGTCTATGTGTGTGTGCGTGTATGTGTGTGTCTGTCACAGGATAAGTTAACACACACTCGATCTTAAAATGTGACAGTGACGACGAGCTGACGAGAGACACAACGCAGGCTGAGATTTAACACACGCACAGTGAGCAGACTGAGTGAGCGTGCAAGGATCAACAAGTTAAAAAGAGAGAGGGAGAGGCAGAGCAGCAAGGCATGGTGGGAAACCCACTGTGAGGGAGGGAGGAAGAGACTAAATCTGATTGGTTAGTGTGCCTGTCAATCAACGGGGAGAGTCAGAAATAGCAGCTGATGACTGTGAAAGTGTTTCCAGGTGATGACAGTGGAAAACAGCTCCAGCACATCAATCACAGACAGGGACGGACACACACACACACACACACACACACACACTGACAGACACAGAGCAGAGACAGCAGGCAGACAGAGAGACAAAAAGGGATAAAGTGGAGGACAGACAGTCCACTAACACACACACACACACACACACACACACACACACACCATGTTGTGTGTCCGTCCTCACAGGACATTTATCAGTCTCTGTGTCTCCATGTAGTCAAAGTGTCTCATAGACATACAGACAACTACCAACTGAAGGAAACTTAAGAACATGATGATTCTCAGGAAACTTCTGCAGCACCGTCTCTAACGGCTCCCTGCTGCGTCACTTCATGTCAACATGTCTGAGGCCAAAAGTTGCACATGAACACACCACAAAGACTACAGCCAATGACCAACCGGCACGTAGGTTCTGCACCTGCGTGAGAAGAAATAACCCTCCTCACCTACAGACAGCAATAGTCTGCATTCATCCGTCAAAAAGGGAAACAGGGAGACAGTTTGACATTAGCTAGACAGTTAACAAATCAACTACACAATCCAATGTTCTACATTCTGTCGTCTCAATTAGCCACTTGTTAGCAATCGTCTTTTTTAAGACACATAAAAGTTTCTAAATTCACAGTGGGGTATTTACTGATGTGTTTTATGTCATAAAATAAAACATTAATCTCTCTTCAGCTTGTGTTAACAAAAGACCTTATTTTACACATCTAAACAAAAACATACTGACTTCAAAACGAGTGGACAGGAAGTGCTAACATGCTAATTAATTTTCCAGGTTTTAGGACTAATTCCTGCAGCACCCTATTGTCCCCATCTCACCTGAGTAAATATTAAAACCTAATAAGTGAATCACCGAGTAATCAATAGTCTGATAAGCTTATCAGTAATAATTCTGATTAAAGCCTCTGTAGCGCCCCCTGAAGGCTGCAAACTAGAAATGCAACAATCTATCAGCCGATATTTTCCTTCAACCTACCAGCAAATCAGATGACATCACCAATGTCAGTGCTCTGTTTTTCTGTTGTGTCTCAGGCTAAAAGACAGGACTTCAGACTAACAGTGTCCTGATGAGACGCCATCAGGACAAAAGGACTCAGTAATCTCCCTATTGTTGCATCAGATGATGCAGCCTGTTGTTTCCCTGATAATGTTACATTGAGCACAACAAATCTGTGACATCAGCAGGAGGAGAGCTAGTTAACGTTAGCTGATAGCAGCTAGTTAACTTTAGCTGTTAGCTGTGAGCAGCTTGTTAATGTTTGCTGTTAACTGGTAAAAGCTAGTTACTGTTAGCTGTTAACAGTTAGCAGCTAGTAAATGTTAGCCGTTTACAGCTACTTAATGTTAGCTGTTAACTGATAAAAGTTAGTTACTGTTAGCCGTGTACAGCTACTTGATGTTAGCTGTTAACTGGTAAAAGCTAGTTTCTGTTAGCTGTTTACAGCTACTTAATGTTAGCTGTTAACTGATAAAAGTTAGTTACTGTTAGCCGTGTACAGCTACTTAATGTTAGCTGTTAACTGGTAAAAGCTAGTTACTGTTAGCTGTTAACAGTTAGCAGCTAGTAAATGTTAGTCGTTTACAGCTACTTAATGTTAGCTGTTAACTGGTAAAAGCTAGTTACTGTTAGCTGTTAACAGTTAGCAGCTAGTAAATGTTAGTCGTTTACAGCTACTTAATGTTAGCTGTTAACTGGTAAAAGCTAGTGACTTTTAGTAACAGTTAGCAGCTAGTAAATGTTAACTGTTAGCAGCTAGTTAACAAAAGCTGTTAGTTACCTTGAGCTGTTAGAAGCTAGTTACCATTAGCTGTTAATAGCTGGTTAATTTTAGCTGTTAACTGTTGGAAGCTATTAACATTAGCTGCCAGCTTTTAAATGTAAGTAGCTAGTTAACATTAGCTGTTAGCAAATGGTTAATGTAAGCTACTAGATACTGTCATTTGTTAGCAGCTAGTCAATGTTAGCTCTTAACTGTTAGCAGCTAGTTGGCTGTCAGCGCCTAGTTAATATTAGCTGTTAGCAGACGGTGGAGCTAACAGCTGACGGAGGCTACACTGAGTCACATTATGATGCTTTCACGCTTTATTCAGTAAAATGAGTGTTGGATGAAGGTAAATTAAAATGTTATCGTGATGTGTTCAATGTAATGTTATGGAAAATGTGTCGACGTTTTCACAGCAACATGAAACAGATATTAGAGAGGGAATTATGATGTAATAAATATGGTAAAAAGACTTTTGAAGCAGTGATTTTCAAAGACACAGTTCAGTGTGCTGAATGATATCTGCAGTGTTCCCATGGATGTAGAGACAAGTGAAGGAAAGTTAATGAAGTCACTGTGGTGTTTGTGTTAAGCGGTTGTGTTTGTGGTGGTGTCACAGGTGGAGGAGTTGGATCTGACCGTCCAATGAGAGCCAGTCGAGCTGCGAGCTGGGCAGAGAGCTGGCGTTCCTCGCTCGATACTCAAACAGAACTGAAGAGGAAACAGAACCTCCGGACTCCAGAACCTGCAGACACACCAGACCGGCCTCATGGGCTGGAACAGAGACACAGTCCATCAGTCTGTCTGAATCTTTCATCGCCATCACAAAAACAAACGATGCACCAAAGCAAAAAATAATTAAATGTATTTATGTTTTATTGAACTATCACAAATCAATAACCTCATGATGTGTGTGTGTGTGTGTGTGTGTGTGTGTGTGTGTGTACCTGGACAGTAGCAGCGCAGGACTCCAGGTTGAATCAGCGAGGCGGGGACAGTGCTCTGATCGAAGACACAGGAGTATCGACCTGACAGCTCGCTCCACGGGCCTGTGATCAATACTTTAACACCTCCCTAACACACACACACACACACACACAGACACACAGACACACAAGAGAATAAAACCCAAGAAGACAGAACGCAGGATAGAGCTCTAGTAGACAGACCTTAAGAGGATAGAACTCATCAAGAAAGAACTCCAGAAGATAGAATTCAACAAGAGAGAACTCAAGAGAATAGACCGCTAGTAGATAGAACTCTGGTAGATAGAACTCATGAGGATAGAACTCAACAAGAAAGAACTCTAGAAGACAACAAGAAAGAAGTCAAGAGAATAGAACCCAAGAAGATAGAACTCAAGAGGATAGAACTCAAGAAAATAGAACCCAAGAAGATAGAACTCAAGAGGCTAGAACTCAACAAGAAAGAACTACAGAATACAGAGATCAAGAGGATAGAACTCAGGAAAATAGAACCCAAGAATATAGAACCCAAGAAGACAGAACTCGAGAGGACAGAACTCGAGAGGACAGAACTCAAGAAAATAGAGCCCAAGAAGATAGAACCCCAGTAGATAGAACTAAAGAAGGCAGAACTCTAGTAGATGGAACTGAAGAGGCTAGAACTCAACAAGAAAGAACTCCAGAAGACAGAGATCAAGAGGATAGAACTCAAGAAAATAGGACCCAAGAAGATAGAACTCAAGAGAAAAGAAGTCAAGAGGACAGAACTCCAGTTGACAAAACTTAGGATAGAACTCAAGAAAATAGGACCCAAGAAGATAGAACTCAAGAGAATAGAAGTCAAGAGGATATAACTCCAGTTGACGTAACTTAGGATAGAACTCAAGAAAACAGAACGCAAGAAGACAGAACTCAAGAGGATACAACTCCAGAAGATAAAACTCAAGAAGATAGAACTCCAGAGGATAGAACTCCAGAAGATAAAACTCAAGAAGATAGAACTCTACTAGATAAAACTTGAGAGGATAGAACTCAAGAAGATAAAGCGTAAGAGGATAGAACTCCAAAAGATAAAACTCAAGAAGATAGCTCTCTAGTAGATAAAACCTGAGAGGATAGAACTCAAGAAGATAAAACTCCTCTAACTTACTCTACATAGCCCTCACCTTCTCTCACTGACCTTCTGTTAACAGTTTAAATCAGTTGAATTCAAAGGAACTTTGTTGCAACTTTGATTTTACACTTGCCTTAGCAAGTGTAAAATCAAAACAAAAATTAATGTAGGTATGTTTGATTGTTAATGTTTCCTTCAGACGTTCTGCTGTTCTGTGCTAATAACCAGGTCACCATCATCATCATCATCATCATCATGTTATAGCCTCGCTATATTTATCTTTTAATGAACCTTTAACATTGTATCCCCTCTACGTCAATTTTTCCTCCTGGTATCAGATACTGATATTTTTCAAGGTGATGTATCAAAGTTAAACATATCAGTAATGTGACAACAGTTGTGGTGAAGATAGTGATCAGGTATTGTATCGTACTGAAGGGCAGGAAGGACTCTGCTGCCCCCGTGTGGACAGTTAGAGGAACACCTCACACTGACTGACTGCAGTTCGAGCCTCTTCACATCAGTGGATTTCACACTAAATGTGAGTCTTTTTATTCTTTGAATGTTTTTAACGTGTAACTCCTGACAGGTGTCACTTTGACTTCGCTCAGCGCTCGCCACCTTTATTAACCCTTCACTGTCTCTGATGTTCATCACTGAGTCATTTAGTCTGACCTCAGGTTCATAAATAACCCTGAGAACAAAGTACTCAGCTTAATAACTTCATTTAATCTTTAATAACACATCGTTATTAATTATTGATTAGATTTGTATCAATAATCTGAATCTGTAAAAGAAATGGAATGCGGTAAGAACTACAACATGTACCTGAAAAACTCAAGAGTGTAATCATCACTGATTAACAGGTTAAAGATGCTGATCTCATTATTAACCTCATTATCAATAACTAATTATTGGTATCTATTTATAATTTACTGATTATGATCAATTATAAGTATTGTTTACTGACTGATTGACTGTGAGTAATTAATATGGATTAATTATAGATTGATGGGTATTTATTATTTCTTGATAACTGATTATTCGTATTGATTACTGATCAGAAATTGATTGATCATTACTACTGAATATTGTTTGATAATTGATTAATGATAATGATAAGTGATTTAAGATTGATTTTCAGTACTGTTCATTAATTGATTATTGACTGTAAATAATTGATATGGATTAGTTATGGATTGATTGGTATTTATTATTGATTGATAATTGATTATTGGTATTGATTACTACTTGAATAATGATTGGTGCTGGTTATTGTTTGATACTTCATTACTGACATTGATAAGTGATTTATGATTATCAGTACTGTTTATTACTTGGTTGATATTAATACTGATTACTGCTTGATAATTACTTACAGATATATTTTTAATTGACTGGTACTGATTATTGCTTGATAACTGATGAGTTGTCAATAGTGATTACTCATTGATAATAGATTAACTGTTTGCAATGATTGATTGATAAATAACTGATTGGTATTGATTATTAATTACCTCGGGGTAGGACCACTCAGGGGAGAAGTCTGTGATGGAGGCGAGGCGGGTGGAGGAGGAGGAGGGCAGTGGGTGAGGGAAGGGGAGGAAGGACGAGGAGGGGGAGGGCTGGGGGGGCACCATGTAGCGGACCCCCGCCGGGAACACGGCCGGGTTCGGCGCAGCGGCAGCGGGATGAGCTGCAACGGGATTGGCCTCCTCGGTGATGAGGTCAGAGATGAGATCAGGAAACTGGCTGTCGAAGGAGATGTCCAGCTCCTCCCCTCCTCGCTCGCAGGGCTCCGCTTCCTCCTCCAGCTGTGTGTCCATGCAGGTGTCCTCTGAGTCGTAGCCCCGCCTGCTCTCCTCCTTTACCTGGACTGGGGGCGTCGCCAGATGAGTTGTATCCATGGCGACAGCGGCAGAGGTGGAGTCAGCATCAGGTGCAGGCAGGTGATTGTAGGGCTGCTCCAGGACCAACGGCAGCTGTCCGGTGGCCTGTCGCTGCGTCTCATTGGCCAGCTGGGTGGGTTGGCTCGCTGAGTCCTGGCAAACCAGGAGCAGTGAAGCGGTGCTACTTCCTGTCTGTTGCCGTGGAGACGAGCAGGAGGAAGCGTGGCTTGTCTGAATCACAGAGAAAAAAAAAAAGGAGAGACGGGGCGGATGAATATGAGTTCTCACTGAGGTAAGTAGTCCCTCAGTTTGTTTACAGACTCACCTGCAGCAGAGCCAGCTTAGTGGGAGGAGCGCTGCCTTCATCATCATCGTCGTCGTCGTCTCTCCTATCCTTCACCTCTTCCTCATCTTTCCTCCCCTCCTCTTCCTGCCTCCCCCCCTCCGATTCCCCAAGCGCTCCCAGCTCCAGGCAGAGGGGTAGGAGGGGCGGAGCCACAGAGGAGGTGGGAGACAAGGAGAGAGAGAGGGAGGGGGGAAGGGAGGACGAGGGCGGGGAGGAGGAGGAGGAAGAGGAGGAGGAGAGGGGGAGAGCTGAGTCTCTCCTGTCTGCCTCAGAGGAGGAGGAAGAGGAGGAGAGGGAGGAGAGGGAGGAGGGAGGGGATACAGAGGAGGGAGGGGTGGAGGTGGGGGACAGTGAGAGAGCGAGGGAGGGGGGAGAGAGGGGGGATGAGGAGGAGCAGAGAGCAGGGGATGGGGTGGAGGAGGAGGGAGGAGGTGGGCCACCGTATGTCTGACCCTGTTTGGGGGAGTTGAGGAAGGAGTCAGGGTCAAAGGCAGGGGGGAGGGAGGGGGGAGCTGGGGGCGGTGAGGGGGTGGAAGGGGGAGAGGGAGGAGAGGTGGCAGCAGGAGGAGGCGGCGAACGGAGGGAGGAGGAGGAGGTGTTTGAGGAGGAGGGGGTGAGGAGCAGGCCTCCGATGACAGGTGAAGGGAGGAGGGTGAGGGAGAGGGTGGCCACCCCCGGCGCCTGGACGGGAGGAGGGGGGAGGGAGGGGGGAACGGGGGAAGAGGAGGAGGGAGGAGAAGGGGAGGCGGGCCCGCCGGTAGGAGCGGAGAGAGCGGGGGAGAGCAGTAACTGTCCAGAGTGGGTGAGCGACAGGCTCCTGCCTGGCCCCGCCTCCTCACCGCCTCCCCCTCCTCCCCCCTGCCCCCCTCTTCCTGCGATGCTGGTAGTTGTTGCCATGACGAGCACAGCGTTCTGGGGCAGCGCCACCGTCGTCAGGTTGCCGCGGTGGTCACCATAAAAGCCATTGCCGTGGTTACCCATGGTGATGGTGGCTCTGTGCGGCTGAGGAGGCGACGAGGTCGCACTACAACACAAAACACATCCAGTGTGTACTTACACACACACACACACACAGTACACACAATACAGTAACTGTACTATGAGACGTTCACTTGTCCCCTCTGGGCTCCTGTACATCTCTGAATCGCAGCTTCCTGTGTGAGTGACTTACGTGGACGAGGGGCAGGGAGAGGAGACGGGGCTGCTCTGAGCCTGGAGGTGGGGCAGTTTGGCTTCTCCTCCTCCTCCTCCTCCTCCTCCCCCTCCTCGCCCTGCCTCCCCCGCCTCAGATGAGAGGGGGGATGGGGAGGGTCTGCAGGAGGAGGGAGGCAGTTTGGGGGAGATGATGCGATGCTTGGTGCTGTTACATCGGTGGGGAATGTTCACTCCTGAAGATACTGCACAGACACACAGCATCAGGCAGGTTAGCTTACCTTACAGTGATGTCACACAGTGATGTCACAGAGATGCATTACCCTGGGCGGCGTTACAGAGGCAGGCGTGTGTGCGCGGCTGTGGTTTGGTTCTCTGCCGGTCCAGAATGTGTTGAACCAACTCTTCAATACTGAAATCACCTGATCCCACTGAACACTTCATACTGTGAACTGAGACACAAGCACTGCGCGTGAACACCACCGGGTCGATACCCTGACAGCACATGTAGATGAAGTACATGTATTTGTTACGTACACATGGGCTTCAGCTGGTTCAGCAGGTCGTCTCGGCTCCACCTCACGCTGTCGTGGCGGTCGGCCACCGCACACAGCAGCGGACTGCATTTCCCAGAATCCTCCAGGGACGGCACGTTCAGGTAGTGGACCAGCACGATGTCTGGGTTCTGTCACAGATATCACAGATGTATTGATGAGTGACTGACTCTCACTTCAGTTCAGGATGTTTCATGTACATTAGAGAGTGTGTGTGTGTGTGTGTGTGTGTGAGTGTGTGTTGACCTGCAGCAACCAGTAGCATCGTCTGTGGAATGTTGGCACGATGGAGGAATGGACGTAGCAACCATACAGGCACTGCAAGCACACAACAGGCAGAAGTGAGCGGCATTCATCCATTCATAACCCTCATGGGTCACAGCTCTTTATGAGGCACACCTCAGGGATCGTTATCAGACATGTTTATGTTTAAAAAAAGAACAGTCATATATTAATATGCAGCATCAGTCTGTCTTAATTACAACATGTCACGTCAGAAGTGTGTTTGCAACTGAAGACTTTCACTTAATATATCAACGAGATTCGATGACAAGTATTTTACGAAATCCATGACTTTTCCAGGTTTTCCATGACCGTGGGAACTTTGTCTTTAGATGCTACTACCCAAATTCAAAGTCAATCCAGCAGAATCTCATGGAGGAGTTTGTTAAAGTACGATGTCCGAAATGGCCAAAAACACCCAAAAGATGAAAAGTAAATTCAAAATGGCTGACTGACCCACAATTGAGAAATTCCAGTGAATTAATGAATGTGTTTCTTTTTGTAACCAAAATGATTTTATTAGGGTCCTCACAGCTGCCCGGTCCCTAATAATAATTAAGTTATACTGTATATCATAGTTGTTAGTGCAGGTACAGAGTGTGTCCTGCAGGGGGAGCAGTGTGCTGCACACCTCCATGCCCTGGACCTTCAGCTTCATGTGGTCCTCTCTCGTCGTTTTTCCATCCTTCCTTTTCTTCCAGCAGTATCCATCCTTCCTGTACTTCACCTTCTTCCTGTTGTACAGGATGATGCTGCCGTTCTTTGGCCTGAAAGAGAAAAACAACCAGGGCGGTCTGAGTCATCAGGTGTGAACCAGCTTCGTCTGAGCAGCTCTGTGAGAGTCGCTGAGAGGAGTACCTGGTTTTCAGGCTGCAGGAGAGCCACTCATCATGTCTGTCAAATGATATCAGGTAAGAAGCTATCTCCTGCACAAACACACAGACAGACAGAGACATTATTTAGTAGAGGTTTACAGTTGGTAAACAATGGAGGAGAAACTGGTGGCAGCAGTTGCTGGATACTTTCCAAACCACAGTTAGCACCATCTCAATAGAAAACAGCAGACGTGGAAGCAGATAAGTGCAGTACTTGAAACGTCCATGATGGAGGAGAAGCTCCTGGACCAACTGGTGGTACTCCCCATGATCCAGCCTCTTTTTTAGGGTCTCATGTACCCACACAGATCTCTGTTTATCTGCTGACAGCCTCTCACCCTCAACCAGAGCTACAGACAGTACCCTCTGCCTCAACATGTCAGGAAGTAGTAAGTACAATAAATAAACAGTAGATTGATTGCAGGGCAAGGTTAGGGTAAGGGGGTGATGGCATGGTTGCCTGGCAACAATAAAAAGGCGCAGTAAGTGTTTTTTTTTACTGGTGGCATTCGGATCGGGGCCTAATAGAGTGTTGCAGGGTTGACAATTCTCTGTCGTCCGACCCTGAAGGTAGCATCACCCTTGTTCCCTCGTCAAAAAGCCTTTGGTATTATCTTCGCAGCTGAACACCACTTTATCTTTACTGAAGTCTGAATTCAATCAGCAGAAGTAAAAAGCTATCGCTAGGCTATAAACAAACTACACCACGGTCACATGACTTAACATAACCACTACAGCAAGGCTATAAAGCTGTGTTCGGTGTGACGACTTTCTGCTTTTGTAGACGCTTCTTTTTAGATGCGCGTAGACGCTGAAAAGTTAAAATATTTTCAACTTTTTGAGCGTCAGACGCCAGTAGCTAGCGTGCATTGAATAAGCACTTCCAGCGTTTCAAGCGTCTTTGAAGTGTCTGCGTCTCTAGCGTCTCATTTCTGTGTGATCGGCCCTTTATCCAATGCGCACTAGCTACTGGCATCTGACGCTCAAAAAGTTGAAAATAATTTAACTTTTCAGCATCTACAAGTGTCTAAAAACGCCCATCTAAAAAGAAGTGTCTACAAAAATATGCGACTAAAAAGACGCCGGAAAAACGCCCGTCTAAAAAGACGCTTGAACGCTGGTCAGACGCGCTGAATCATAGGAAAACAATGGTTTTACTGGCGTCACGTTTCTAGCGTTTCATCTTGGTGTGATCGCTCCCTTCCTCTCTACTTAAGGTGACAGAAATAGACTCAGACTATAAAAAAGCAAAGAGGGTCTGCGGTGTGACGACTGAAACCTGTCGCTGAAGCATTAATTGCATTGAGTGCCGAGAATCAGGCCACACTGAGTCACTCACCTCGTTAGTGTTCCACCTGAGGCGTTCGTTAGGCAGACTGGACAAACGAGGGAGACACTCCAACAGCTTGTTAGGAAGAAACACCTTCCTCTGTCCTTTGTTTTCTGCACACACACACACACACACACACACACACACACACACACACACACATTTACATTAGACATGTGTTACGTGTCTATTTGAAGACTCATCAGTAAGTTTGAAATGACACTGAGACATCCTAACAGTGACCCGCGTGATGTCCACGAGAAGACATGTAACACAGAGTCAGTCACAGAGATCTGTCGTGATTCACTCAGAGTCTTTGCTGGTGAAGTCTTTGGGTTGAATCCTCACACAGTGACACTGTGATGGATCAGACAGAGAGTTCCTGTAGCAGTAGGGATGCGTACCAAAACTCAGTACTAAACAGGCCCCGGGTCCAAATGACTAAAGACCTTAGTATTGATCATCTCCTACGTTAACGGTTCGATATATTTCTCTTTCATTTAGTTTACATGAATGTTATCTTGTCCAGTTTCTATCTCGCCAACTCTGTTTCTAATTAGCAATAAAATTGAGACATTCATCACTGATGCATTTTGTGAGGGCAGAAACACCCCGCGACTGAGCATCACACACACATTTCCTGTTACCCCAACTACCTCAGGTAGGATATAGTCTATAATATAGTCTTGATGATATCGTCTTTTTGGCCTTTGTCTTTATAACGAAAGGATTGAGAGTTATTTCTTGAACTCAGCAACAAATTTCTCCTCGTCCATCAACTGACCAATCATCAAGAGGACAGTGGCACTGGAGACGGCTGTAACAGAAAGTCTGATGACTCGGGACAGTCCATGATCAGACCAGGTGTCCACTGACCAGAGACGTTTCCATACTACTCAGTACCGAGTTCATTCAGTCACTAACATACAGGTGAGGAGTACAGGTACCCAGCCCTGACGCCTGACAATCACCTTGAGGCAAAAAGACGACATCACCAGCAGCAGCTGGTTACCATAGCAACAGAGCTGGAGGTGTCGACATGTGCAGGTGTGAGTGATGATGAATGGCTGGGACTGACCTGTCTCCGTGGAAACCATCTCCTTGTTGCTCATGGCGACGAGTCCATGCAGGATGAGTCTCACACAACACACGGCCGCCCACACTGCCCCGCTGCGCACACACACACACACACACACACACACACACACACACAGAGTCAACAGTCTGATCAATAGGACACACACACACACACACTCCTTCAATAGCTCCCTGTTGCCTAGCAACTGCTGAATTTGCACCCACTTTAAATGTGGAGAGCGTGTGTTCATAACTGACAGAGTGTCAGTGTGTGTGTTGAGTTACATAACACTTGCAGTTTTCCATCCTGCTGTGTGTGTGTGTGAGAGAGAGAATAATAAACATCAGTAACAACATTAAACACACACACACACACACACACACACACACACGGATGTGTATCTCTGTCTCGACTCCCGGAGGCCCGCCTCAGACCGCAGACTCGCCTGATTGCTGTGGCGGCCTCACGGAGCCTCTGTCCCGGCTGCGGGAGCTCAGCTGCTCCCGGCATGCTCGGCTGGCTAACTTTAAAGCTAACGTTTACATGAGTGTCCGCTTCGCACCATCACAAAATCTGACAGCAGGTTTGAACACGTCAGTTACTTCCGTTAGAGCCCGACCCGTTCAGACTGATATAAACTAATAATTAATAAGTCATTCTCATGTTTGGCTGTTAGCTACTCGGCTAGCCGGATAGGCTAACGGCAGGTCCCTGTCAGCAGTGATTAAAGCCGAGCTGCAGGGCTCTCCCTCCGGGTTACACCGAGCTGAGCCGAGCCAGTCAGCGGACACTAACGTCTGGCTACATAAAGACATTAACCCGGGTTAAATAAGAGCGGACACCGGAGAACAGCAGGTGTTTAAAGGGAAAACAGTCTGTTAAAGCTCCTTTACCTTCCGCCTTCAGTACAGCCGCCATCTTCTCTGTCTGTGACGTCACTGCGTAGCTACCGTGGGGGGCGGTGTGTTGGTGGTGGTGGGGTGTATTACCTGGAGATAATTATGTTACTGTGTTTCATCATGTTTTACAATGATAACCTGCGCGTGTTGTGTGTGACTGGATGACTTTATTTACAGTCACATCAGGTGTCAACAGCAGTTTGTTTACTGACAGGCAGGGCCGTAGCACCGAACCCTGGGCCCTGTGCACCAGCAGCCTCTGTGGGCCCCCCGGCCCCCTTTTCCCGATCCACGACCTAAACTATAATCGTAAATATTATTTATCATTTTAAATTGCCGTTGAGTGTTTGTGAATTTTATAACTATGAGTTATTTTTATTTACGGTTATTCTTAATCCTGTGGAAATTAAGTAGCTGTACATCGTCTCTTCTGTACCTCCTGAGTTTCTCCTTCTGTCTGCCCCTCACAGTGCTATTTTGTATTGCTGGTGTTCAAGTCTGATTTGTAGTTGTGTGTCAGCTTTATGCAGGCCGTAATTTGTAGCCTCCGCCACTGTGAGGTGGTGGTGTGTCTGTCACTCTGCAGTTACACCTCCAAAACACTAGTCAGCAGTGGGATTTCTGTGAAGTGCTGTAAAGTTAAACGTGGCTTAATAGCAACAATTTTATACACAAGTGCACAAATAGGCTTCACTTTGACTCACAAAGCTCACAGACAAACACTTGTCTTAATCTGGACACATTTTCCCCACAAATACAACATGCTAATGTTTTTAGCACAAACCTATGGCATTTTACATTGTATAAATTAGCCTAGCAGCTAGCAAACTTTTCCTCTGCTCATATGAAGCCAGGGACAACAGCAACATTTACCAAAGCTAACGTTACAAAATTCAGCTCAATTACAACTCACAAGGTTCACTGACAAAACAACTGTCTTACACGAAACACATTTTCCAAACAAATACAACATGCTAACGTTATTAGCACAAGCCTATGGCATTTTACACTGTATAGATTAGCCTAGGAGCTAGCTGAGATTTCATCTGCTCATATGAAGCAACGATAAATCGTACACACGACTTTTGTTATGTTGTGGAGGCTTTATTGTCTTCACAGTTTATTAAGTAAGTAAGTAAAAGCTTCGTTTCCATTGAGGGAAAGGGGTGGTGCGGCGTAGGGTACACCATGGGTAGAAATCCTGCTGACATCGCACTGAAAAATGCTGCTGCCTTACATTATTATTTACTCTGTAAAGTGAGCGGTTTATATTGTAATCTTTGGTGCATTTTGTTTTCACTGTCATGACTGAAGGTCATTAATGCGCCATTATGTCTTCTGTGTACTTTTGGTATGTTTGTTTGTTTAATGTGATCATTGTAGTGTAGCTGCTAAGTTTCTAACCCACATGCACTTTTAGACTTTGTCCACCAGGTGTCAGTGATTTTCATTTTGAATGTAGTTTGTTTTGGTTTTCAGGAAATGTATTGCTCTAACTTGAATTAACTGTTTTACAGTACATTTTAACAGCCCTTGGATAATAATGTGAATATAATGTGATGTCAAGTTGATGTATTTTTTACCTGAATTCTTCAGTTACAGCCAAAAACATGTTTTATGAGGTCACTCTGACATTTGACCACAAAATTCTAATCGTCCAAGTGGACGTTTGTGCCAAATTTTAAGAAATTCCCTTAAAGTGTTCTTGAGATATCGCATTCACAAGAATGAGATGGATGCAAGAGACCTTTAAGCACCAAAAACGAATCAGTTCATCATTCCAAGTGGACGTTGTGCCAAAATTAAGGACATTCCCTTCAGGCGTGTTTGAGATATCGTGTTCACAAGGTACCACACAGCTTCACCCCGCAGGACTCCACTCAGTCCGGACTGGAGAAGGTTTCTGGGTTGATGGTGTTTGACAGGCAGGTAGGAGGCTCAGATATCTGTGAGTGTAGCTGTGCTGTTAGACTTTATAAAAACAAGTACGTAACAAACGTGTGTTTCAGTGTGGGTGCTGAGAGGAGACAGCAGAGAGGACACACACATCAGAGGCCAGTAGAGAAAAATATCTGTGGTTTATTATTTAGTATAAAAGCGGAGCACGTCGTCTGCTTCACCTTCCAAAGACTAAACCGACACCTGCTTTACAAAACCAGCAGTTCACCGTCTGACTGAAGCTCTGAGCTGAGATCAGATTTAAACCTGTTTGTCTGAGGAGAGATTCATCCTGCCAGACGGAAACAAGAGCAGACTGCTGCTCTGAGGTCATCAAATACAGATCCTGTCATTTACACTGCCACTGCTGCTCAGACATGACTTATTTTACTTCAAGGGTTTATATTGGCGTCGTCTTCTCATCACCTTTAACTGAAAAATCCAATTTTAATTTCTGTGAGAAGACGAACAAGAAAATAATTTCATGTTGAGCATCATGTCTGTGCTTTGTTACGAATCTGTTTAATTCAAACTATCAAATTCAAACTCAATTCAAACATATTTTGAGTTAGCTGGCAGACATGAAGGGAGAGACGAACCTAAGAGAAATTACTGAGACGTACACGATGAACAAAACGTTGCACCGACACGTTAAAGTTGCGTCCCATCGACAGCTACAGAAAATTAATTTGTTACGTTACATTTCATAGGTTATCCATAGAACATTAACCTCCAGGGTTCCCACACATTTTTAACCAATGGATTTTCAAAACGTTTGTTTTACCCTGCTGACATCACTTTGCCCAGGTCTCTGCCATTGCCAAGCCGTACATTCTTAAAGACGCGCTCCAGGCATTTATGGATAAGCAAATTGCACTCGTGATAACTTAAATTGCTCAGTTAGATGACTACTAGCTGTGTATGCTAACAGAGCAGACCGCCCAACATATTCTCATCCCAAATCACCAAATGTTGCAGCTTTATCAGTGGACCTGCACGTCAAAATATAACACTCACAGTACCCTCCTGCATCAGTTTTTGACGTTCAGGGACAGTGTGTCAATTTACTTGTGTTACATGCAATTAACTTCTGTTTTCACAGGAAATAGAGTATCTGTCGTTAAATGCGTATAGTCTTTTTCAGAATAAAGTTACAGCGCAGGCAAAACACTTTGTTTTTAGGTTTATTTCCTGAAGTTTAGGCAGCAAAAGCACGCAGTTAGAGATAGATAATGGTTTGGCTTAGAATAAGCACAGTTGTTGCTAACGTCATGTAACATCATGTCACATGCAACGCTAGCTTAGCATGCCACACACACTAGCACACTACTTTATTATTAAAATAGCTCGACTGATTTGTGGTTTCACACAGGAAACCAAACGTGGACTTCCAGGTTTAAGTCCGACGTTTGTTTGACCTGTCCGCCTCCCCTGCCGCCCGCCATGTTCAGACTTTATACGACAGTGGTGGCCAGCAGCGGTTCATATCGTACCACCGTGAAGGGTGCCTCTGTGCGTCAGTGTCTCATACCAAGGTCCACAGACAAAGCAGCAGTTGAAGAGTTGGGCGTGAGAACGGGTGGATTGGCATATACAGGCACTTCACAAAATGTCAAGGCCATGGCCGCTTTTTGGGGGGCCAGAAAACCATAGATCCTGGAGACATCAATGCAATTAGACATGTTTGGATTATAATTTATAATTGTTTCTTGTTCTTTGTGCATGTCTAATCATTGTTTCTGAACCTGAGTGTACATTATGTCTTCATAAACGGAGGTTGATCACCATCACGTCACGTTTCAGCGGTCATAAAGCGCAGCACTAGATTTTAAATCAGTAATACAAGGAATATGTTTTGAACGTTAGACATCTTTTGATAAAACAATGTAAACTCCAAACTTTTCCGAATCATTTTGTTAATTCCAAACCATTTCCAGGCCGGGCACAGTTTTGTTTTAAATGTAACTTTTCCAGGTATTTCATGACTGTAGGAAACACGGATTTCATTACACACAACAAAATTCCATGACTTCCAAAGCTTTCAAGGGTTTTTACTAACTCCAAAAATTTTCCAGGCCTGGAAAATGTGACAGCGAAATTCCATGACTTTTCCTGACCGTGGGAACCCTCTGTTATAAACCGACTACAAATCAAAGCCTGTGATCATTTCTGATGATTTTAATTCATCTGTCATCATCAGCTGTTTCTTGTCTCTGTAGGTCGTCTCAGGAAATATTGGTCTCATCTCACACTTTTAATCTGCTGCCACTGAAACACTTGCTGCACGTATTTCACATTAAAAGCCCGACAATAACAGACTCTGCTGGAGGACTTTTAATGTGAAATGTGCAGAGGAAGTGTTGAGGTTTATTGGCAGCAGATTAAAAGTGGAAAATCTGGACTGAGCAGTTGAAAGATGAGGATCAGGGTGAATGACAGGTGAGTGAACGCCCTCGCTGCGTCTTCTGTCTGAGCTTTATTAGTCACAGTGGTGTCAAACCGTTTAAACTGAACACAAACAGGAAGCTGATGGTTTGTACTGATGAGCTGAAACTCAGCCATCTGTTGTCTCAGCTGATCTCAGGTCAGACAAACTTCAGCGAAACGTCAGAGACAAACAGCAGAGATCAACATCTGGACGACTGTGTCAGACAACAACAACCAACAGTAATCAATAAGCAATCAATAATCAATATCTGATCAGCTTCATCCATAATGAAGAGAGTAAAAAAAAACACAGAGAGAGAAGAAGAAGAACCAGCTCAGATTTAAACTCCACAGGAACAACTGTGTGTGTGTGTGTGTGTGTGTGTTGGGCGGGGTCATGGGACAGGCTCAGCTCCTCCAGGGTCAAAGGTCATCACATGCCCTGCCTGATGCTCTGGATGATCTGGAAGATGGCTGTAAGAACACACACACACAGAGAAGATACAGTCACATAAAGTAGACAGGATTTATGAAGTAAAATGAACTGTAAACACGATCTAACTATAAACTGAGAATGTTGATATTGGCGGCGCTTAAGGAAATAGGTCCATTTAAAACTGTTTTTCTGAAGCTAAACTATTAACCACTTACAGTAACTAGAATTACTGCGTTGTGGTTGTATGACTCCACCCACCAGTCCAGTCCACACACAGAAGATCTATACAATCAAGATTAGAGTCGCCAATTCAGTATCTGACCAAATGTCTCCCCTTCTGTTCCTGAGATATGACGTTAAAACATGATGATGTCACAGTCAAGCTGACCTTTGACCTTTTGACCTTCATTATTTTATCCTTTTGGACATTTGTGTCAAGTTTTGTCAGTATTAGTGTATAAATTCCTGAGTTATGGCCAAAAACATGCTTTGTGAGGTCACATTGACCTTTGAACATAATATTCTAATCAGTATATTCTTCAGTCCAAGTGGACGTTTGTGCCAAATTTAAAGAAATTTCCTCGAGGCAGTGGTTATCTTTAAAGTACTGTAAATTTCCGGTACAAGCTTTTATTATGAAGTGCAGTTTCCTGTTGTAGAGTCCGTGAATAGCAGATAGCTACTTCACAGGGACAGCACATTAGCTTGGCAACAAGGGGGGGAATCAATTTTTAGATGCATCAAGATTCTATCTTGAATGATGCGAGCATCGATGTGGAAAACTCATAATCGATTTTAATTTTATTTTTATATTTATTTTTCAAATTACCGTAACTCCTCGACCATTCATGCTATCGACGTAATTCCAACGGATTCTGAAAGCTGATATACAGTACACTCCGGTAATTACGTCATTACCTGTGGGGGAGGGGAGGGAAGTGAGCACAGCAGGAGGAGAGTGACGGCTGACGAGGAGAGTGCAAGTTGGAGTGATTTAGCGGTGTTTTAGCGTGTTTTCACCATAGTTCGTAGTTTTGCCATCGTTCGTCTTTTTTGCAATAGTTTGTGTTTTTATAGTTCATAGATAGTTATAGTCAGTTATAGTTTTGTAAATACTGGAGGAGGAATGTCGAGGTGGTGGACGAGGGACAGGAGAGTCCCGTTAAGATTTGTAGATGAGGAGACTGGAGTGTCGTCATCTCAACCACAGTAAGTATTACAGTTTGTATGCACTGGATATGTATTCCCAGCTTTATTACAATAATGTTTTTCAATATCTAGTGTAAATTTTCATATTGGCTCGTTTTAGAATCAAGAATCGTTTTAGAATCGAAATCGTTGCCCTCAGAATCGGAATTGAATCGAATCGTGAGGTGCCTAGAGATTCCCACCCTTAATGAATATATTAAACTGTGCGGACCTTTAACTAATGACCAAGGAGAAATCTGGACCCTGTGGCTGGACCAGTTGGGAACCACTGCATTAAGGTATTCTTGAGATATCATTTTCACGAGTATGAGACAGAAAAGGTCACAGTGACGTTGACCTTTGACCACCAAAATCCAATCAGTTAATCCTCCTATCCTGCAAAATTTGAAGAATTGCCCTCGAGTTGTTCTTGTGATATCCCATTCACAAGAATATGATGGGTGAAAGGTCACAGTGGTGTTGACCTTTGACCACCAAAATCCAATCAGTAGACCAACAGTGGTTTTCCTCTCAGCCTGTCCCATCTTTTTCATTATTTTGGGGCACAAAGACGTAAAATAGCAACTTAATGTACAGTTGTTTAAATCTAAGCATCATAAAACATCAACAGCTGTGTGTCCTGTGTTGTTCGGGACCCAAAGGAGCAAAGTGTTGAGTGTGAAGTTGTCGCAAGCAGCAACACCACAGACCAAACAGTTACAGTTCCTGTTCTGAACTTTAAACGTGCACTGGTGTTTATAACCACAAGTGTAAATACACACAGAGGAGTGAACAGTCAGTGTATAAAGATAAAGATGCAGTGTAATGATGTGATGATAGCACACGTATATATAAACCTCACAGTGTACAGATCCCCATGACAATGTGATGCAGTTGGTGATAAGAGAGATGACTGACAGCCTCAGCTTCCTGTCGGCCTTATTGCATTAAAACACTTCACTCGCTTCTCTTTAACATCACGTCAGCCTGCAAACTGACAGATCTGTGTCAACAGCGAACATGTTGATTTCTGTTGTCACTTCCAGCTGCGACTGTAACGATTAAACATTTATAGTTACACACAGTGCTCCGACATGTCTGATGTTTCTGCTGTGATTATTTTACGTTATGTGTTGCTTTGTTAGCATCTTTCATTAATCAAATCTACCAACACAGAAACTGAACAATGTACTGCCGCACAAAAAAAATCTGTGTCAGTTAAAGTTTGAATCTTTTTACAGCTTCATCTTAAACTTTACACCAATCAAGGCCACACTCGACCAGCAACTCCTGTGTTTTGTGAAGTAGAATTACTGTTGCTGATAATGACTTCTTCCCCTTCACAAAGAGCTGTCTGACAGCAAGGTAAAGTGGTGAAAATACCCTAAATATAACGTACAATTAAAGGTTCAGTGTGTCAGATTCAGGGGGATTTAGTGGGGTCTAGCAGTGAGATAACAGATTACAACCAGCTGAAACTTCTCCTGGGTAGAATTCCTTCAGTGTTCATTGTTCAGGAGCTGAATTATCCTCAGAGGTGTCTCTCCTCTCAGAAACAAACAGACTGGCTGATTTACACCAGTTAAACGCTGAATTAAGACGTTTCACAGTAAATTCTGAATTTTGTCCATCGTATAGGGGCTGCTAACTACCAAATACATTTTTTTCTGGGAGTATTACAACTTTGTTGTCTTGAAATAATACAACATTCCCTCTAAAACGTTTTGACATACTTAACTTTTTTCTAAAAAAAAAAAAAAAGTGTTTTTTCTTGAATCATTCCAACTTTTTTGTCTAAAATGTTCAACACTACTTGACTTTTGTTTCCCAAAATATTTTGACTATTTTTCTCTGAACTTTATGTTTTTTGTTTTCCAAATATCGCAGGCGATTTTAGTGAAACTTCTCACATGTGCCAGGCGTGTAGGAGAACTACCATGGCTGATTTGAAAACATGAATGTCCCTCTCTAGAGCCAGTGTTTGGTTTGTCCGTTCTGGGCTACTGTAGAAACCTAGCGGTGCAACATGGTGATCTATGTTGACAAGAACCTGCTCACTATGTAGATATAAACGGCTCATTCTGAGGTAACCAAAACACAACAACGCTTATTCAGGTGATTGTACACTAAAGAAAACAGACTGATTATATTTTATTCCATTTAAATCCAACACACACTGGAGCTTTATGCAGGATTTATACTTCTGTGTTGAATCAACGCCGTACCTACTCTGCGTCGACACAGGGCCTACACTGTACCCTACGCTGTAGCCTGACATGCATCTCCCCAGAAATGTATCTATATATCATGGATGACGCAGACCTCCTGTCTGTCTCTGTAAGCTGAAACCATTTCCCTCAGTGGAAACAAAACTTTTATTTACTTTAATTTCACAGATTAGAAACAATAAACTGTGAAGACAATAAAGCCGCCACAAAAATAGCATTTTAAGTCTTGTGTGTGATTTATCCTGGCTTCATATGAGCAGAGGAAATCAACACTCCTTCACTAGGCTAATGTAAAATGCCATAGGCTTGTGCTAATAACGTTAGCATGTTGTATTTCTTTGAAAAACATGTTTAGTATTAACATTACCCTTATTAAATGTAGCTGTTGTTCCTGGCTTCATATGAGTAGAGAGAAGGTCCAATAGCGGCTAGGCTAATTTATACAAGGTAAAATGCCATAGGCTTGTGCTAATAACGTTAGCATGTTGTATTTGTTTGAAAAACATGTTTAGTATTAACATTACCCTTGCTAAATGTAGCTGTTGTTCCTGGCTTCAAATGAGTAGAGAGAAGGTCCAATAGCAGCTAGGCTAATTTATACAATGTAAAATGCCATAGGCTTGTGCTAAAAACGTTAGCATGTTGTATTTGTTTGAATAACGTGTTTAGTATTAACATTACCCTTGTTAAATGTAGCTGTTGTTCCTGGCTTCATATGAGTAGAGAGAAGGTCCAATAGCAGCTATGCTAATTTATACAATGTAAAATGCCATAGGCTTGTGCTAAAAACGTTAGCATGTTGTATTTGTTTGGATAACGTGTTTAGTATCAACATTACCCTTGTTAAATGTAACTGTTGTTCCTGGCTTCATATGAGTAGAGAGAAGGTCCAACAGCGGCTAGGCTAATTTATACAATGTAAAATGCCATAGGCTTGTGCTAATAACGTTAGCATGTTGTATTTGTGAGGAAAATGTATCCAGATAAAGACAAGTGTTTGTCTGTGAATGCTGCGAGTTATAGTGAAGCTGATTTGTGTACTTGTGTTTGAAATCGTCTCTATTAAGCCATGTTTAATGTGTGTTTTAGGCGTGTTTTGAATCAATCAAACTTTACAGCACTTCACAGAAACCCCGCCGCTGACTAGTGCTTTGGAGGTGTAACTGCAGACGACATCGCACAAGTATAAATACTCACAACAGCGTAGGCTATGGCGTAGGGTCTGCATAAAGCCAACACACAAGTATAATCACACTTAAAAGCTAACTAGTTGAGGGAGCGTTTGCTCAGGGATGTTTGGTCTTCTACATGTGACGCAGGGGTTTCTACCCAGAAGTCACTGTAAACAAACGCTGTGATTGGGTCTATAAAGGTAAAGACACAGTGTAATGATAGGATGATAGCAAACATATATGAACTTCAGAGTATACAGATCACCATGACGACATGAAAGAGTCAGTGATAACAGAGAGACAGCTCGGCCGGGGCTTTATCATCGTATAATACCGTATTTAAAAATCCTGACGGTACGATTTTCAATACCGTAAAAAATCCTCTTCTTTCTATTCACCTCGTACTGCAGAGGCTGTAAGGTGGATGTTTTGCATATAGTGCACATCACGTGCCATCAGAGACCAGTCTGGTGCAACAGGCACCTGAGCTGACTGTGTGAGGTGGGGATAATGTTACAGGACTGCCGGCCAGCAACCACAGAGAGAGACTGCAGGAACAACAACTTGTTTTCACATCTAACTCAGTGAATTAAGGATTTATTTCAACCAGACCAGAGAGAGTGATTGTTGGAATAACTAAGCTTCTAGCAAGACTGAGATTTGACGACTTATATTTTGTTTTTATCCGGTTTGAATGAAGTGCGAGTTATGCTAACGTTAGTCTTGGTTCTGTCAAAGGGAGAAACATGAGTCAGAAGGTGTGCACTTTTATTTCTCTGATCAGAAGAATTTTAACCTTCTTGACATTTAGGAAGTTTGTTTGTTTATTAGACTGAAAATGACAGGACAGCTTGTGAAACTAACGAACTCGCCGGTCAGCCGGCGTTGGTGTTGGTGGTGGAGATGTGCTGCACATTTGAACCATAATGTACCGTACACCCTGGTGAAATTCTAGGAAGGTAATAACAAACAGATACCGCCTAAACCTAGTGGCAGCCTCAGCTTCCTGTCTGTTTTATCAGATTAAACACTTCCTCTGCACTCACTTCTCTTTAACTCTGTGCCAGCCTGCACAACTTATTTAGAAGAAGAAGATGTACTTTATTGATGCCCTAAGGCAAACTCATGTTTCGCTCCGTTCCAAAATACATGTGTACAGATGTCAGAGTGAGGGAGCTGCCCATAGACAGGTGCCCCATTCAGACAGATGAGGCTAATCACAAAACAGGCACGAGAGTCCAGTGAGACAGAGTCTGGGCTTTTCTAAAAACAGCTGGAGCGGCTGGAACCTTTCTGCCCACCAGCGTACCTCTCGTTACTGTTTCGTATTTGGTCAAAGCTGTTCTGAGGTACACGTGAAGCTACTTAGAGGACTGGGCAGTAGGGGTAGATTTTAAAAACTGCTGTGCACTCACAGAGCATCATTTCCTCTGTTAGAGACACACTGGGTGCAGAGGAGCTGTTTCATCTGTGCTTCTGTTTCCCACTAAGTACTTTAAGACAGTGAGGTTTCTATTTTGGCTTTTGGTTTTGTTAGGCAAGGTTAGCTGCTGTTACTTAAAGAGTTCTCTCGTCTCTCGGTTATATTTCTTTCTTTGAGTTGCGCAGCACACACGGGCCTTTTTCCCCTTTTCATTTCGGCTAAAATTTTTGTTTGTTTTGCTTGATGTTGCTTCCCTTTACGAGCCGGATCTCAACAGGAAGATGAATTCTCATTAGTAACTGCTCAGTAGGGATATTGTCTGTTTCAGAATAAAAGTCAGCTAACATTGGAACATTCTGTTCATGTAAACACAGTGTGTGTTTGCAGTGCATCACACACATGGCGGAGCTGAGACTCACCTGACCCACAAACCACGAAGACAAACAGAGCGAGCAGCCATGGTCCCACCGGAGACTTCTCCTCATTTACAGGCCGCTGGAACACACACACACACACACACACACAACACTTATCAACTAATAATCACTTGTTGCAGCTGTAATTAGGTCTGTTATTACTGATTTATTACGACAGAACAGCTTGTACCTCGAGTCTGTGGCTGCATGAAGACAGGACTGAGCATTCTGGGTAAATACAGACTCCCTCTGACTACTAACCACAGCTGACAGAGATACTTCAACACATTTAGAGTGTGTGTAAATCAAAGGGTGTGTTAGTGACAATAAATTACACATGTGCTGATGAAATGTGACAGAGGTGTGTGACTGGTGAACATCAGCAGGTCGGTGCCACGCTTAAATATCCCCTTAAATATCATCCAAATAATGACACACTACATCAACATGATGAGTTTTTAAGTGAGAAAAATAAGAAACTAAATCACCTCTTTGACTAAAATCAGAGAATACTCAGCCAACAATTAGACTTAGTTATAATAGTGTTATAGTGCTGTCTTGAACTCTGTGTGTGTGTGTGTGTGTGTGTGTGTGTGTGTGTGTGTGTGTTTGGCCTACTATAAACACACTCCTGTCAGGGGATGGTTTCCGTGTTCACACACTGATGTTAAAGCTATCCCAAACTCCTTTTACAAAACTGCATATTTAATGCCCCACTCTGTTTGTCACAGTAAACATTAAATAATGAACATTGCGCGGCATGTATTCAACACCTCTAAAGCCCTTCTTGAATTCGTCATATGTATTATTCTCATATCATAATTTAATCAAACACTCTTTTAGTCTTTTGTGACTGATTTGTACCATCGCGGCGCCTCCGCCCACTGCAGTGTTTACACCGAGAGGAGGTTACTTGAGTTACAAAACATCACCAAACAAACCACGAACAGTAAATTTGTGTGTGCCGAATTGAAAACTGTCCGTAAGGCAGTCGAGCAAATGCCTTCAATAACATATATATGGCGTATAGCTCTGTGGACACGCAAAACCGAATTAATGTCCCACATTTATTTAAGGGGTCTGGCTCTATTACACTTCATTCAATTGTTAGCCAGTCAGCAGGTTCCACAGAGCAACATCTGGCTATTTGCCGTTCATATACAAACCATGATAATATTTAACGACAAAATCTGACATATTACTTAATTAGAAGCGATATTAGCTTGATAATGTGCTGAGAAAAGAAGCGGCTCACTTGTAGAGCAGCTAATGCTAATGTTAGCTCCACCAATGCTAATTGCTAGCTGCTACTCTCCTTCCAGTATTTCTTTTTAACCCACAGAGCTGAATTATATCAGAATACTGTTCACATTAAACGGCCTGTGTTTAATTCATCAGGTCGAGCTGCAGCTGTACGGTGGAGACAGAATCTGTTAGCCGTTAGCCTGGCTGTCAGTACCGATGTTTTCTGGACGTGTCCCCGCTGTGTGATCGTCTTGCTGTGCCGCTCGTTCGCCACTTTCATCCGCTGCACCGCCGACATGTTTCAGGATTCACGACCGGGTCTGGACCAGGAGGACGGAGAGCCGGGGACAGCCGGGAGGAGAGGACAGGGTGAGGTGCGCCGGTATCAGTCACAAAGAGTCCCGCTGGAGAGGAGCCTCTGCCGGGGTTTGTTTCCGTGTTGTTAGGCAGCTAGCGACCGAATGAAATGCTAACTGTTAGCTAGCTGCTAGCCTATCAAGCTAACCGTGAAGCGACTCACCTCGTCACGTGACATGGGACAGTCAGCCCTCTAGTGGCGGGAAGAGAAAATGTTTTTATGTCATAAAAAATAAATAAAAAGTACTATTAGCGCACTGTTGTCAAACCACACAGAAGGAAAGGTACATATAAATCACTGTAAAAAAAAAAATACTTAATACTTAAATACTTAAAGTAAAAGTCCTATATTAAAAATTGCTACGTAAAATTACTAATACTACCTTGTAAAAATACTTTGTTACACAAAGATACATGCTTTAAAAGAGTTACTATAGTAAAAGTAGACAGTTTGTAGATCTGCAGAAACTTTCATTTAATTAACGAGAAACAATAAATCAACGTGAGCCGAGTGGAGTTTCTTTTTAGTTTTATTACATCCTGCAGTCAGACTGCACTTTGTCCACACACACACATGCACACACACACACACACACACACTCACAGTGTTCTGCCGGCTGTGTTGGAGCCAGGGGTCAGAGGTCATCAGTAGAATTCTACCTGTGTCTTCGTTACAATGAACAGGTGTATTCAGTCCTTAGTTAGTATAAATCCAACATGGAGTCTCTGAGAGACGCACCAGGAGCTACTGGAGGTCAGAGGTCATGAGGGGTCAGCTTGGGGTCGCCTACCATGGCAACATCATAGAGCTACAGTGGTAGAATGTACCACTAACTCATCAGTCTGGGGGGGGGGGGGGCTACAGACAACCTAGCAGCCCAGCCCGCTGATGGAGCCGATGCGATCCATCTTCATCCCGAAGCATCCTCTCCCTCCCATCATCGACTTCCTGCTCCGTCGCCTCATCTTGGACTGTCGCTGGAGGAAGTCAAGGAAGAACCGCGGGACCGCCTCACGCCCACTGCCCAGTCCCCTCACAGCAGCGCCATGACGATTCACAGCCAGTCCCCTGGAGGGGGTGGGGCGTCCGCCTGAGCCCTCTGTGACATCATTGGAGGCGAGAGGGGCCGTGATGAGAGAAGAGAGGTGAGAGCCGAACAGAGAGTGCAAGACCTGAGGAGAGAGTTTAAAATGTCAGTGAATCAATACGATCAATGATTTTAGTGGCAGCAGGTGTTCAGCAGCTACATGGAGGTTCAACTGGTTATGACTCAGTTTAACACTGATGTGTCTGTATGAAGCACCTGAGGCAGGCGACCTGAGGTCAAAATGCCCCTGAGGCAGCCGACCTGAGGTCAAAATGCACCTGAGGCAGCCGACCTGTGGTCAAAATGCACCTGAGGCAGGCGACCTGAGGTCAAAATGCACCTGAGGCAGCCGACCTGTGGTCAAAATGCACCTGAGGCAGCCGACCTGTGGTCAAAATGCACCTGAGGCAGGCGACCTGTGGTCAAAATGCACCTGAGGCAGGCGACCTGAGGTCAAAATGCCCCTGAGCAGGCGACCTGCGGTCAAAATGCACCTGAGGCAGCCGACCTGTGGTCAAAATGCACCTGAGGCAGCCGACCTGTGGTCAAAATGCACCTGAGGCAGCCGACCTGCGGTCAAAATGCACCTGAGGCAGGCGACCTGAGGTCAAAATGCACCTGAGGCAGCCGACCTGTGGTCAAAATGCACCTGAGGCAGCCGACCTGTGGTCAAAATGCACCTGAGGCAGGCGACCTGCGGTCAAAATGCACCTGAGGCAGCCGACCTGTGGTCAAAATGCACCTGAGGCAGCCGACCTGTGGTCAAAATGCACCTGAGGCAGGCGACCTGAGGTCAAAATGCCCCTGAGGCAGGCGACCTGCGGTCAAAATGCACCTGAGGCAGCCGACCTGAGGTCAAAATGCCCCTGAGGCAGCCGACCTGCGGTCAAAATGCCCCTGAGGCAGCCGACCTGCGGTCAAAATGCACCTGAGGCAGGCGACCTGAGGTCAAAATGCCCCTGAGGCAGGCGACCTGTGGTCAAAATGCACCTGAGGCAGGCGACCTGAGGTCAAAATGCACCTGAGGCAGGCGACCTGAGGTCAAAATGCCCCTGAGGCAGGCGACCTGCGGTCAAAATGCACCTGAGGCAGCCGACCTGCGGTCAAAATGCACCTGAGGCAGGCGACCTGAGGTCAAAATGCCCCTGAGGCAGCCGACCTGCGGTCAAAATGCACCTGAGGCAGCCGACCTGCGGTCAAAATGCACCTGAGGCAGGCGACCTGAGGTCAAAATGCCCCTGAGGCAGCCGACCTGCGGTCAAAATGCACCTGAGGCAGGCGACCTGCGGTCAAAATGCACCTGAGGCAGCCGACCTGAGGTCAAAATGCCCCTGAGGCAGCCGACCTGCGGTCAAAATGCACCTGAGGCAGGCGACCTGCGGTCAAAATGCACCTGAGGCAGCCGACCTGTGGTCAAAATGCACCTGAGGCAGGCGACCTGTGGTCAAAATGCCCCTGAGGCAGGCGACCTGAGGTCAAAATGCCCCTGAGGCAGCCGACCTGAGGTCAAAATGCACCTGAGGCAGCCGACCTGCGGTCAAATTGCACCTGAGGCAGGTGACCTGAGGTCAAAATGCACCTGAGGCAGCCGACCTGAGGTCAAAATGCACCTGAGGCAGCCGACCTGCGGTCAAAATGCCCCTGAGGCAGGCGACCTGAGGTCAAAATGCCCCTGAGGCAGCCGACCTGCGGTCAAAATGCACCTGAGGCAGGCGACCTGCGGTCAAAATGCACCTGAGGCAGCCGACCTGAGGTCAAAATGCACCTGAGGCAGGCGACCTGAGGTCAAAATGCCCCTGAGGCAGCCGACCTGAGGTCAAAATGCACCTGAGGCAGCCGACCTGAGGTCAAAATGCACCTGAGGCAGCCGACCTGTGGTCAAAATGCACCTGAGGCAGGCGACCTGTGGTCAAAATGCCCCTGAGGCAGGCGACCTGAGGTCAAAATGCCCCTGAGGCAGCCGACCTGAGGTCAAAATGCACCTGAGGCAGCCGACCTGCGGTCAAATTGCACCTGAGGCAGGTGACCTGAGGTCAAAATGCCCCTGAGGCAGCCGACCTGAGGTCAAAATGCACCTGAGGCAGCCGACCTGCGGTCAAAATGCCCCTGAGGCAGGCGACCTGAGGTCAAAATGCACCTGAGGCAGCCGACCTGCGGTCAAAATGCACCTGAGGCAGCCGACCTGCGGTCAAAATGCACCTGAGGCAGGCGACCTGTGGTCAAAATGCCCCTGAGGCAGCCGACCTGTGGTCAAAATGCACCTGAGGCAGGTGACCTGCGGTCAAAATGCACCTGAGGCAGCCGACCTACGGTCAAAATGCCCCTGAGGCAGGCGACCTGAGGTCAAAATGCCCCTGAGGCAGCCGACCTGCGGTCAAAATGCCCCTGAGGCAGCCGACCTGTGGTCAAAATGCCCCTGAGGCAGCCGACCTGTGGTCAAAATGCACCTGAGGCAGGTGACCTGCGGTCAAAATGCACCTGAGGCAGCCGACCTGCGGTCAAAATGCCCCTGAGGCAGGCGACCTGAGGTCAAAATGCCCCTGAGGCAGCCGACCTGTGGTCAAAATGCCCCTGAGGCAGCCGACCTGCGGTCAAAATGCACCTGAGGCAGCCGACCTGCGGTCAAAATGCCCCTGAGGCAGGCGACCTGCGGTCAAAATGCACCTGAGGCAGCCGACCTGTGGTCAAAATGCACCTGAGGCAGCCGACCTGTGGTCAAAATGCACCTGCAGACAGTGAGTGTCCTCAGTAGAGGTGGGACAGAGAGCAGGATGAATGACTGATACTGATGTCTGTTCTTCATGCTTAGATAACGTTACTTTCTTCACTCAGTGTTGCGATGTCAGGAGGAATATTTATTTCATTGACATGTTAGATCTGTTTCCACTGAGACATGATTGAGTTTATATAGTGGCTGTTGCTGCCACGGACTGTGTAAAACTATATCCTGAGAATCTGACCTATAAGCAAAACATCAGCATCCAGCAGTGATGTATTGTTGGCCATCAGAATCAGGCCAGTTTATTTGGCTCAGTTCTGGGGCAGCATTTGGCCCAAGTCTCAGCTCGTGTCAGCGACCTGGGTTGGTTTCATAATCGTATGAAAAAATAAGAATAAAATGAATTAATGACAGAGAGCTATGAGACAGGACACTGGTTACAGACACACAGGAGCCACTGGTGGCATTATCAGTTTCATCTGATGATGATGATGATGATGATGTCGATGATGATGATGACGATCATGGTAAAAATGATGATGATGATGATGATGATGTCAATCACAATGATGACGATGATGTCAGTGACGATGATGATGACGATGACGACGACAATAACGATGATGATGATGATGACGATTATGATGACGACAATGATGATGATAATGACAATGATAATGAAGATGATGATGATGATGACGATGATGATGATGACGACAATGATGATGATGATGATGATGACAACGACAATGACGATGATGATGATGACAACGATGATGATGATGATGACGACAATGACGATGATGATGATGACAATGACAACGATGATGATGATGACGACAACGATGACGATGATGATGAAAACGATGATGATGACAACAATGATGACGACAACGATGATGATGACGACGATGACGATGATGACGATGACGTTCTCTACAGACCTGCTTGTCATCTCGGTGAGGTGAAGGTCTGGACTCCACAGCGACGGCGAGAAAGAGGAGGAGGAGAGCAATCAGAGAGGATGAAGAGGGGGAGGAAGATGAAGCAGCCATCTTTGTTGGAGGCAAAAACATTAAAAATTAGATCCAAGAAATGCCCTGTCACCATGACAACAGATAATCCTGTTTCCTGATTGGCTGAAGGGTGTTCTGATGTAATGTGCAGTGTTGTGACAGGCTGCAGCTCCTCCTGCTAGTCGTCGGAGTCAGCGCACAGTCTGAACTGAGATCAGTGTAATAAAAAGACGGACAGGAAGAGACAACACAAACAACTGCAGCTCACAAACAACACAAATAATAAATAAATTAATAAATAAACATGATCCAGGAGATTTAATACAGCAGGGGTCCAGACTCACTGTGTGGCATGTTCCCTCAATTAATTAGCATTAATGAACTTAGAACATGAGTCAGGGAACTCATGAACACATCAGTGGATTCATGTTGAGTAATGACACATCATCATCATCATCATCACTGTGGGAAGAAGAAGAAGCAGCTGAACATGAAATGAAGTGTAAACAGACTTCAGGCTGTTTGTGGTGAAAAGTACATTCACTCAGCGACTGTACATAACCTCCTGTGACCCTGCGTCCTCATAGGAGGACACCACAGTTTGGGTTTCTGCTGGGACTTGAGTATCGCCTCATTTGAGGACACCGGGACAGACAGAAGGACATTCCGAGCTTGGAGTAAGGAGCAAGAAAAAATTCATACAGAGCTACTAAACAAACAAATGAAAAGTCTTGTTTTAGCTTTTACGTGTTCAGTCATCAAAATGAGCAGTTTTATACTTTATTAAAATTATGACATATATATCTTACTATATAATGACCAAAACTCTGTGTGTGTGTCTGTTCCATGTTTTTCTCCTCACTGACTTGGTCAATCCATGTGAAATTTGGCACAGTGGTAGAGGGTCATGGGAGGATGCCAATGAAGCAATATTACATCAATTGGCCAAAGGGGGGCGCTATAGCAACCCATTGAAATGTCAAACTTTGAATGGGCATATCTCATGCCCCGTATGTGGTAGAGACATGAAACTTTGCACAGAGATGCCTCTCCTCATGAGGAACACATTTGCCTCAAGAACCCAGAACTTCCGCTTATATAGATTTTCCACCATTTTGAATTTTTTGAAAAACACTTCAAATGGATCTCTTCCTAGGAAGTTTGAGCGATCTGCATGAAACTGGGTGAACATAATCTAGGAACCAATATCTAAAGTTCCCTCTTGGCAAAAGTTGGAAAACTTCCTAAAACTGAGCTTCTATAAGGCAATGAATATTGCGGAGGGCGTGGCTCATCACATAAAGGTGTAGAACATCTCAAGGGTTTCACCCATCACCACGCAACTTTGTAGGCATATGACCACACATAATCTGAGGGGACCCCTCCATTATTGAGCCCATCAAACAAAATGGGGGCGCTAGAGAGCTCATTTCTTATCTAGGCCTAACCGCCATATGGATTTTTACTAAACTTGGTAGATATGTAGAACAGGACGCCTCAAGGTGACTGGAGAAATTTAACTCTAATTGGCAACTGGGTGGCGCTATAACAACAGAAAAATGCTTCAAAATGGCTCAAATGCGACCGATCACTGTGGCTCCCCCTGTGGACCAATGTTGGTGTTGTTTCTAATGTTTGGTATGACTAAGTCATGGTATGGTATGCTGTACATAATCACAGAAACTGTCAGTGTGTCATTCTGTCAGTCAGTCATTCTGTCTGTCCCACATTTTTCTACTCACTGACGTGGTCAATCTATGTGAAACTGCACACAGGCATTGAGGACTCATCCTCAATGCCTGTGTGCATTCTCTGTATTCAGTATTCATTCTCTGTACTCTGTCTGAATGCATTGCTCTTCTTAATGGGTTCAGTTGACTATTTAATCTGCAGTTTCCTATGACCTGTATCCCAAACACACACCATGTGAAACTGTATGTGGGCAACTGTGCACTCAATGGGTATGGACTGGTATATATACATATATATAAGTACCTCATCATTATATTTAACTTCTTGAGGCGTCTGCTTTTGTTCCCCCCAGATATTTAAGATTATTAGGACCTGATAAGCAGTGCTCAGTTCTTTATACTTATCGGGTCCAGTAATCTTAAATATCTGGGGGGGAATTAAAAATACATACCAAACAAAAGCAGACGTCTCAAGAAGTTAAGTATAATGATGAGGTACTCTGAATACTCTTATCTCATGTTACTTTACAGTACGTCTGCTGCTACATTATAGATGGAAATATTGTATCAGGTTTAAATGGATTACATTTAAAGAGATCAAATGAATTTTTTTTTAGATTTTGGCTGTAATTAATATTAATTAGACTTTTTAGAAAAAATAATTAAATCATATTATATTATATCTTTCAAAACACGATTATTTTATGTTATATTTATTGTTATTTTTTCAATTATTTAATTAGACTGGATGTGATCAAATCAAATTTTATTAGATTAGATTTTAAGTGTAATTAAATTTAATTACACTTTTCAGTAAAAATAAAATTGTTAAAATTATATGAGATTAGATCGTTTTATACCTACTATATTTTTCAATAATTGTATTAGACTAGATGAGATCAAATCAGATTTGAAATATGAAACTTTATTGGTCTGTGTAATTTTTCCAGCAGCAGCTGAAGGATTAAACATTTTACCACATGTGAAGAACAAACAGAATATTAATCCTACAGAATATTAAAGCAGCAGAACTTACTGACACAGAAGAGAAATATCCCAACAACAACAAAACTGCAGAAGATCCTGCTGGTCGTCCAAATAATGTCCCCCAATAAAAGTATTGATTATTGGTCTCAGCTGATGTCTGTCCTGTCTCAGTGTCAGGACGGGTCTCTGGTCTACATGCAGACAACACACGCAGGATTATATACGACTCAGCGCTGTGATGTCACACATTCTTACTGCTGTTACCCCCGACAACAGGACACACACACACACACACACACACACACACACACAAAGTGCAGTGAATGGGACAAAGACAGACGAGCTGTGTGTGTGAAAACTTTGAAACATGGACGAAGACAGAGACAAAAATATCGACCAATCAGACGCAATGCTTCATGAAAAAAACACCTGTGAAAGAATTCATTCACAAACATCACTGTCAATCAGGAGGTCCTGGAGTCCAGGAGGAGATCCTGGAGACCAGGAAGATGTGCCAGAGGTCAATGGAAAGGCTCAAAGGGTCCTTGAAGATGACCCTGGGGTCCTTGAGGGAGTCCCTGAGAAAATATAAGAAGTAATTGAGGGGGCTTTAGTGGTTGTTATGGATGCTCCAGTCCTGGAAGATGATCCTGGAGTCCTTCAGGGGTACCAGACATAAAGCTTCATGAAAAAAAACACACCTGTGAAATATTTCATTCACAAATATCACTTTTTAATCAGGAGGTCCTGGAGTCCAGGCGGAGGTCCTGGAGTACGGGAGTAGGTGCCAGAGGTCAATGAGGAGGATCAAAGGGTCCTTGAAGAGGCTCCAGGATACAATAAGAGAGTTCTACAGTCCTTGAAATAGTACCAAAGGCACTAAAAATGTCCTTGAAGATGTTCCTGGGATCCTTGAGGGGGTTTAAAAGTACATCAGAAAGTACAAGGAGTAACTGAGAAAGCTATAGAGGTTGTTGTATAGAGGCTGCAGTCCTGGAAGATGATCCTGAAGTCCTTCAGGGGTCCCATAGGTCCACAGAGAGGCTTAAATGGCCCTTGAAAGGGTTCAAGGTTACCTTCAGAGGGTTCTTTAGTCCTTGAGAAAGTATCAGAGGTGCTCAGGAAGATAAACTGGTCCCTGAAGATGTTCCTGGTGTCCCAAGGGTGTCCAGTCATTATAGGGGATCCTGGAATCATTAATTAGGTTTCAGTGATTATTGAAGCAGTTCATAGAGTCCTTGAGGAGTATTTAAGGTCTTTGAAGAGATTCGTTGGGGCTCTGCAGAGGCACAGGAAGTCACTGAGGAGGCTAAGATGGTCCTTGGGGAGGTTCAAGCAGCCCTGGAAAGTGTTCTTGAGGGGCTTCAGAGGTCCTTGAATTTATTTTTGTCTCTTGAGAGACCAGGTGCTGGAATCCTTGAGGGATTATAATGTCCTGAGAAGAAACCACAAGTCCATAAATGCTCCTTGAGGGGACTCAAGGACCCTGGGTCCCCTCAAAGACTGTTGCTATGGTTACCTGCAGGTTGACACACCTGGAGCTGTGATCTCAAAGTGTTGGCAGGTCTGTGGATCCGACCAATCAGAGCCCAGTATCCTCTGTCTCTCTCTCCCTCTTAGACCCTCACGGCCTCTGACCTCGGTCGTCCTGCCTCATCGTAAACTGTCACCGCGGCGACCGGGTTGTTGCTAGCAACTATTTCCTGTGGAAGGGGGGCGGGGCTACAGAGGTTCACATCGTTCGGAGGATAGGTGTGTGTGTATGTGTGTGTTTAATGACCCCCCGTCGTCTTTGTCCCAGTCAGACAAAACTCCGCCCCCCATTCAGCCTCTGACGTCATCAACCACGCACATAAAACACACACACACACACACACACGCACACATGCAGTAAGAATGGCTCATCAATCACCTCATTAGAGAGAACAAGGTCACTGATCACAAAACCAATGTGTGTGACTATGTGTGTGTGTGTGTGTGTGTGTGTGTTTGTTGTGACGCACACAAATTCCTGCCCCCCCACAGTGAAACACACGTGTCCTCACAAACCACGTTAAACCAGAAAACATGTTTCCAGGAGCCCTTGAAAAGATGCCAAAAGGGGAATGAAAACACTGGAATGATCCTTGAGGAAGTTCCACAGGGCCTTGAAGAATTCCCAAGGGTCCTTGATAAGATAACATTTAATGGGTCTTTAAAGAGACTGAGAAGTTTTTAAGGTCCTTGTACGAGTCCCAGAGGTACCTGAGGCGGTTTGGTCCTCACAAACCAGGTAAACAAACCTTTTTATAGATGAGTTCAGACCCAGTATGATCTCAGAGGTGAAAAGTTTGGAAATTATTATAAACTGTATGGACTCAAAGTATCCTACAATGCATTCATGTCACTAAATGAAAATAAAACAAAATGTGTGGTGTTGGGTGGTATCACGGCGAACTGTGAAACACAACTGAATTATAGTGGTTTGGTATAAATGACTGACATTGTTTGGGACTATTTTTAGCAGTGGATTAATCCACATTTGGTGCTCTGGTGAGTTTTAGTGTGTGGGTTTGGGTGTGTGTTCGTGGTGATGCAGATATATCAGGCTAAGCGGCAGAGTGATGAAGAAGAAGATGAAGACGCTGATGATATCATTATCATTGGTTTGGTTTAAACAGGTCGTGTTTCGCTGCTTCAGTAAAACTCATCACGGCTGCTGCTCCTCTCCAGGCAACAGGCTGCCCTCACTCCAAACTGCTTCAACCAATCGGCATTGACGTCACAGCCGAGTGTGTGTGTGTGTGTGTGTACATGAATGATGGCCTCTAGTGAAGTGTGAGAAATCTTGTTTTATGTCACTGCCCCACAAACTAAAATTAGAGCAATATGTTTCTCTCAGTGTGTTGCATTCAGGTGCTGGTGAAAAGCTAAGATAGGAAACTTTTGAGTGTGTTTGTATTTAAACGTTATTCATGTTTGAGGCGAATTATATCAGTAAATGTGACCGTCAGTGTAACTAACTTGATGTAGAACATATTACACATCTGCTCAGACGTTATTCTGACATTTATTCCACCATATTAATGAATATTTAACACTAACAAACTGAAACGGAAGATTAGATCAATAAAAAAAGATCTGTGACAATCTGCACTCTGGTTATTGTTATATTTCTGTTTTTCTATATTAGTCTAAAAACCTGCAGAGCCGTAGAGCCGCCGTTTTAAGCGTGCAAATGCAAGCGTGACCAGAGCCACAGTTTTACACTGTACGAATTGAGGTTGCTACATATATATTTTTTATATCATTGTTGTAAAAATAACATTTTGAGTTTGCAACTGCCTGTTTAAAGTGGAAATAGAAAACATTTCCACTGGCTAGCACACTAGCTCGCTAGCTATAAAGCTAGCAAAGCTTGCGAGTGAGCATCACTAGCTTCATAGCTAGCAGCATTGCCAGGTGTACGATAATTATCGTATTTGTATGATAATTTGGTCCTCTATACAATGTACGATCAATAATCCCAAAAAAGGCCAAATGTACGATAATTTGACCATTTCATGAATGTGCGGTTGTAATCAGTATGCCGGAGCTTTTTTGTGAGCCCTGAAGGCATCTGTTCCCATGTGACATGATTCCAGCCAATCTCACTTTGCTTAGCGTGAGATACGGGTGACGTTTGTCTCTGAACAATGAGCACAATTGGCTGAATGGTCAGCTGTACCCGCCCCACGAGGCGCTAGGACCTGTCAGGAAGTCGAGCGAGAATGAGATTCAAAACAGAAGAAGAAGAAGAAGAGGAAAAACAGAAGCAAGGAAAATGGGAAAAAAAAAAGTAAACCAAACAAGTAAACACTAGAGTGACTATATTTGCCTATAGCACATCAGTAGGATTGTTATTTTGGTTATGAGGGATGCACGATAATTTCCCTCAAAATACGATAATTTTGAGTCTCTGGTACGATAATCCTACATTTCCCACCTGGCAACGCTGTTCATAGTTAGTGAACAATGCTAGCTAACACTGTCTGCTCATCAGGTCTTTGATCATGGATCATTACAGAATACAACAACATTCCCCAGAGTTCATTTAAGGAGGACTACTCCAAGGACCTGCATTTTCTAGAAACTACAAGCTAGAAACTTTTTTGGCCTATGTGCCAGGCGAGCAGCTCCACTTGAATAAATAGGCGCTGTCCTGGAGTCCAGTATCTAGTTATTATACACCAGTGCCACTTCTGGACTACTGCTGCTATCAGGGCTAACATTGTGAATAATGCTAATACTGATATTACTGCTAAAACTGTTCTGACTACTACTGATGAACTACAACACATTTACAGTTCTACAGCTCACACCTCTTAAACTAATGGTAAACTGTAAATAGAGCTGTATTTGTATAGCACTAGTGAAAGCGCTTTTTATACGAGTCACATTCACACACACTTTAATACACTGGTGGCCGAGACTACCAGACAAAGTGTCACACTGCTACTCAGTTTTTAACACACTCACACACCCATGGAAGCATCATCGGGAGAAATTTGGGGTTCAGTATCTTGCTCAAGGATACTTTGACGTACAGACTGGAGGAGCCAGGGGTCGAACCGCTCTACCTTTGAGCCACAGCTGCTCTGGACGTGTGTCCTTTGTTCAGCTTATCAAACAGACGATGGATCACGGATGTGTTTCCGGCTGCCAGCGTTAGCTATCTTAAAAGTTGACAAGCCAACCCACCTGTCATTTTTTCCGCAGGGTTTCTGTCCCTGTCCTCAGGACGGGGGGACATGACCCCCCGCACCATTCATTCTAACAGTAACCCTCAACAAAGTATCAACAAGCGGCAACATATTAATCAACATTTTAAAGTGGAAACATACTTTTCAAACTTTTCAGCTAACTTACCTAGCATGCTAGCCACGCTAGCTATCACTGGCAGCCATAGACAAACATCTATGATCCATTGTCTGTTTGATAATCTAAACAAAGAATGTGTTTTCTTGTGGTGTCCTTATAAAATGAGCTGTGGTGAAAGGTACAATACGCTACCGCAGATGCCAGCTAACACTAGCATAACTAGCGAGTTGAAATGTTGAATACTTCCACTACTGTGAAGTGATTGGCTGAATTATAATCTGAGAAGTTTTTACTGACGGGATTGTGAGCCTCCGATTGGCCAAACTAAAGAATAACTGACAACTAACCTGCCCTCTTGGCGTTTAAAACTGCATGTTTGTTGGGGGCTCTGCAGCTCGGCAGGATTTTGTTGTATTTTCAATCTCCACATTAGTTTAACTGATGAAGAGACGTCGTGTTAATGAAGACAAATACACTGAGTGAAGTTTGATTCTTTAGTTTTTATTGTGTTTTATATAGAAAACATCATTAATGGAATTATAGCTAGGAAGGCGGGCTCACACCAGCTGCCACCTCTGACCTCTCACCCCCTGCTTTAGAGGGGAGGGGCTTCAGGGGGGTCATCAGTTGTCAGTCAGTTGTCATGGTGACAGGCAGGAAGGCAGGACAGCGCTTTAGTTGATCTTTGGGTGGCGGTAGTCTTTGCCTGCAAACTTGGCCTTGTCTCCGAGCTCCTCCTCGATCCTGCAGGTCAGAGGTCACAAAAGGTCACAGAGGTCACTGTGGCGTTTAAACATTTACTAGCTGCACTAAATATTCATTGCAGATATCTGTAAAATGATTTGTAAGTCAGCCATGCTTTTACTTTGTAAACCAAACAATTAAAGGACTGATTTTACTTTGTTAAGTAATTGTGTAAATGAAATTCTCACCTCATCAGCTGATTGTATTTGGCGAGACGCTCCGACCTGCAGGGGGCACCGGTCTTAATCTGAGAGAGACAGGTAAAGACAGAGACAGATGGTCAGTGAATCAGACTTTATTGTAGTTGTTGTTCTTGTTTTCACCCAAGTAGCGATCTACCTGTCTATCTACATTACTATCTGACTTTGTGTCCCTCTACCTGTCTCCCTGTTTATCTCACTGTCTGTCTGTCTGAGTGTCTGTCTGTCTGCCTACCTGTCCGGTGCAGAGTCCGACCACCAGGTCAGAGATAAAGGTGTCCTCAGTCTCTCCGGAGCGATGGCTGACCATCACACCCCAACCACTGCTCTGAGCCAGCTTACACCTGAGAGACGGACAGGAGCAAGAAATCCAAATTATATTCTGGCTTGAACACTGGCAATCAATCAATCAATCAATCAATCAATCAATCCAACAGACAGACAAACAATCAGAAGAACAGACAGAGGAACAGACAGAAAGGTGTCTTACGCCTGGATGGACTCGGTCACGGAGCCGATCTGGTTGACTTTGAGCAACAGACAGTTGCAGGCCTTCTTCTCCACTGCCTGCTGGATCCTCTTGGGATTGGTCACCGTCAGGTCGTCTCCTACAATCTGATTGGTTAAAAACACACAGACAGACAGGTGAGTCTCTTTAAAGTTATGGCAGTCGTTTTCAGGAACTTCTCCTGGAGTGTTTCTCACCTGGATGTCTGTGGAGCTGGTGAACTTGGCCCAGTTCTCCCAGTCATCCTGGTCAAATGGATCCTCGATGGACTGGACTGGAGACAGACAGAGAGACAGACAGGTAGAGACACAGTAAATACAGAGTAAACGATTTTACAAGTCATATGTGATGCAGAAGTGTTTATGTTCCCTGATTTTAGTTTCTGTTTGTTCTCGTAGAAACTGAACAGAAATGTGAAGTGTGTGTTTTTACCGGGGTAGTTCTTGATGAAGCTGCGGTACAGGTCTCCCAGCTTCTCTCCGGTGATGTGTCTGGCCGGGTCGTCGGGGGACTTGAAGTCCAGGTCGTACTTCCCACTGCGGAAGAACTCAGAAGCTGCCACGTCCATCCCGATGATGATCTTGTCGGGGTAACCGGCTTTTTCGATGGCAGTCTTCAGAAGCTCCAGAGCTGCAAGGGGGGAGGAAAGGAATATGTTTTTTGTTTTTTTGATATGACACGCCCCCTGTAACATAATGCTAATGGTACACCTAAGATCAGTCAGACAGGAGGATGTCTCACCCTCATTGTTCTCCAGGATGTTGGGGGCAAAGCCACCCTCGTCTCCCACGTTGGTGGCGTCTTTACCGTACTTGGCCTTGATCACGTTCTTCAGGTTGTGGTACACCTGAACATCAGAGTACAGTCAGACATGTACAATCTGTGGATGCGAAGTAATACTAACAATACAAGTACCAGTACAAGTACTGACCTCAGCTCCGATCCTCATGGCCTCGTGGAAGTTGGCGGCTCCGACTGGAAGAATCATGAACTCCTGCATGGCCAGTTTGTTTCCAGCATGGCTTCCACCGTTAATGACGTTAAAGGCCTGAAGAGGAAACAGTTATAACAATTAATTTCATTACCCACCCATGCTAACTTTATAGTCATTTCAACATTGAACTAGCTACATATGCTAACTATATAGGCATTTCACCACTAGCTACATATGCTAACTATATAGGCATTTCACCATTGAACTAGCCTCATATGCTAACTTTATGGTCACTTTACCATTGAACTAGCCAACTATGCTAGCTTTATAATTATTTCACCATGTAACTAGCCACCTATGCTAACCTAATAGTCATTTCACCATTGAACTAGCCTCATATGCTAACCTTATAGTCATTTCACCATTGAACTAGCTACATATGCTAACCTTATAGTCATTTAACCATTGAACTAGCCAATATGCTAACTATATAGTAATTTCACTATTAAGCTAGCCACACATGTTAACTTTATAACCATTTCACCATTTAACTAGCTATATATGCTAACTTTATAATCATTTCACACTTATAATTAGCTTCCCATGCCAGCTTTGCTAACTTTATGATAACTTCACCATAATAATTAGCTGCTCATGCTAACTTTATGTTCATTTCATGATTTAACCAGTAGCATATGCTAACTTTATAGTCATTTCACCATTTGTTTAGCCGCATCTGCTACCTTATGATCATTTAACTAGTTACCTATGCTAACTTTAAATTAACTTTATACTTGCTAACGATGCTAACTTCACCTCTGTAATTGAACATGTGATGTTTTGTGATGTTTTGTGATGTCTGTGATATGTCTGTGCCTGTGATATTTGTGATCGATCTCTGTAAATGTACAGTTAGTGGAAACAAATTTCCCTCTGGGACGAATAAAGTAAGTCTAAGTCTACTTCCATTTTTTAGTAGCCATAGCCACTGAGTGCAAATGATCAGTATTAGCAGGTTGATTAGTTGTAATTGACATTGCTGATGTTGCTAAGCCCCTCCCACCCACTAAAAGCCCATCTCACTCACAGGAACAGGAAGAATGACGTCTTTGTGCCCGGCAAGGTCAGCGATGTGGCGGTAAAGAGGAACTCCCTTCTCCGCTGCTCCGGCCTTACAGACGGCCAGCGACACGCCCAGGATGGCATTAGCACCGAACTTAGCTGTAGAGAGACAGAGAGACAGTTCAGACTGAGAGACAGGTCAGAGACAGACAGACAGGTCATGCTGAGAGACAGACAAGTCAGACAGAGAGAGAGAGAGAGAGAGAGAGAGAGAGAGAGAGAGACAGACAGACAGACAGACAGGTCAGAGGGAGACAAATCCTGGTCAGACTGAGAGACAGACAGGTCAGAGACATAAAGACAGGTCAGAGACAGACAGGTCAGACTGAGAGACAGACAGGACAGAGAGAGACAGGTCAGACTGAGAGACAGACAGTTTCTTACATTTGTTCTCAGTGGCATCCAAATCCAGCATGAACTTGTCGATCTTCTCCTGCTCGACAACGCTGAAGTTCTGGAAAGACAGACAGGCAGGCAGACAGACAGACAGAGAGGCAGCCTTTTTATTCTAGGCTTTTCTAAACGTCGAGTTGAATCATATTGACTTTGTGATGTTTTCTTTTTGAGGTATTGGTTATTTGCTGATACCTTCTCAATCAGCTTGGGGGCGATGTCCTTGTTCACATGGTCCACAGCCTTGATGGTACCTGACAGGAAGGACAGAGATGTTACAGACAGACAGACACACTGAGAGTTCGACCTGTGGTGCTGGTGCTATGCTCTGTGAGGATATGAACCCTCAACCTGGTGCTGCCTCGTTCGTACCTTTGCCCAGGTAGCGGCTCTTGTCTCCATCGCGGAGCTCCAGAGCTTCATGGACTCCAGTTGATGCACCGCTGGGGACTGCTGCTCTGAAAAGACCTGAGAGACACACAGACAGCAAGAGAGACAGACAGAGAGACAGAGAGCTGGAGTTGTTGTTCTTTTGATGGATTTTTGATGTTGCTGAAGAACTACTTTTCAAGGTGGAAGAATGATCTGTTATCAATAAATTATTGCATTTTCTTGGTTGACATGACATGGTCCGCTGAAGGAACAGGTACCGACATATTTTTTGCATGTTGGCATCGACTTGGTACCGAAGTATCGGTTCTCATGACAACCCTACTCTTCATACATTATTGTAGGTCAAAATGTAGGACAAGTTGTGCTCCTTCGTATTACCAGCTAGAAACTCAACTCAAGTCTTACAATGTTCCACATTTTTCATACATTATTGGTATAATTGAACTTTTCAGTGACATTCATAGTAATGAAACTCATTCCCACTTTTTTCAACTTTTCCTACAACTTCACCTTTTTCATCTCTAGTTACAGGTAAAAGTAGTTAAAGCTTGCGGCTGCTCACCTTTAGCTGTCCACAGGTCCACCTCAACTGTGGGGTTTCCTCTGGAGTCCAGAATCTCCCGAGCGTGAATCTTAGTGATAGACATCCTGACTGATGGAGACAGAGAGACAGACAGGTGGGAGACAGGAGGGAGAGACAGGTGAGGTGTTGGAAATGTTTCAGTTTGGACAGAGAGAAATGAACCAGCGACCTTGAAAAAAACAAAAAGAAGCCATTATGAACCAGAGGCCAAACTACTAAACTCACTGTGTTTGTGTGCATGTGTGTGTTAGTGTAAGTGTGTGTGTGTGTGTAAGTGTGTGTGTGTGTGTGTTAGTGTTTGAATTATGTGTGACCTGCTGCAGAGATCCTGTGTAACGCCATGATGTCTCCATGACGGCAGGCCCTGTCCCCTATCAGACACCGCCCCCCTCCCACTCAGCCAATCACAGATTTTCACTGACAACAGGTGGTTACTAAGGACCAATAGGAGAAAGGGAGAGACCATTGTGGTGACAGAGGCCGGGGTTGAAGGATAAATATTCTCTCCTCTTCCTCCTGAGTTATTAATACAGTAAGTGTGGTGTGAAAAACCCTGTGACCTTTTCCCTGACCTTTCGACAGAGTTCAGGACTTCCTCCTTACTGTTATAGAATTACGGACACATGCACACTTATTAATGCTCTTGACATTTAACAGAGGTATTTGTGACTGTGAGACGATATCAACCTCTTCAGCCACTCTGATAACTAAAGGTTTGCTCACTGAAATACATCACCGACATCGTTACATTAACACACATCTCTTGACAGTGCACACTTTATTTATATACTGAATACTGTGAACTGTTGCACATGACTACCACTTCAAAAACTGCACAGCTCTTCTGTTTTATTCAGATATATTTTACAAACTTTTGTCGTATTTTTTTCATATTTTTATGGTAATTTTATTTTCTATGTTTGACCCTTGATTGTTGCAACGCTTGCATTTATTGTTAATTTCATTTTTTCATTTAAGACCTACTTGGAAAAAAAACCTTAATTACCAACATTGTGATCACAGTTTCTGCAAGTGTAACACTCATCTGATGGATATATATTTTATTTCGTATTATACTATACCATAGTCATTATTATGATTATTATACTGTATGTACTTATGTTATTATTATATATTAATTTCTCTGTTGGGGATCAGTAAAGGTGTACCTTAAAGACCTGTGTCTTATGGTATAGCTTTTTTATATTACTATTACTACATTGCATCTTTTACTATATTCCTAACTATACTAAAATATCATACTATATTATGCTAATATGGCATACCGTCTTACCACATTATATACAAGGCTATCTTATAAGTCTCTTTTACTGTATTAATACAGACAACACTAAGTATCATTATTTAATCACATAAATATTATTCTCATGTTCACCATTTACATACAGTAGTATGTACAAGATTATCAACCACATCACCGTCACTTTACCCCTTAACTTCGTCTTTAATTGCTGTTGTATAGTTTCTACATTTACTCCTTTTGTTATTGTAGTTGTATATAACTGTTGTTATTATTAAAATTATTACTGAATTATTTAAAAACTAGGCTGGGAAATGTTCTGGGTATTACAGGCTACTATAGCTGATACTTATTGGCAATAGACTACATTCCTGAAATATACATAGATTAAACGCGCAGCTCATCAGCTACTCAGAAAATAGCTGATGACTCTCTTCTTTTAAGTGAAAGTATCTAATACCAAACAATAAATATACTTGGCTCCATGTAAAAGTCCTGCATTTAAAATGTTCCTTACGTAAAAGTAGGTATAATTGGAAACGTGCACTTAAAATTAAAAATACCCAATCCAGATTTTTAAAAATCACCCAAAGGTCTCTAAATTATTCGAAATAAATGACAAAACAACTTAAATTTGTATTAAAAAAAATAGTTGCCAATTAATTTTCTGTCAATCAGTTTATTGATAAATCGACTAATCATTTAAGCTGTACTTGTATAAACTGTTTGGTTGTTAATTTACAACAAAACATCATATAAACTTTCTTTATGCTGTTGATGCAAACATCTTAATTTGTACAGTAACTAGCTTTCAGATAATTGTAATGAAGTAAGAAGTACAATATTTGTAGTGGAGTAGAAGTATAAAGTGGCATGAAAGAACAGACTCAAGTAAAGTACAAGTTCCTCAAATTCATATTTAAGTAGGCCATAGTACTTGAGAAAATGTATTTAGTTACATCCCAACACTGGCAGTAGGGTTAGCAGTGTTATTATTATAATTATTATTACAATTACATAACAGCACTAGTTGTAGCATTAGCAGAAGCATTGGCATTAGCTTGAAATAATAGTCAAACTTGCATATTACCATAGTAACAATCGAAGCAGCCTTAGAAGTAGATACAGCGTCACTACTGTAGCATTAGTTTAAGAGGTGTGAGCTGTAAAACTGTAAATGTGTTGTAGTTCATCAGTAGTAGTCAGAACAGTTTTAGCAGTCATATCAGTATTAGCATCATTAGCATTATTTGCAATGCTAGCCCTGATAGCAGCATATGCAGTGATGTTAGCAGCAGTAGTTATTATAGTGCTACCCGTAGTAGCATATTAGTATTAGCATATTGGCAGTAGTCCAGAAGTGGCACTGATGTATAGTAACTAGATACTGGATGCCAAAATGGCGCCTATTTATTCAAATGGAACTGCTCGCCTGGCACATATACCAAAAAAAGTTTCTAGCTTCAATATTTACTTTCTTGGTATGCCGCTCACTGAATGTCAGGCCCTCAGGAAGTTTGACGGGCTTTGAAGCTAATTTTCATAGTGGCCAAACAATGGTACTGCAATTCCCGTGGTCCGTCACGTACAGCCCATAGAGACTCATTTTACTTTCTGGATTTGATCTATTTCGTTTGATAATATTTGGAAAGTCTAGAAGAGCCACAAGATTAAATTATTTTATCTCCATTGAAGTTAGCAGAGTGCTAAACAGGAAGTTAGCCACTTGGCCATCGGAAGTAAGATGCTTGATTAAAGACTCGACTGAACTTTGATTTAGTATTTTCGACTTGAGACTTCACGAACACTTGTTACAGATAAGTTGAAAGAAGAAAACAACGGTGTGCAAGGTCAGCAGCTCAGAAATCAGTGACACGACCACCACAACATCCAAGTTCATCCGTCACTACGAAACCCTCTAAGAAAAGTGTCTGAATGTGTCTTTTCAGCAAACTCATTCGTTTATTGGCTGGTCAATCCATGGATGTATAAAGAGACCTGGATACAGCGTTGGAGGCGGGGCTCCGTTCATTTCTATAAAAGTTGCTTGATGGCGTATGAAACCAAAATAGGTCATCTACAGTGTATGAAATTACCCACACTGTGCGACCTATAGAGCAGGCGAACTATAGACTTCTGCAGACTAACTTCCTGTTTAGCGCTCCACTAACTTGAAATAAGATAAAATGATTCGATCATGTGGCTCTTCAAGACTTTCCAAACATTATCAGACTAAATGGATAAAAATTTGATAGTGACACGAGTCATTTCTCAGGGGTTGTGACGCTAAAAAAATGTATCTACTGATTTACAGCCGTCTCTTTCCCAAACTAAGCCTATGGGGAAAAGTCATTTGGGGCCCACTGGGATCATGTGATGGACCCCGGATGGTGCAATTCCACGTACCATCACATTTTCTATCACAAAATTTCATGCTTTGTATGTTAGCTGTGGCAGATTCACAGTAGTAACAGTATTAATGGTACTGCTGCAGTACTAGTAGTAGCAGCAATATAACAGCAACATTAGTAAAGTCGCAGCACTGTTACAATTGCTTAACTAACAATAGTTAAAGTTGTATAAGTAAGTTGTATTAGCCTGTTAGCAGGAGTAGAAAGTGTTATGTAACCTTATGTGAGTGTGGGTGTGCACGTCAGCAGTGCACAGTGATAGGCCAGACATGGCAGCTGAACAACAGCTGAGTGGTTACAGTACACTTGAAACCACGTATGGCCTTTACAAAGACTTTACTGTACACACACTTCTTCTGGCGGTCCATCGTAGTTGAAGATGTACACACACACACACACACACACACACACACACACACAAAGGACAAATTTAAGTACTAATCTAAAACTAAAATACTATAAAAACCACTGCTAACACCTCTGTTACTTCTCATACTACTACTTGAGTTACTGTCAATACAAATACTACTACCTAAAGTACTGGTAAACCTGAAACTACTACCGAACTGCTACAGTCATACTACTAGCAGACATACTACTACTTAAAGTACAGATACACCTTTCGGCTTAAGACTGCCACTCTGAACACTACTGCTAAAACTACTGCTGACACAACTGCTACTTTGACTGCTGTTGCTGAGACTAATGCGACTAATACTACTAACCCACAAATAAAGTATACTTTGGTATACTAAAGTATACTTCCATCGGCACATGCTTAATACTAAAAGTGTGCTATTTTTGATACTAACAATGTACTTAATATACTAATGCTATGTCATCAGTGTCACTTAAGACTAAATTACAATGAAGTGCACTTGACTATACTATTTTGAAACACCATTAATATGCACTTGAATATACTTAAGTACATCTTTTATTACTAATGCTGTACTTTCTAAAAAAAAGACATACTTTAATCCAACTTTGTTTCTACTGTAAGTATTTTTATTATAATTTAAGTATACTTGAAATGCTTAACAAATTATAATAAAGTGTACTTTATTTAGAAATATATCTACTGAATAAGTGTATTAACAGTTACCTGAAAATGTATTGAAATTCACTTAAAGTAACAAAAAGTTCATTTTAAAAGTACAGCATTAGTAATAAAAGATATACTTGAGTATATTTAACAGCATTTTAATAGTGAATTTAAAAAAGTAGTCACTTAATTGTATTTTAGTATGTCTTTAGTTGCACTAATGACATCCTTAGTACATTACAAAATAGCACACTTTTTGTAGGCTACATTACTACTAATGTAAAGTGTGGGATTAATAAAGTTTTATCTTATCTCTCTTATATTTACAACTACTATATACTTCCTGTATTTACTGTAAGTGTTGAGTTCATACACAATGAAACAATGAAGGTATCACTGAAGGCACATCTTACACATTTCAGATCATGCCGTTCTGTCGCTCTGTTTGGACTTTGTGCTTCTGTTGTTTGTCACATTTCATTTGTTCAGCTCTTCAGCACTTTGACCTTCAGGCGGCAGAAAGTCAAAGCCCTGAGGGTTCTGATTTTTGGTTTAGACAAAGAACCATTAACACCGTGAGACAGAAGGAAACTGAGTTATAATCTGATTTAATGCCCAACTTCCTCTAAAAAACCTCCCACAAACTAAACTAGTAAAAGTAAAAGAAATGAGTCAGGCTCAGCACAAACAGTGTTAAACCAGAGAGACAAACAAACAGGAAGTTGTTGTCTTTCTTTTGTACCAACCAGAGCTTAGAACTGGCTCCACAGTCAGCCTACCTGACTCGTGCTGTCAGAGAAGAAAGGAGGTGTCGTCTTGGCCGTCTGTCTGACTGTCCGACTGAGTTGGAAAGTGTCCGTCTGTCACGCGGCAGGGATTTTATAGACACTCCCTGGGGCTGGGTGGACAGCCAGGGAGCGTCTGCATGGGACAGCTTGCAGGGAAACAGAAAAACCTCCAGCAGAAAGAAATGCTGACACAGGGATTCGACCAAAATATCAAGAGAGCAACACTTCTTTAATGTCTTCTCTGATCATAGGGTTTTCTGCAAGGACGTTTGTGTGCATCTGTACACACTTCCTTTTCGTTTCTTTTAACCCTTTGAACTCTACAATAAAAACGGTCTGCCAGTGCCTACATTGGTATTTTTTACTTATTGTGATGTCCTTTCTTGGAATATCTTCAAATCTTCAAATACCCCTGAAATCTGGACAACCTGAGCTAAAAGATTATCAACGTTTTGAAACTGTGCTATTACAAAAATACAAAAACTGGGCTTTTTTGTTTTTTTAAATCAGATTTCACAAAACATATTAATCCAAATGATTTTTAAATGTAAGACAGGAAGCCAATGAGGACAAGTCAGTCAGGAAGCATGAGGGATATTCTCCTGACACCCAGAGTTTTGTTTGGTATGCATTTTTAACTTCTCCTAGCTATTTGGAATCAGTAGGACCTGATAAGCACAAAAAAACAAACACTGTCAATGGCAATGTCCCAACATCCTCAAATAAGTCCATAAGAAAGTCCTAATGTTCTCAAATGAGATAGTCTGAGTGGGCGGATGTTCGCTGCAGAGATCAGCCTCTCATTGGGCGGAACGAGCCACCCGCTGAAGTCCCGCCCTACCACCTCCGGTTGTGGAGCAGTTTTCAACTGTTTTCAACACGTCCTTTACTAACTTTTGCGGTGTTTGATCTTGCGGGGATGTAGCCATTTTTCTGCCATGGTTCGCGTCCTGTAGGTGATATTTTTGTGGGCGTGTTACACCAAAACCTGTTTCCCCCCGGCAATATTTTTGCAAGCGCACCTTTGCTGTGGCACCACCCAGAACGATTGTGATTGGTTGAAAGAAATACAAGCAGCCGGGGTGTTTTTTCTCCAATCTCAAAGTGAGAGTCGGCCCAGCTAGACCTTTCTTTTCTTGAGAAAGGTCTGGTGAGCGAGACTACAAATGAGAGGATAAGTCCTTATGTCCTCAAACAAATACTTCCTAGTTAACAACGTCTTGTCTTGTTACTGTTGCTAAAATTGGTCAAATTTGTTGCCACATCAAACTACAAATGTTATTAATCATGAATAAACTAGTTTCAACCATAAAATGTGATCAGGTTTTGGACCTTGTCCTCTTTTGTGCCAGGATCAGCTGCAGAGCTGCAGTGTCCACGAATGAGGACAACAGGTCTGAGTTAAGTAGAATGAAGTATAAGGTCAAGTAAACTCAAAATGTGATGTCCTCATATGAGGACACAGGGTCTCGGGAGGATATTGCTTGTTTAAGGACCAGATGAAGTTTTTGGCCTCTATGGCGACGGTTATTGACCGTACCACTGGAAGTGAAAGAAAATCTGAGAAAATTCAGATAATAATAGATGCTACTGCATACATACGCACTGCATTTACAGAAGTCCTTGCAGGAATATCAACAGTGTTGAACTTGTTCTATATTACTCGTGACTCATTACTCTTTTTAAAATCAATTTTATTACTTTACTTTTTACTGCCTGACAACAGTAATTCATTACACTACTCATTACATTACTTTCAGTTACAGACCACAAAGTTGGTAATTGTGTCTTTTCTCCTCAAAATTCAGATTTCTCATGTGCTCCTTTCAGGGTCATCTCCATCAAGTCAGTTGTGGCGATGTCCACCACATATCCAGCCACAAGCTTCATCAGTTCCAGTAGCTCGGCAGGGCTACTGCCATCCTCCACAGCCGAGGAGGGCTCACTTTTGGTAGGATGTGTTTCCTTTAGCTTCATGTTGTTGTGTTATCGGTCGTAGTAAATCTGAGGTTTCAGAATGTGTCTCTTACGGAGGAAAGAGTTTTAGTACCGCTACCTGAAACAACAATGCTCATGTCATCATGACATCGTCTTCTGTGCACCACTCATTGTTAAGAGTTAAATATCATCTTGAGACAATCCAGACAGCATTTCAGATAATCTCTATTAACAGATATTGAGATGTTTAAGATGCTAGATCATTGTCAGACGATCGCTGATGGGTGCAGACATTACATTTCAGCCACTGCGTTCCACTGTTTCACACGGATTATCTACCTGTGGGCAACCAAAGCCTGCTCAAACCTGATTGGTCAATATTACGTGAACTACAGATAAACACCAGAACACTTCAGACACCAAAATCCTTTGGCGTTGCCTCCAGATCCCATTCACATAAGCAAATATTTGTTTATAGTGATGTGATGATCAATGATTGTAAAGAAAATTACATTATTATTCTAGTATTAGAAATATTTGTCTCATGTTTAATAATAGTAGCAATAACATTATTATTATTATTATTATTATTATTCGTATTATATTTTATAATATATTAGTATTATTAATGTTATTATTAACAACATCATTATCAACAATAATAACAAAACCAACAAATACTATTATTATTATCACCATTCCCATATGTATTATTTTCTGTGTTTGTCTCCGTGGTGTGAACTAGTGTGACGGTCCCTAACTCAGATAGAGAAGGTCAAAGTTCATCTAAAGGGGAAATGTGAGACCAGCTTAGCATTCACTGCAAAGGGCACTAACCCCAACACACACACACACACACACACACACACACCTTACCCTTTATAACTGTACTACAGACTGCAGCCTGTCCAGTGTCCTGTAGCCTTTAACTGCGGCTAAATATAACTGCACATGTCTGGAAGGGGGTGTCTCTTCATAATTTTTTTAATATTCAAAAGTATTTTTACTCTTATTGTGGTACACTGTGTACTACATTTACACTACATGATGATTTCACTGTAAAGAAGCTGCTGTGTCAATAAAGCACATTTGAACCTGAGACACAGCCAGACAGCGTTATGTGTACTTTGTTGTATTTGTACATCAGACATTTTTGCTGTACTGCTGTTCACACAGTAACATCCCGAGTGACTGCTGTAATTGTAGTACTATTAGTGGCAGGAGTACAATAGCACTACCAACAAGCAAAAGGACAGAAGTAGCTGCAGTAAAGCCAGTATTAGAAGTAGTAGTGGTAGTAGCAGTAGTAGTTATCATAGTATATAGTTATCATAGTATAAGTAATAGTAACAGCAGTAGTAGTAATATTAGTAATTGTAATAATATGCCTATTGTAGAATTAGTAGTAGTGGTAAAATTAGTATTAGTACTGTAGTAGTAGTAATAGTAGCCCCACTAGTAATATTAGTAGTATAATAGTATGGGAAATAGTGGTAAAAATTATAATTGCAGTATACATACATTACTATTATTAGTAATAGTAGTACTCACAGTAGTCATTGTAGTAATAGCAGCAGTAGTAGTAGCAGTAGTAGTAATCATAATAATAGTAACAGCAGCAGTAGTGGTAAAATTAGTAATTATAATGGTAAAAGTATGGTAGTATTAGCAGTAGTGGTAATAGTTTGTAGCAATAGTACCGTTACTTGTAATAGTAGTAGTCACATTAGTCATAGTAATAGCAGCAGTAGTAGTAGCAGTAGTAGTAATCATAATAATAGTAACAGCAGCAGTAGTGGTAAAATTAGTAATTATAATGGTAAAAGTATGGTAGTATTAGCAGTAGTGGTAATAGTTTGTAGCAATAGTACTGTTACTTGTAATAGTAGTAGTAGTGCTACTGATAATAAATAATAGTATTGAAAACAACATAAGTAATCTTGATTGCTGTATCAATAGAAATTATATTATTAGTAGTAGTAATAGCAATAGTATGGGGTTCCATTTGTGCCAAAAATATGTCGACACGCGCACTGTCTATGTCTATTAAACACTGAACTCTCCTTGTGTCATTTGACTTTGTCATTACATCGTGTCGTCATGCTGTGTCATTTGACAAAGCGTTGTTATGATGGGTTGTTTGACAGTGTCATTATGATGTGTTATGTTGTGTTGTCTTGCTGTGTATTATACTAAGTGTTGTTTGACAGTGTCTTTACGTCGTTACTACGTGTCGTTACTATGTGTCGTTACTATGTGTCGTCTTGATGTGTCGTTTGACAACGTCGTTGCTATGCGTCGTTACTATGTGTCGTCTTGATGTGTCGTTTGACAACGTCGTTGCTATGCGTCGTTACTGCGTGTCGTTGCTATGCGTCGTTACTATGTGTCGTCTTGATGTGTCGTTTGACAACGTCGTTGCTATGCGTCGTTACTGCGTGTCGTTGCTATGCGTCGTTACTGTGTCGTCTTGATGTGTCGTTTGACAACGTCGTTGCTATGCGTCGTTACTGTGTTGTTTGACAACGTCATTGCTATGCATCGTTACTATGTGTCGTCTTGATGTGTCGTTTGACAACGTCGTTGCTATGCGTCGTTACTGCGTGTCGTTGCTATGTCGTTGCTATGTGTCGTTACTATGTGTCGTCTTGATGTGTCGTTTCACAACGTCCTTATGCCTGGCTACCGCGGTGGCACCGGGCGCCCCTTTCCCGACTTACCCTTTGCGGTCGGCGGAGGAATCACGATCTGCACATTAACTTCACCTATAGCACTGGCGAGGGACACAGTCAGTACACACACACACACACACACACACACACACACATAATTCAAGTCCCCCCGCTGCAACAGGTGACACGCAACCATAAAAATACTTATTTCGATTTAACACTGGTTTTACAAAAATATGAACATGCATGGATAATATTACACATAGGTTTTGAGAATGTTCACAAAAATAAAATATTTAAAATAAAATACATGATAATATGTGGAACACATTGACACAGCTACACAATAAACATTAGTCAGAGTGATCAGAATTTATTTAAATGTTACAATACAGTAATGCAATAAAATAATAATCAAGGGGCATCATTGTTAATCACTGCTTTCACACAAAATTACACTGCAAACACAGGGCCAACAGTCACCAGTGTCCACTCAACTTTACTGAGCACCTCATGTAGTTGGCTTTAAAGATACCATTTCATTTCAAAAGTAACACAAATAACAAAAATATTGATTAGACTATATTTCATTCCAAATAAATCTGAACTGTCGTCTTCTTTTGTATAATGTTCTTTGGTATAACAAGAAAGTAAGCAACGATCTCACACGCAGTGAAAAATCTTCTAAAATACTCTATGTTTTTATTTCCACCAAGTCAGATGCACAATTTTTCCATGTGTCTCTTGGGTTCCTCCTCACGGACTGAAGGATGAACTGAACTAGCGTGGCCCAAGGATGGCGCTCACACCAAAGTGGTGACGTCACAGTTACCCACAGCCACCCTGTGGTGAACAAACAAACCGTTAACAGCAGTGTTTAAGACAAATTACACATTTCCAAATGGAGTTTCATGATCAATTGACACAATCTGTATCAAAAGACAGGAAAGGACATAGAAACAAAGGTAGCACACATCACAGGACCCATCAGTCTTGTGGTCACACTCAACTTGGCCCTGAACAGACACTCCACGGCAAAACCTGCAGAGGGAAAAAAAACTACATAGCAAAATCAGTCTCCAAAACACATGTACCATACGTACATGTGCAACCAGTGTAGTGTAACAGGCTGGATTTGACAATTCCACTTTCAAAGTAAAAGCCTATAGTTGTTAGATGAACACATTTCAGCATTCAATGCACATGCAACAAGTATTAGCGACAGAGTGAGTGACACAATTACCGCTGAAAAATAATGACACAAATATGAAGTACAGGGCATTACCCTGTGGCTGACAATTTAGGCGTGGTGGTAGGGTACTATATACAGTGCCTTGCAAAAGTATTCATCCCCCTTGAACTTTTCCACATTTTGTCATGTTTTAAGCACAAATCTATATGTATTTTATTGGGATTTTATGTGACAGACCAACACAAAGTGGTGCATAATTATGAAGTGGAAGGAAAATGATACATGGTTTTAATTTTTTTTTTTCTCTAAATAAAAAACAGAAAAGTGTGGTGTGCAAAAGTATTCACCCCCCTTTACTCTGATACCCTTAAATAAAATCCAGTGCAACCAGTTGCCTTCAGAAGTCACCTAATTAGTAAATGGAGTCCACCTGTGTGTAATCTAATCTCAGTGTAAATTTACAGCTGTTCTGTGAAGGCCTCAGAGGTTTGTGTTATGCCCAGTCTAGGGGTGTCTGGGACACAACATGAAAGGCCCCCATCTTCCCCAAGTCCCAAGTAGCCACAATGAAAAAGTCGTGCAGAACGATCAATAGTACAAATTTATTTACAATGTTTAAATAACAATTAACTGAAATAATAGCTTCAGGGTGGACTAAGGCCAAAATAACAAACAAAAACAATCCTGCCCAGGGAGTAAGTAAATAACCTAACCAAACAAATAAAAAAAACAAATGACAAAAAGCTTACCTCCCTAACTAAATAAACAGGAGAAAAAAAGGGTAACAAAACTGGCGGTCCACCCCTACATCTGCTACACAATAAAGATTTTGACAGAAACTGCTGTGGCCGGTTGGGAGAGGAGGAAGTTGGGGTCTGCCTGCTAGCTCGAAGCAGGTGCCATCTTGGTCCTTTAAAAACCGAACGCCCTCAGCTGCAGCCAATCACAAACGAGGACAGATCCAATCCACCAATCACCGCCGGGCTATGGCACACACCTATTTGCATACAGAAAACAATACGCACAGAGAACACATGCAGCAAAACACAAATAAAAAGAAATTACGACAGCAGTCGTAACATTTGCTAGAGAACGTTAGTGAACAAACAGCATCATGAAGCCCAAGGAACACACCAAACATGTCAGGGATAAAGTTGTGGAGAAGTTTAAAGCATGGTTAGGATATGAAAAAATATCCCAAGCTTTGAAAATCTGACAGAGCACTGCTCAATCCATCACCTGAAAATGGAAAAGAGTATGGCACAACTGCAAACCTACCAAGATAATGGCCGTCCACCTAAACTGACAGGCAGGGCAAGGACAGCACTGATCAGAGAAGCAGCAAAGTGGCCCATGGTAACTCTGGAAGAGCTGCAGAGATCCACAGCTCAGGTGGGAGAATCTGTCCACAGGACAACTATTAGTCATGTACTCCACAAATCAGGCCTTTATGGAAGAGTGGCAAGAAGAGAGCCATTGTTGAAACAAAGCCATGCAGTTTGCCACAAGCCATGTGGGGGGCACAACAAACATGTGGAGGAAGGTGCTCTGGTCAGATGAGACCAAAATTGAAGTTTTAGGCCTAAATGCAAAACACTATGTGTGGCAGAAAACTAACACTGCACATGACCCTGAACACACCATACCCACTGTGAAACATGGTGGTGGCAGCATCATGCTGTGGGGATGCTTTTCTTCAACAGGGACAGGGAAGCCAGTCCGAGTTGATGGGAAGATGGATGGAGCCTAATACAGGACAATCTTGGAAGAAAACCTGTTAGGAGTCTGCAAAAGACTTGAGACTGGGGCGAAGGAAGAATGGGCAAACATTTCAGTCTCTATATGTGTATCGCTGGTAGAGACTTACCCCGAAAGACTTGCAGCTGTCATTGCAGCAAAAGGTGGTTCTACAAAGTATTGACTCAGGGGGGGTGAATACTTTTGCACACCACACTTTTGTTTTTTATTTGTAGAAAAAAAATTAAAACCATGTATCATTTTCCTTACACTTCACAATTATGCAACACTTTGTGGTGGTCTGGTCTGTCACATAAAATCCCAATAAAATACATTTACATTTGTGGCTAAAACGTGACAAAATGTGGTACAGTTCTAGGGGGGTGAATACTTTTGCAAGGCACTGTACATTACCGTGTGCGTTGAACCTCCAGGAGATGCTCTGCCCCTCACAGGTAATATCTATCAGATGTAGCGAGGACATATTCAAAATCTTTATCTCCTACAGCTTTGCTCTCGTGTGGCTCCTCGAGATTTGCTGTCAACAATGATGCACCTTAGAATCACAGATATTTTGCAACCAACGCAGATGGAAAAACTGTTAAACTATATTCTTACAGAAACTGACACTTACTCCTGCCAGCACTTGATGTCTCTTGATGAAGACAGTGGGCTCTCTGGTGTCGCTCTTGCAGTTGGTGATCTTTCTCAATGGCTGGGTCGATGGGCATTCTGTGCAGAGGCAGACAGAGTGATAAACTGACACAAAGACATCTCTGTGTGTAATGACATTATGATAGTATTAGACTCCAACATTGTGACCACAGATACAGCAACGGTTCAGACATTTGGTGCGGGGAAACTGATGTGAGAAAAGTTAAGTGCTACGGATGCTTCCCGTAGCATATCAATGTGATTACAATAGCAAGCACCGGGTATGTCAATGCTGATTGCGGATTCAGGATCATCGATCACCATCGGAGGGAAAACGGTCCTCCTCACGTGAGTACTGCTCATTATTTGATAGGGATACGCAAAGAAACACGCACATCTGTGAAATAAAGAGTACCTGCCATGTTACACTTGCGCAATGATGACACTGTCCATGCAGGTGCCAAATGATTTTATGCAAATCGAACAGAAACACAGTCTCCGATGAGTATCAGTTCTCTGTGTCTCTACGTGTCTTATGTTTTAGACATGGCTAACTCGCTGCTACGGCGGGATTACAGCCAACAATAACACAGTAACAAACAACGCAACTACAACTGCCCAGAAACTAAATGAATTATTAATACACAAAATAACATGTAATTAAAGCTGCAAGCAGCGTTGGGAGGGACCTCGGCCCTCCGCCGTCGTCCCCCAGCTCAAGTTGCAGACCTAAGCCATGTGACCTAATGAAACTTTGACATGTGCAATGATCAAACAACACACACACACAAACACACACAGGCCTGTGTCTGTGAGTGAAGCCATTGTTATGCTAATTAATGACCACGTACTTAGGTGACAGCACAGGCACTTCAAGTTCAGTTTGACTAATGACTAATGATAACAGAATCAGCAGGACGCATTTGACACCACAGCAGCAACACAACCACACACACCACACTATCCAGGCACCGCTGTGATAGAAGTTAACCTGCAAGACAGTGGAACACAAAGGCTCTGGAGAAGAGGCCGAGTTACTGACATGCAGTACGGCAGTTAGTGACAAGCAAAGAGGGAGAGAAGGGAGAGAGAGGAGAGAGGGGGGAGAAAGAGAGACAGAGAGAGAGAGAGAGAGGGACAGGGAGTGGAGTGTGTGTGTGTCTGTGTGTGTGTGAGTGTAATTGTGTTGCTAAAATTTGCAAATTATGAACTGCAGGTTGCTCTAAGGTTACATTATTTTTTTTCTCCATCTCTCTCTCTCTCTACATATATATATATATATATATATATATATATATTATATCTCCCTGTCTTTCTCTCTCATACGTACACCCACAATGAATATTTGGTATGTATACTCTGACTAGGAGTTAAAAATAAAAAAAAAAAAATTAATATTTTTATGGTTGTTTTTCAACAAAGTAAAAAAAAAGTCCAGAAAGGGAAAAGTGTAAATTTTTATTTGAAAATATAAACAGCCCCCAAAAATGATAATGCATCAAAATTGGTGTTGTTATTTATCATTCACATCTCACACACTGTGAAAAATAAAATAAAAAAAATCCATCCAACATTTAGTATATAGTTAATCTTAATTCCTGATTTTTTCATTAAAGTAACAGTGACTTCATGTAAATAAAATGGCAAATATATTGTGAAAATCCTCAAAAGGAATGAATATTAGATATGCATAATCTGAGAACAAGTTGCTTAAAAGATTTAAGCAAAAAAATGTAGAGAAATATGTTAATATTTAATATTTTTCTGTTGTTCACACCGTTCCGAAGGGGGGCCCGCAGGGTTAAAAATGCAAGGTTCTTATGAAGGTGGTGTGAGCTTATAATTTGAAACTTGTAGACACAAGCCATGTGACCTAATGAAACTTTGACATGTGTGATGATCAAACAACACATCCATATTCAATTGAAATCATGTGACCTAGTGAAAGCTTGAGTGATGTGTACTGGCTGCTTTGAGGATCTAAGTGCAGCAAACAGACACAAATATATACTAAGACCTACAAATGTTGAATTAAAATCTGATTGTATACATATGTGACACTAATAATATGTGTATAATAACAGTAGAAGTATGACACACACAGACAGACAGACATAGACGGCCCAGTTCTCAACATGCAGAGAGGGAGAGACGAGAGAAAGTGGACAGAGGGAGGAGAGAGAGAGAGAGAGAGAGGGGGGATAGGGAGGATAGGGAGTGGAGTGTGTGTGTGTGTGTGTGTGTGTGTGTGTGTGTGTGTGTGTGTGTGTGTGTGTATGTGTGTCTCTGTGTGTGTCCGTGTCTGTCTGTGTGTGCCATACTTCTCCTGTTATTACACACATATGATTATTGTCACATATGTATACCATCAGATATTAATATATACTTCCCACATGTTGTACCACAATAGCCAGGATCATAAGTCAAACTCAATTTTAAAAACTGTAAAGGGTTCTTATGAAGGTGGTGTGAGCGTATATTTTGAAAGTTATAGACATAAGCCATGTGACCTAATGAAACTTTGACATGTGTGATGATCAAATCAAACCTCTGTCGTTTTTATATTTATTTGTTTTAATAACACTGTGCACAAGGACCAGACTGTCAGTCTGTCAGATCAGCTCTGAAATGTTTAATGCTCATAATATGTAGGTCTTATTGTTTACATTTTAAAAATCTTTATGACGCTTCAAAGACGTACTATCAATGACTAATAATCTCTATCAATGATGTTATTAGTCACACTGATGGAACATAATTCCTATAGCCTAATATTGCAAATTATTTGTTAATATTTCTGAGTGAGCAATGGTGCAACATTGCAGAGTCTTTAAATTTACTACATCTGTAACTGAAATACTGTCACTGAATGCTGTTGAGTCAAGAAACAAATATCGATCAATCAATCAATCAATCAATATCACAAATCACAATTTGCCTCACAGGGCTTTACAGCATACAACATCCCTCTATCCTCAGGACCCCATGAGACAGAAGGGGAGACAGAGAGATGCAGGAGAGATGATCATGACAGTAGCTTACAACAACATTAATGAAAGGAATAATATTAAAATTATAATTCTAGCAATTGTGGTACAATATGTTGAATTAATATCTGATAGTATACATATGTGACAATAATCATATGTGTATAATAACAGTAGAAGTATAACACACACAGACATAGACGACCGAGTTAGACATGCAGAAAGGGAGAAAAGGGAGAAAGAGGACAGAGGGGGAAGAGAGAGAGAGAGAGACAGAGAAAGAGAGGGGGGGGTGCAGGGAGTGGAGTGTGTGTACAATATGTTGAATTAATATCTGATTGTATACATATGTGACACTAATCATATGTGTATAATAAAAGGGAGTGGAGTGTGTGTGTGTGTGGGTGTCTGTCTGTGTGTCTCTGTGTGTCCGTGTCTGTCTGTGTGTGCCATAATTCTACTGTTATTATACACATATGATTATTGTCACATATGTATGACAAAGTTTTAGGAATGAGTTTGGTAAATGTTATACTGTCATGTCTGTGTGACCACACACACTTCACTCTGACAGTGTGTCAGAGTGAAGCCTTTGTTATGCTAATTGATGAGAGCTGCATCTCACACACAGAGCAGAATGGCTTGAAACTTTCTCAAACAAATCCTTCCAGATTCCAAACCGTGGGTCCCATCTTCAATCTGAAAGCATCACCAGATAGATAAATTTGTTCTGAACGCAAACATATAAAGCTTGTATGTCTATGGACTGAAAAATGTCACCTTAATCACAATTTTACAGTGTGTTGGCCCTCATCTTTTCTTCCAGAGATCATCATGAGGAGTTGTGTCCTGCACCTTCTAACGCTTCTTAAATCCAAACTGTTCAAGTTATGACAAAGTCCTTCACAAGTAATGTTCAGCAGGGGTAGAGCTGTAATTTGTGCAAGTTTGAAGCAGTTATGATAAACGGTGTAGGAGCAAATAATTTTTGTTCGACAGAATTTGTGAAAAACGTCACCTTACATTCAAATAACATCACACACACAAACACACACAGAGTGAAGCCATTGTTATGCTAATTAATGACCATGTCATTAGGTGACTTCAAGCTCAGTTTGACTAATAAGTAATGATAACAAAATCAGCAGGCATTTCACACTACAGCAGCAACACAACCTCACATGTCACCAGCCAGGCACCGCTGTGATAGAAGTTAACCTGCTGCACATTTCTTTGTTACTCAGGACTGTCTTAAGTTACTGAATTTTTGCAGATCAGTCATTTCTTTGAGCATCACTTTTTGTCTTAACGTTCAAATATTACACTGCACAAATTCATCCTCAGCTCAAATCAAACCTCTGTCGTTTTTATATTTATTTGATTTAATAACACTGTGCACAAGGATCAGACTGGCAATCTGTCATAGCAGCTCCCAAATGTTTATTGCACATAATGTAGCTTACAACAACATTAATAAAAGTAATAATATTATAATTATAATTCTGGCAACTATAGTACAATATGTTGAATTAATATCTGATTGTATACATATGTGACACTAATCATATGTGTATAATAACAGTAGAAGTATGAGAAACACAGACAGACAGACATAGACAGCCGAGTTCTCAACATGCGGAGAGGGAGAGACGAGAGAAAGAGGACGGAGAGGGGAGAGAGAGAGAGAGAGAGAGCGAGAGAGAGAGGGAGGGGGGGATAGGGACTGGTGTGTGTGTGTGTGTGTGTGTGTGTGTGTGTCCGTGTCTGTCTGTGTGTGCCATACTTCTCCTGTTATTACACACATATGATTATTGTCACATATGTATACCATCAGATATTAATATATACTTCCCACATGTTGTACCACAATAGCCAGGATCATAAGTCAAACTCAATTTTAAAAACTGTAAAGGGTTCTTATGAAGGTGGTGTGAGCGTATATTTTGCAATTTGTAGACATAAGCCATGTGACCTAATGAAACTTTGACAGTTTGTGATAGAAGTTAACCTGCAAGACAGTGGAGCACAAAGGCTCTGAAGAAGAGGCCGAGTTACTGACATGCAGTAACAGGACACACGAGAGCGAGAGAGAGAGACCGCCAGCGCCGGGGGGACAGGGAGGGAGAGAGAGAGAGTTTGCTGACATATTGACATATCTCACATGTTCACATACTTCCTGTTTGTGGCAGACAAAGTTACAGATTGCACTCAGTATACATAATGTTGTATGCATCAAATACACAGCATTTAATTTTTCTGTCAATTACATCAAAAGACAGGTGTTTGATGAGACTACTGTGTTGTTGAATGTAACATTTCCTCAAAGATGTATATTCTTTCCTGATGTTTGTAACACTGTTACTGACTTGTACTTGAAATGAGGTGATTTACTGCAACCCTCCAGGTCAGTCTCTTGGGTTCAGAGACATAAAATTGATAAAATACATGGAAATACTTTTAAGGTCATTTTTAAAGTAATTTAAAACCTCATGTGTGTGTGACCACACATACACACTCACTCTGACACACAGACTGTCAGAGTGAAGCCTTTGTTATGCTAATTAAGGACTGCATGCAGCTCACACACAGAGCAGAATGGCTTGAAACTTTCTCAAACAAATGCTTCCAGATGCCAAACCGTGGGTCCCATCTTCAATCTAAAAACATCACCAGATAGATAAATTTGTTCTGAACGCAAACATATAAAGCTTGTATGTCTATGGACTGAAAAATGTCACCTTAATCACAGGTTTACAGTGTGTTGGCCCTCATCTTTTCTTCCAGAGATCATCATGAGGAGTTGTGTCCTGCACCTTCTAACGCTTCTAAAATCCAAACCGTTCAAGTTATGACAAAGTCCTTGACAAGTAATGTTCAGCCGGGTAAGAGATGTAATTTGTGCAAGTTTGAAGCAGTTATGATAAACGGTGTAGGAGCAAATAATTTTGATCGACAGAATTTGTGAAAAACGCCATCTTACATTCAAAGACCGACAGCTCACTTCCTGTTGGAGTTAGGTCAGGGGTTGCAGCGCGACATTTGTAGGTCTTTATGAGACGAACGAGACAGTTTTGGTTTGGTCTTTCTAAGTGGTTCCTACCCGTCACAGCGGGCATTTTAGTGTGTCTAGGTGGCACAACAAATCCTCAGGAGGTTTTGGCGCACATCACCTGAAACGCGTCATAACATCCAAACCAGTCGAGGATTGAAAAAGTTACGCACAATAATTGATAAGGACACGTTGAAGAATAATGTGTGCGAGTTTGAAGCCGATACGATAAACGGTGTCAGACTAGTTGATTTTTAAAGGAATTTTTTTTTTTGAGGAAAACTCTTATTTTGAAAGGGAAATATCTCACTTCCTGTTGGAGTTAGGTCATGGGTGCGAGCGCGTGATTTGTAGGTCTTGATGAGACGAACGAGGCTGTTTTGGTTTGATCTTCCTACGACGTTCCTACTGGCTGCAGCGGCCATTTTTGTGTTTCTAGGTGGCGCTAGAGAGCCCATTTTGGCACTTTTCAGATTAATTTCATCAGTTTATAAAATTTTTCGCCAGTCCTGACAGGTATGCCAATTTTGGTGAGTTTTCGAGCATGTTTAGGGGGTCAAATTCCAGTTGAAAGTCACGTACGCTGAAAGAAAGAAAGAAACAATAATAATAATAATAATAATAATAATAAACACTACAAGAACAAGAGGGTCCTCGCCCTTTCAGGCCGAGGTCCCTAATAAGGCTACTCACTAACAAACGGCTTACTGTATATGACCCACTCACATCACATCAGCCACTGAACACAATACTGTATGTAGGAGACTCAGTCCACAGCTAACGTGCATGACGTGCCCTGATTACCTACCGAAGCTAGCGCTACTTAGCTGTTTCATTTTCTCACGTTTATAACCTTGTTAACATCAAAGCATGCCACTGACTAATCACCCAGTGCGCTATCTGGTTTCCCCTCGCCCGTTGTAGGGGCTAATGGCTTCAGTGGGGTGATAGCTGAATGTGAGCGCGCACGCTGCTGGAGTCCTGAATAGCGGCGGTAACGTTAGCTTGTTTGTTAGCTTTGCCGAAAACGCACACCACGCTTTGACAATCTGAACGCACTGCATTTCATTTAAAATAGCAATGACTACAATACAGTGTCCTTCGTGTCTTCAATATGACTCTTACCATAACGCATTTACATCAGTAACGTTCCTGTAAACGGGTGGAGAGACGGTGAACCGGGGGAAACTGACGACGAACTGCTCCACACACTCTTGCGCCACTCTCTGTTGTTGTTCTCCCGCCCCCCAGCCAATCAGTAACCGAGGAACTTGACGTTGCCTCATGACTGACGAATAAATGGTCGAATACAACACACAGCAGCGTAGGATGTACAATAAGCAGGCTAGCTGTCAACACACGTAAATAGTTGCAGACAAACACTATTTTACACACTATATGACTATAATAATAACAAAGATCTCATCAAGCAAACGTTTTAAAAAAATATATATAACTAAACTGCAATGTTGATAATGTGGAAAATTCTTTAAGAAAAATGTTACGGGAGTATGACTTTAAGATCAAGATTCAAGATTCAAAGATTTATTTGTCACATGCATTGTACAAGTACAGCAGCACTGAAATAGAATTGCAAACCAAATATTAAATAAAACAAGATGGGAGATATAAAGAGGAGAAAGATAATTACATAACAGACTTAAATTAAATAGAATATATATATATATATATATATATATATATATATATACACACACAGTACAGGCCAAAAGTTTGGACACACCTTCTCATTCAATGCGTTTTCTTTATTTTCATGACTATTTACATTGTAGATTCTCACTGAAGGCATCAAAACTATGAATGAACACATGTGGAGTTATGTACTTAACAAAAAAAGGTGAAATAACTGAAAACATGTTTTATATTCTAGTTTCTTCAAAATAGCCACCCTTTGCTCTGATTACTGCTTTGCACACTCTTGGCATTCTCTCCATGAGCTTCAAGAGGTAGTCACCTGAAATGGTTTTCCAACAGTCTTGAAGGAGTTCCCAGAGGTGTTTAGCACTTGTTGGCCCCTTTGCCTTCACTCTGCGGTCCAGCTCACCCCAAACCGTCTCGATTGGGTTCAGGTCCGGTGACTGTGGAGGCCAGGTCATCTGCCGCAGCACTCCATCACTCTCCTTCTTGGTCAAATAGCCCTTACACAGCCTGGAGGTGTGTTTGGAGGTGAGTCTGTTATGTAATTATCTTTCTCCTCTTTATATCTCCCATCTTGTTTTATTTAATATTTGGTTTGCAATTCTATTTCAGTGCTGCTGTACTTGTACAATGCATGTGACAAATAAATCTTTGAATCTTGAATCTTGATCTTAAAGTCATACTCCCGTAACATTTTTCTTAAAGAATTTTCCACATTATCAACATTGCAGTTTAGTTATATATATTTTTTTAAAACGTTTGCTTGATGAGATCTTTGTTATTATTATAGTCATATAATGTGTAAAATAGTGTTTGTCTGCAACTATTTACGTGTGTTGACAGCTAGCCTGCTTATTGTACATCCTACACTGCTGTTTGTTGTATTCGACCATTTATTCGTCAGTCATGAGGCAACGTCAAGTTCCTCGGTTACTGATTGGCTGGGGGGCGGGAGAACAACAACAGAGAGTGGCGCAAGAGTGTGTGGAGCAGTTCGTCGTCAGTTTCCCCCGGTTCACCGTCTCTCCACCCGTTTACAGGAACGTTACTGATGTAAATGCGCTATGGTAAGAGTCATATTGAAGACACGGCGAAGGACACTGTATTGTAGTCATTGCTATTTTAAATGAAATGCAGTGCGTTCAGATTGTCAAAGCGTGGTGTGCGTTTTCGGCAAAGCTAACAAACAAGCTAACGTTACCGCCGCTATTCAGGACTCCAGCAGCGTGCGCGCTCACATTCAGCTATCACCCCACTGAAGCCATTAGCCCCTACAACGGGCGAGGGGAAACCAGATAGCGCACTGGGTGATTAGTCAGTGGCATGCTTTGATGTTAACAAGGTTATAAACATGAGAAAATGAAACAGCTAAGTAGCGCTAGCTTCGGTAGGTAATCAGGGCACGTCATGCACGTTAGCTGTGGACTGAGTCTCCTACATACAGTATTGTGTTCAGTGGCTGATGTGATGTGAGTGGGTCATATACAGTAAGCCGTTTGTTAGTGAGTAGCCTTATTACATGTTATTTTGTGTATTAATAATTCATTTAGTTTCTGGGCAGTTGTAGTTGCGTTGTTTGTTACTGTGTTATTGTTGGCTGTAATCCCATTGTCAGTGTCATCATTGCGCAAGTGTAACATGGCAGATACTGTTTATTTCACAGATGTGCGTGTTTCTTTGCGTATCCCTATCAAATAATGAGCAGTACTCACGTGAGGAGGACCGTTTTCCCTCCGATGGTGATCGATGATCCTGAATCCGCAATCAGCATTGACATACCCGGTGCTTGCTATTGTAATCACATTGATATGCGACGGGAAGCGTCCGTAGCACTTAACTTTTCTCACATCAGTTTCCCCGCACCAAATGTCTGAACCGTTGCTGTATCTGTGGTCACAATGTTGGAGTCTAATACTATCATAATGTCATTACACACAGAGATGTCTTTGTGTCAGTTTATCACTCTGTCTGCCTCTGCACAGAATGCCCATCGACCCAGCCATTGAGAAAGATCACCAACTGCAAGAGCGGACACCAGAGAGCCCACTGTCTTCATCAAGAGACATCTGTATCAAGTAATATCTGATAGATATTACCTGTGAGGGGCAGAGCATCTCCTGGAGGTTCAACGCACACGGTAATGTACAGTGCCTTGCAAAAGTATTCACCCCCCTAGAACTGTACCACATTTTGTCACGTTTTAGCCACAAATGTAAATGTATTTTATTGGGATTTTATGTGACAGACCAGACCACCACAAAGTGTTGCATAATTGTGAAGTGTAAGGAAAATGATACATGGTTTTAATTTTTTTTCTACAAATAAAAAACATAAAAGTGTGGTGTGCAAAAGTATTCACCCCCCCCGAGTCAATACTTTGTAGAACCACCTTTTGCTGCAATGACAGCTGCAAGTCTTTCGGGGTAAGTCTCTACCAGCGATACACATATAGAGACTGAAATGTTTGCCCATTCTTCCTTCGCCCCAGTCTCAAGTCTTTTGCAGACTCCTAACAGGTTTTCTTTCAAGATTGTCCTGTATTAGGCTCCATCCATCTTCCCATCAACTCGGACTGGCTTCCCTGTCCCTGTTGAAGAAAAGCATCCCCACAGCATGATGCTGCCACCACCATGTTTCACAGTGGGTATGGTGTGTTCAGGGTCATGTGCAGTGTTAGTTTTCTGCCACACATAGTGTTTTGCATTTAGGCCTAAAACTTCAATTTTGGTCTCATCTGACCAGAGCACCTTCCTCCACATGTTTGTTGTGACCCCCACATGGCTTGTGGCAAACTGCATGGCTTTGTTTCAACAATGGCTCTCTTCTTGCCACTCTTCCATAAAGGCCTGATTTGTGGAGTACATGACTAATAGTTGTCCTGTGGACAGATTCTCCCACCTGAGCTGTGGATCTCTGCAGCTCTTCCAGAGTTACCATGGGCCACTTTGCTGCTTCTCTGATCAGTGCTGTCCTTGCCCTGCCTGTCAGTTTAGGTGGACGGCCATTATCTTGGTAGGTTTGCAGTTGTGCCATACTCTTTTCCATTTTCAGGTGATGGATTGAGCAGTGCTCTGTCAGATTTTCAAAGCTTGGGATATTTTTTCATATCCTAACCATGCTTTAAACTTCTCCACAACTTTATCCCTGACATGTTTGGTGTGTTCCTTGGGCTTCATGATGCTGTTTGTTCACTAACGTTCTCTAGCAAACCTCTGAGGCCTTCACAGAACAGCTGTAAATTTACACTGAGATTAGATTACACACAGGTGGACTCCATTTACTAATTAGGTGACTTCTGAAGGCAACTGGTTGCACTGGATTTTATTTAAGGGTATCAGAGTAAAGGGGGGTGAATACTTTTGCACACCACACTTTTCTGTTTTTTATTTAGAGAAAAAAAAAAATTAAAACCATGTATCATTTTCATTGTGCATCTGACTTGGTGGAAATAAAAACATAGAGTATTTTAGAAGATTTTTCACTGCGTGTGAGATCGTTGCTTACTTTCTTGTTATACCAAAGAACATTATACAAAAGAAGACGACAGTTCAGATTTATTTGGAGTGAAATACAGTCTAATCAATGTTTTTGTTATTTGTGTTACTTTTGAAATGAAATGGTATCTTTAAAGCCAACTACATGAGGTGCTCAGTAAACTTTGAAGTTGAGTGGACACTGGTGACTGTTGGCCCTGTGTTTGCAGTGTAATTTTGTGTGAAAGCAGTGATTAACAATGATGCCCCTTGATTATTATTTTATTGCATTACTGTATTGTAACATTTAAATAAATTCTGATCACTCTGACTAATGTTTATTGTGTAGCTGTGTCAATGTGTTCCACATATTATCATGTATTTTATTTTAAATATTTTATTTTTGTGAACATTCTCAAAACCTATGTGTAATATTATCCATGCATGTTCATATTTTTGTAAAACCAGTGTTAAATCGAAATAAGTATTTTTATGGTTGCGTGTCACCTGTTGCAGCGGGGGGACTTGAATTATGTGTGTGTGTGTGTGTACTGACTGTGTCCCTCGCCAGTGCTATAGGTGAAGTTAATGTGCAGATCGTGATTCCTCCGCCGACCGCAAAGGGTAAGTCGGGAAAGGGGCGCCCGGTGCCACCGCGGTAGCCAGGCATAAGGGCGTTGTGAAGCGACACATCAAGGCGACACATAGTAACGACGCGCCAGCGGCGTTGTCAAAGCGGCGCGCAACGAGCGGCGTTGTCAAGCGACACATCAAGGCGACACATAGTAACGCGCCTTAGCAAGCGGCGTTGTCAAGCGACACATCAAGGCGACACATAGTAACGGCGCGCAACAGCGACGCAGTGCGGCGCGCCTTAGCGGCGTTGTCAAACGACACATCAAGACGACACATAGTAACGACGCATAGCAACGACGTTGTCAAACGACACATCAAGACGACACATAGTAACGACGCATAGCAACGACACGCAGTAACGACGCATAGCAACGACGTTGTCAAACGACACATCAAGACGACACATAGTAACGACACGTAGTAACGACGTAAAGACACTGTCAAACAACACTTAGTATAATACACAGCAAGACAACACAACATAACACATCATAATGACACTGTCAAACAACCCATCATAACAACGCTTTGTCAAATGACACAGCATGACGACACGATGTAATGACAAAGTCAAATGACACAAGGAGAGTTCAGTGTTTAATAGACAGTGCGCGTGTCGACATATTTTTGGCACAAATGGAACCCCATACCGGTGAGTGCCGACACCTCTCTGGCTGACGAACTCAATAACTTTTTTGCGCGCTTTGAGTCGGGAAACCGACTGCCTGCTGTGCTCCCAGCCGTAGGGGAGGACACACACTGTGACGGAGTGTGACGTGAGGAGGGTGTTTAAAAGTGTAAACACCAGGAAAGCGGCTGGACCAGACGACATTAGTGGGCGTGTCCTCAAAGCCTGCGCTGATCAGCTGGTGCCTGTGTTTACATTGATATTCAACCTCTCACTCAGACAGTGTGTGATTCCAACTTGCTTTAAGAAGTCCATAATAGTCCCTGTCTCAAAGAAACCCCATCCCAGTAGTCCAAATGACTTCAGGCCCATAGCCCTCACATCACTGGTGATGAAATGTTTTGAGAGACTGATTAAGACATTCATCGCCTCCACTCTGCCCACTACCCTGGATCCGTTACAGTTTGCATACCGGCCAGACAGATCCACAGATGACGCCATCACCTTCCTCCTCCACAAGACCCTCTCCCACGTGGACACTGGTAAGGGAAACTATGTGAGAGTGCTGTTTGTTGACTATAGCTCAGCATTTAATACCATAGTCCCTTCCAGACTGGTCTGTAAGCTGTTTGACCTGGGTCTGGACTCCTCCCTGTGCAGGTGGATCTACAGCTTCCTGACTGGCAGACCACAGGTGGTTCGAGTGGGTCACCTCACTTCAGCCCCCCTCACTCTCAACACTGGATCCCCCCAGGGCTGTGTGCTCAGCCCTCTGCTGCTGTACACACATGACTGCGAGGCCACGTCAGATTCCAACGTCATCATAAAGTTTGCTGACGACACCGCTGTTGTGGGACTAATCTCCCACAATGACGAGACAGCCTATAGGAGGGAGGTGTCCCACTTGGAGGACTGGTGCCGGGAGAACCACCTCCTGCTGAATGTCAGCAAAACAAAGGAACTGATTGTGGACTTCAGCAGGACACAGCAGAGGGACTTACATCCACTCATCATCAGTGGCTCTGAGGTGGAAAGGGTGGACACTTTTAGATACCTGGGAGTGACCATCTCACAGGACCTGTCGTGGACTCATCACTTACACACCATTGTGAAGAAGGCCAGACAGCGTCTCTACCTCCTCAGACGCCTCAGGGACTTTAAGCTCCCTCTCAAGGTGCTCAGGAACTTTTACACCTGCACCATTGAGAGCATCTTGTGTGGGAGCATCACCACCTGGATGGGAAATTGCACCAAGCAGGACTTCCTGACCCTCAGAAGGGTAGTCCGTTCAGCGGAGCGGACTATCAGAGCCCCCCTCCCTAACCTGCAGGACATTTATACAAAACGCTGCAGGTTACAGGCCAGGAAGATCCTGAAACAGCCCAGCCACCCCGGACACTCTCTCTCCTCCCTCCTGCCATCAGGCCGGCGTTACCGCTGTCTGAAGACAAAGACTGAGAGGCTGAAGAACAGTTTCTACCCCCCATGTCATCCGTCTGCTCAACTCTGAGCCTAAACTGGATTAAAAAACACTGCATTACTGCACTTTATTGACACAGCTGCAATATTGAAATTACATGTATATACACAGAGTTACCCCCTTTTAAGTTTACACCTTAAGTTTATAGTTTATAACTTATTTATTCATTTATTTTTATTCTATTTTATCTTAGTCTAACTTTCTCAGCTATACACTTATACTTATATTTTCTTATCTTGTGTGCTGTGTGAAATTCATGTTTTCTCCTCTACTGGCAGCAGGTATAAAAACACATTTCACTGGGCATTGTACTATGTATAATTGTGCATGTGACAAATAAAACCTACCTTACCCTACCTTACCCTACCTTACCCTACCCTACCTTACCCTACCTTACCCTACCTTACCCTACCTTACCCTACCTTACCCTACCCTACCTTACCCTACCTTACCCTACCTTACCCTACCCTACCTTACCCTACCTTACCCTACCCTACCTTACCCTACCTTACCCTACCCTACCTTACCTTACCTTACAAGGCAGAATGTTCTCACTGAACGAAAATGACCCCACGTAATGGTTTTAAATGGAAACTCTCTCTTACAAAGATAGGAATACATGCCAAAACACACACACACACAAACACAGAAACACACAGAGTGTTCTTAAGAATAAACATTTTGGTCTTTTTATTTTTAAGGCGTGTGATTTGTTTCAACAGAGGTGTGACTGGACAGAGATTCATAATATCTGTAAAAATGTAACACTGGCTCCCTGCAGTAAGATCAGATTTGAACACGCTAACACACCTTCACACATGGTTCATCACCACTGTGTGTGTGTTCAGTTTCATCAATCACACATGACATGGAATACAACTTGGAACACTTTTTTTATTATCCCTGATGGCAGAATTAAAATAATAAAAAACTAAAGAAGCTCAGAACAGCGGCCAGTGAGTCGATACGCTAAGACAGTCAGCTGGAGGAGGGGGTGGCGGTCGTCTTGTCTGGTTGGTTCAGGAAGTCTTAAAAATTGTTGTCCTTCAGGTGTTTGACAATCGGGTGCACCTGTTGAACCAACGTACCCCCAATGGATTCTATTGATCCCTTAGCTATGACTAGAGCTGTGGAGACAGACAGAGACACATGAGTGAGACAGGAGGGTCAAACTTTGACTTATTAAAAAAAACACACACACACACACTAATGTGTGCTGAACTAATGGATTTATTTAAGCAGTGTGCGGCAGGCGATGATGACGATGGTGCAGAGGAGTGAGCGGACAGCAGGTATCAGATGCTTGCTAAATGAGCCAACTGAAAAACAAACTGCTTCTTTTCCAAGGTTCTCAAGCCAGACTCAGAGGTTCAGAGAAGTTCATGCTAAACCCAGTGTCAGCTGGGATAGGCTCCAGCCCGCACCCGCTACCCTCAACAGGAAAAGCAGTTACGGAAAATGAATGAATGAAAGACGGGGTATGGACGGATGAGGCCAGAGCAGATTATTAGCTCACTGGCGCACTACTGAATGTTACCGTGTGACTGTTAAGTAAATTACAGCATGATCAGTGGTGTAGTGGAGGGTATACACAGGAACACGCTCTACACCCACTCTTTTCTTGGCCATTTAAGATATACCCCTGTTGATAGGAGCACTGTTCTCTGCAGGTTCTGCTGTAAGGAGTACCATCAGAGAACTTCAAGCCTGAAACATCACCTCAACACAAAGCATTTAGCAGCGAACCCTGTGGTCTGAGCTAGCACAGCCTCTGACGATAACGTTAGCAGTCAGCCTCATCGAGCCACACTCGACCAGGTGTTCAGACTGAGTCAGTCTACCTGTGACCGACTCACTGACTCCCTTACAGAATGGACTGCAGACCAGTTTGGGTGGTCGAGGACAGGGGGACAACTGTGTCCAAAATCCAGCAGCTTTGCTACGACACATCTGACAACATTCATTTGAACTGAAATTTCATAAATACTTTCACAGCAAAAATTGATGTATGTGATTAATCTAATTAATCGCAGAGCTTGTAATTAATTAGATTTTTTTTAATCCCTTGACAGCTCTTATTATTATCATTATTATTATTATTATTATTATTATTATATATTAGCCTATGTTGGTAAATTGGACTGTTGAATGAATAGAAAAATATCTGATGCTCATGTCAGACAGTCCACGTGATGTCTGTTTCATGCCTTTGTAACAAACAGATGAAATCAGACAGAGGAAGATGGCTGCTTTTTGTTGTCAGTTCTGCTTACCTGTTTTGCTGACGCCAACACATACAGAGCGGGTGTTGCCCTGTTCATCTTTCACTGACTTCAGATTCATGCTGAGTACATTGGGGTCATCAGAATTATCTTGGAGAAGCCTGCACTTCATTCCCCCAATGGTAGGGCCATTGCTGAACAGAGCGTTTGTGTCACCAGCCAGCCTCCTAATTTCCTCCACCTAAGAGAAAGAGAGAGAGCGAGAGAGACAGACTGGTTATTATCATGTGTGATCTGAGACATGAACCAACAAAGGACCCACCGCATTCCCTGATAAATTCCCCCCATCACCCTGTTGTTGTAGCTTCTATGTGTCTCCATGCAGTCGAAGTGTATCCATTCACAGTGAACTGAATGATGTGTGAGCAGCTCCTGTTTGCAGTGATCCAGTGGATGTACAGAGAACATCCACTGGATCACTGTGATACTGAAGAAAACTTAAAATATTATTACTCTTTTTTCCCCATGATTTTTAAGTGGATTCATGGACTTTTATTCTGGATACACAGCAGAGATGAGGAGATGTCACACTGAATGATTCAACATGTGTGATCTCCTCTATGATCTGTGTCACTGCTGCAGCTCCAACTGCTGGAAAACTGCAATAACTAACTGCTGTCCCTAAGGGCTCGTCACTTTTGACTTTTTACTCCCTGCACTCCATAAAACCTCTGTTAACTTTGAGTTTCCACCACATAAAACCTTGTCTGTGTTTGCACTCCTCATACTAGTCCAACAGAGTGCCTGGCTGAAGGGCAGCACATGTCGGGAGGTGGGGGCTCTGTTGTTTCCTCCAGTATTTCCATGAATTCCACTGAACTGGTTTGACTGGTTTGACTGCGCGTTGTTTAACTGTATCTGCTGCCTCACTTGCAGGGACACACTGGTTCATAAACTTCCTGTATTGGATCTGTAACGATTAGTCCATCAGTTATCACCAGTGGAGAGGAACAAAGTACTTTAATTGAGTGCTGTACTTAAGTAAAAGTACGAGGTATATGCACTTTACTAGAGTATTTCCATTTTCTGCTACTTTATACTTCTAATCCTCTTCATCTCAGAGGGAAACATTACACTTTTAAATGCACTTCATTTATGTGACGGCTTTAGTTACTTTACAGATTCAGATTATAATACAAAATATAATTAATAATAAATTATAAAGCAATATTATAGATTAAACTACCAAGCAAAATATAGTAATTAAAATGAGATCCACCTTTACCGGCTGCAACATTAAAGTCATCAACACATTAATGTATCAATAATTATAGTTTAATATCATATATATTTATGCACTTACAATCTTTTACTAAAGTCTAATTTTAAATACAGGACTTTTGTCTCTAATGAGTTTCATGAGCTTTTCTACACTGTGGTATTATTACTTGTATTTATGGAAGAGATCTGAGATCTTCTTCCACCACTGTAAGTTAGTCAGTTGATAGCAAATAATTAGTGACTTCTCACACTGTAAATCAGCTAGCTCTGGGCTCACTTAGATCCTTCTCACACAGTCATTGTTAACCCAAGGTTGACCTAAGCCCATATGATTCACACCGTACTTCTACAGGCCAGTGGCTTCTCTTTCACGGAGAAGCATTAAAAACAGAGAAAACTGTTGCGAAACAGACATCTATAAGAATAAGACATCTATTGTTGGACCTTTTCCAGCAGACAGAAGACATGTTGCTGTTTTTGTGCCTTATGGGTGTCTAGCAAAGTACCACCACCTAACTGACAGTTGTTTTAAGTTAGCTAGCTTGCTAGGTGCCTCCAATTTTGGTTAGTAGTTACTATGGTTACAACAGCCCTACAACAGAGATAGCGCTATAGAGGCTAACCTGCTCTGGAGATCAGCCGCCAAACCCTCATCTAAAGTCAGGGTTAGCCCATTTTGGAATGTGCAAGAAGTGTGAAAGCTTTCTTAGACCCTAAGTGAGGCTGAGTGAGCTTTTAGCCCAGGGCTAAGGCTTAAACAAACAGACCTCCCTTAACTTAAGACAAAAAATAAACAATAACAGAATAAGTAAAGAAGAACTAAACTAACATTGTTAGTTTTAACATCTGTTAACATCTATTCATGTATAAACATATATCTGGTGAATAGTTATGTCAGTTCAAAAAGGTTCATTCTCCTTATTAGTGGAACACTGACATTTCGTTAGAGTTTGAAAAAAGATGTCAATCTAGCAAATCGTTTTAGCAACACATAAAGTTTATGATGATTGGAGGGGTATGTATTTGCCCAAACAACATTTCCATAAATCAAATAGGGATACATCAGGCAATAATATAAAGTACAAAAAAATGTTACAAATAAAAATTAATGTGTTTTCCAATTCAATTTTTCATCAACTAAAATGCCCCAAAAACTAGTGACTCTCTGACATAATCTCAAATATAACACATTCATAACATTTAATTAACATTACATATATTTATCTACATGACGCTGATAAAGCGTGCGTACTTTCACTGCTCATACCTTTACAACATGAAGCTGATAGTACTTGTGTGCTTGTACGTAAGGATTTTGAATGCAGGACTTTTACTTTTAATGGAGTATTGTTATGTTGTTTTATGGATACTTTTACTTCCGTTAAAGTTTTGACCGATTGATCAGCAGGTTTGAACTCATTTGGGTTTCAACAGAGCTGCAGAAGAAGAATGTGGAGGACGAGTCAAGACACGACATGACACACACACACACACACACACACACACACACACACACACACACATAAACACACAATGGGTCACTTTAAGATTTTAAAGATTATAAACTGCCAGTTGTAACCAAACAAGCAAATAAACAAACAAACCCTGCAGGTTTGCACAGTGTGTGTGTGTGTGTGTGTGTGTGTGTGTGTGTGTGTGTGTGTATGTGTTGAATTCACACATTGTGTAATCTCCACCCTCACCTCACTGTGTGTGTGTGTGTGTGTGTGTGTGTGTGTGTGTGTGTGTGTGTGTGAGAAACAAGAAGTGATCGTCTCCACTTCCTGTACTCGCTGCTCTTTTTCGACATCATGTCCTTATAAGGTAGTTAGTCCAACGCTCAGACTGCAGCCCCAAAAAACCACAGACACGCCCGGAAACGACACACGACTGATGCTTCTCAAAAAAGAGTCTTCAATTTAAACTCAACCGTTAACATTCTTGCTGCACAGACCTGAACTCAGAAATTAGCTCCGCAGAGCCGGGCCTTCATAAAAATCATATAACACTTAAAGTTTTCATTACCCGTCGATAAAAGAACGATCGCACTGAAAAAAAAAATGTCCTCCGCAGCTCGTCATTTTCTCTCACACGAAGGACTTGTTTTAACTCAACCTCCCAAAAAACTATGTAAATAATGTAAAAAATGTTTTTGAGGTCACACGATTCAAATGTTTTTCTGTCAATTTAACACCTCAATCTCACATTTTTGACTCCAAAAGAGCTCCAAAAAATATAAAAGACAAGGAAAGTACACATACAGAGGTAAAACATGTTTTTTGTTTCCTGTCAGTTGGTTAGAAAAACAAGACACACAATCCAAAATCCATCTCTATTATCACACTGCAAAAAATGACATTACATATTCTCTCATTCTCTCATGTTCTGTCCACATAAAAATAAATGAATAAAATACAGAAATCAGCCAGTAAGCTGGGACATTTCAACGTGTTGCCCGGTCAGTCTGCCTTCATACTGGGATTTTTCTTGCACTAAGCGTCAAAGCGTCTCACTTTTTGTCACCTGTTTTAACAAAACTGACTGTTTTTTCATTTTTGCAGAGGAGCTGCAAACCTGCATTTCTTTTCCTACAGCACCTGAATGCAACAGCAGCTCCACCCGCCTGTGCTGATGGAGCAGGAACCAGCCAAGCGACAAACTGAACACGCCCCAAACTCAAGATGAAGAAACAACCTGGTGGAAAACTGCAAAACCCCTTTTATTTAACCAAGTCACAAAAACCTTACAGACATCTATATAAAGTAAGTGAGCTTCTACAGTTCTTAGGGTGAGGTCACCTGTTGCAAACGTGAATTTTTAAGAATAAAGGTTTATGTCTTGATGTTAAAGGACTTGCTCCACCTGATTCTGTCCTGTTTCCAAAATTAGCATTGTTTGGTTAAAACAAACCGAGTTTAAATACTGGAATCAGCCTTCCGTTGGCCAAAAACTACAGACACATGAGACTTAGACATGTGTGAAGGAGGAAGAGGAAGTATCTCACGCTGAAATTCTTCCTGAGGACTGAGAAAGACTGTTCTTGTAGTGTGAAATCAAACTTACGATCCCAAAAACTCACAGATTTGTGTTTTACATGGTGTTTTTTGGCTCAGTCTGGAGAGTGAAGTGTTTGAGGGTTTTTCAACAACAGAAACACTGAATGTGTGTGTGTGTGTGTGTGTGTGTTTACCGAAATGTTGCTGAGGCCTGGTGATGCGGCCCACTGAGACTCTTCCCCAGGTTTTTTGCCCCAGATGGCTGCATCATCGATCATGCCGTGAGCAGTCAGATTAGTGATGTAACCGTCCCACGACATCCTGATCAATCACCAACACACACACACAGATCAGGACTACATGTACGCTCACTGACTGACAGCCAGTACGTGTTTGTAAATCAGCTTCATAAGAATCAAAAACATGAAAAGAAGAAGCAAATCAATCAACAAAACAATACCCAATAACTGACAGAGATTGTGTGTGTGTGTGTGTGTGTGTGAGAGACCACGTCAGCTTACCTGGTCAGGTGCAGTCTCGGGTGTAAGGGAGAAGGGTAACAGAAGTCAAATGTCGAAAGAAGGAAGACTAGTTGTCTTTTATACGTCCGACCACTCCCAGCCTGCAGGCAGCTTCCTCCCTCGCTCACTGTTGCCCAGTGTCTCTCCACCTCTCTCTCTCTCTCTCTCTCTCTCTCCCTCTCTCACTCGCTCGCACGCTCTCTCTCACCTGGGAAGTAAAAACCAGGAAGTGAAGTTGAGCTGATGTGGACTGCAGGGTTTCACCCATGTTCAGACTGCAGTCTGCAGGGAGCTCAGAGGGAACTGTGAGGTTTGTGGGGGAGAAGTGAACAACGGCACAATTACCCATCAGTCATTGCACCTTGCTGGAGCGCCGAGAACAAATCACAGAGTTCATACTGGAGTTCACATCTGTCTGTCACCATTATCAATATGTCTCTTATCATTAAACAGAACTCCCTCTGCACAGCTCGTCTCAAGGATCGGGTGCTGGTCGGCTGCAGGAACGTCTCAGATGAGATCAGAAACATAAACCATGGCACACTGAACTGAATCACTGTCAGTTTATTAGGAATGAACAACACGTTTCGCCCGTGGCTTCTGCAGGTTTGCTTATCACATGACCACTCACAGGTGCGCTAAATACACATGGTCACATGACTAATTATCACAGTTATTTCACTTTTCTTTTTCAATATTTTTTATGTCACATTCTTCATAAGGTAATTTACAGTTCATCCAAAAAGCATACAGTCCAGCTCCCAGTGTATCTTTTCTTTTTCTTTGGAAGTCTATAAACTAAACATTTTTGGAATCGTTAGAACATGAGGAATATAAAAACTAATGTTTCCATTTCTGTCAAACTCTCTATGGTGGCCATTTTGGATTTTAAACATGGAAAATATTAAAATAAATAAATAAATCAAGTTCCAAGCAGTGCAGGTGTTTACTTTCATGGCTCAATATACATTTTATTTATTCAAATATTTACAAAAAAAAAAAGAACAATGTGGATATGCATTAATTGAATTTAATGATCAAAGGTCAAAGGTCAAGGTCACTATGACCTCATAAAACATCTTTACAGCTGTAATTCATTTGCTAACATTTTACACAAATGTCTAACAGGATAAAATAATGAAGTGATGACATTTTATATCCAAAAGGTCAAAGGTCAGCTTGACTGTGACATCATCATGTTTTAACGTCATATCAGAGATACTGGATGAAGGGAGATACCCAACTGTAGGCTTATCCAATGTTAAGAAAACGGTTACTCTTCCTGTCTCCTAAGTGGGCGTGGTTAGCTCTCCCTCCAATCAGAGCCTGTTCTCCCTCAACCCCCCTAGTGTCAGAATATTGGGAAGATGTGTGGCTTGTGGAAAATGAACCCAATATTTACTTTAGTGACTACAGGGCGAAAGAATTGACCATAAATTGTGATCACGTTCATTTTCCTCATTGACGACAATACATTCAGAGCTGCCACCAGTCTCCTATGGGGGCGTGGCGCTGATGTCACTGAATCAGGAAGTGAGCTGATTTGGGTATCTCGCTTCATCCAATATCTCTGGTCATATCTCAGAAACAGATGAGGAGATATTTGATCAGATACTGACCTCTGAACACCCACTTTACACAAATGTCCTCACTTTACAAAAAAGTCCCTACTTTACAAAAAAGTCCTCACTTTACAAAAATGTCCCCACGTTACAAAAAGTCTTCACTTTACAAAATGTCCTCACTTTACAAAGGTGTTGTGACAGCAGGACTGGGTCTATATGCAGTCACATACAGAATAAATCTTGAGAGGAATAGTGAGTTCAAACTGTGTTGCTGTGAGCAGAAAGCTGCTGTGACAGTTTCCACACACAAACCACTTCCGCCTGATCTGTTTCAGTTCATGTCGACACCGACTGAACTCTGCTGCTGCTGCCATAGACAGATACTGAGACACCGGGCCCCTGTCATGAAATAGGCCCCCAGCCCTCTGACATATAGAAGCAACACACCCAGACTCAAAGGGTCTCTTTGTAGTCGTCAAGTGTCTCTTTATAGTAATCTTCATCTCTCTGTGGTTGTTTTAGTCACTTTGAGTACTCAGTTAGAAAGTCTTCACATTTTTGAGATGGGACACAGAGATGTAACCACTACCTTTGAATATCTGCACAAATCCATATGGCAAAAATTATTGATCTTGATCTGTGGTCATTTTGCATCTCGCTGTGGTCATTTTGTGTCATTTTGCATCTCTCTGTGGTCATTTTGCGTCATTTTGCATCTCTCTGTGGTCATTTTGCATCTCTCTGTGGTCATTTTGCGTCATTTTGCATCTCTCTGTGGTCATTTTGCATCTCTCTGTGGTCATTTTGCGTCTCTCTGTGGTCATTTTGCATCTCTGTGGTCATTTTGCATCTCTCTGTGGTCATTTTGCGTCATTTTGCATCTCTCTGTGGTCATTTTGCCTCTCTCTGTGGTCATTTTGCGTCATTTTGCATCTCTCTGTGGTCATTTTGCATCTCTCTGTGGTCATTTTGCGTCATTTTGTGTCATTTTGCATCTCTCTGTGGTCATTTTGTGTCATTTTGCATCTCTCTGTGGTCATTTTGCCTCTCTCTGTGGTCATTTTGCGTCATTTTGCATCTCTCTGTGGTCATTTTGCATCTCTCTGTGGTCATTTTGCGTCATTTTGCGTCATTTTGCATCTCTCTGTGGTCATTTTGCATCTCTCTGTGGTCATTTTGCGTCATTTTGCATCTCTCTGTGGTCATTTTGTGTCATTTTGTGTCATTTTGCATCTCTCTGTGGTCATTTTGTGTCATTTTGTGTCATTTTGCATCTCTCTGTGGTCATTTGTGTGTCTTTGTAGTTTCTCGGTTGTCTTTCCAGCAAAATAATGTTAACATTACTTCCTCCAGTGGTTTGAGCAGTCGGCCCTTACAGTAATCCATCAGCAGCCTCACCCACAGTACTGTACCTGCAGTGAATTCTGGGACTTGAAGTTCATCGCAAGTGTCTCTTTATAGTAATCTGCATCTCTCTGTGGTTGTTTTAGTCACTTTGAGTACTCAGTTAGAACGTCTTCACATTTTTGAGATGGGACACAGAGATGTAACCACTACCTTCGAATATCTGCACAAATCCATATGGCAAAAATTATTGATCTTGATCTGTGGTCATTTTGCATCTCGCTGTGGTCATTTTGTGTCATTTTGCATCTCTCTGTGGTCATTTTGCGTCATTTTGCATCTCTCTGTGGTCATTTTGTGTCATTTTGCATCTCTCTGTGGTCATTTTGCATCATTTTGCATCTCTCTGTGGTCATTTTGCATCTCTCTGTGGTCATTTTGTGTCATTTTGCATCTCTCTGTGGTCATTTTGCGTCATTTTGCATCTCTCTGTGGTCATTTTGCATCTCTCTGTGGTCATTTTGCATCTCTCTGTGGTCATTTTGCGTCATTTTGCATCTCTCTGTGGTCATTTTGCCTCTCTCTGTGGTCATTTTGCGTCATTTTGTGTCATTTTGCATCTCTCTGTGGTCATTTTGCGTCATTTTGCATCTCTCTGTGGTCATTTTGTGTCATTTTGTGTCATTTTGCATCTCTCTGTGGTCATTTTGCATCTCTCTGTGGTCATTTTGTGTCATTTTGTGTCATTTTGCATCTCTCTGTGGTCATTTTGCATCTCTCTGTGGTCATTTTGTGTCATTTTGTGTCATTTTGCATCTCTCTGTGGTCATTTGTGTGTCTTTGTAGTTTCTCGGTTGTCTTTCCAGCAAAATAATGTTAACATTACTTCCTCCAGTGGTTTGAGCAGTTGGCCCTTACAGTAATCCATCAGCAGCCTCACCCACAGTACTGTACCTGCAGTGAATTCTGGGACTTGAAGTTCATCGCAGGTGAGCATTACAATGGCAGCTCTTGACACAAAGTGCATTAGAATCAGTGCTAAGGAAAGTTAAAGTCTGCATGTTAACACAGCATTTACACTCATTTTTGTTAGAGTGTTCTTATTGTCTCTGTGATGGATTGTGTTCCTGCTCTGCTCATACATGCTGCATTCCTCAGTCCAGTCCAGCACAACACACACACACACACTCACCTGACATACCTGAGCCAGTCCAGACGTGTGGGTGTGAGGAGGGAGAGCGACATGTTAAAACTTGGAGGCTTCACCTTACTTCTTCACATGAGTCAGTGGTAACACCTCACAGTACTGCTACACTGTTAAAGCATGTACTATTACTGCTAACTCACGATCCAGAGTGAATGTAGTTTAGTTTCTGTAGCTGTGGCAGTAGTGCTAGCGACAGTTTGTGTTGCTGTACAAGTAGTGGTTGTAGTAACTTCAGCAGTTGCAGTAGTAAAGACATCATAGTTGTAGTTGTAGTACTACTCATGGTAGTTTAAGTATCTGTACAAGTAGCATTAGTAGTAACTTTAGCAGTAGCAGTAGTAATAGAAGTGGCTTTAGTAGTAGCAGCAGTAGTACTAGTGGCAGTTTTGGTTGCTGCACAGTAGCATTAGAGGAAACTTTAGCAGCAGCAGTAATGGAAGTAGCTTTAGTTGTAGTAGTAGCATAGCTGCTAACTCTCATGTGAAGTAGTTAATCCTTAGCATTTAAACTTTATATTTAGTTCCTTATATGTGTTGTGAGAGCATGTAAAGGCATTTGGAGCTTTGTAAATGTCAAAAATGCTAAATTAGCAGCAAAGAGTACTTTATGTTAGCAGCCAAATTAAAATAATAGCCTGTTGCTGCAGCAGCCATCCTTTCAAGCAGCTGGGCAGAGCAAGCAGTAGATAGGCCAAAAATTCTGCTGTCATAAATTTAGTTAGATCCCAATCAAAATATATTCAACCACCATGATTTTTGCTTTAAATCCAAAATGGGTCTCGTGTCCATAAAGTAATAGGCTATATGCCACATAGACAAGTCCTAGTTTCTGCTTTTAACTAGTTCAGTCACTCTGAGCTGAATGCAGGCTCACTTGTGAAGGCCCTGCGGGTCAGGGTGGCCTTGAATGAATGTAGGTATTGCCCATCTCCACAGTGCTACCCCTAACCGCACCACAATGCAGGAAGTCACATGCGGGGGATCAGGATCACATCTACCAAATCAGCTGACAAACAAAGATTTTATGTGGAGGCCTAAACGACAAAATTGTGGTCAGCCCGCTGAATCTCATTCCAAGGATTTTTGATAAGTTGGCAGCCCTGCAGCAGTACTAGTGGCAGTTTTAGTAGCTGCACAAGTAGTCGTAGTAGTAACTTTAGCAGCATCAGTAACGGCAGTAGCTCTAGCAGTAGCTGTAGTAATGGCAGTGGCTTTAGCTGTAGTAGTAATACTAGTGGCAGTTTTAGTTGCTGCACAGTAGCATTAGTAGTAACTTCAGTAGTAGCAGTAGTAATATTTAGTTGTAGTAGGAGCACCAGCGACAGTTGAAGTTGCTGTACTAGTAGTGGTTGTAGTAACTGTAGCAGTAGCTGCAGTAGCTTCAGCTTTAGTCGTGGTATCTGCTGCAGTATTTGCGGCTGTACTGGTAGTACTGCAGCTACCAGCAGTGGCCCTATCTTAAACTGTGTTAGTAGTTAGGCAGTAGCCTAGTAAGAGTACTAGAGGTATCAGCAGCAGCAGCTGGTGTAGACGGAGTAAAGGTAGCAGTAGTTGTTGCAGTATGTGAGGTAGAGTCCTTCATATCTTCCATTTAAAAAAAACCTGTTATTATTGTAATATTTTACAGCAGCAGCCTCAGGGTGATTTGGAGCATTCTGATTGGATGATTCTTCAGTTTTGTGACCTTTGACCCTGGAGAGCAGAGGAATTTAAAACATGGAGGGCCATCAATCTGGTCTGGTGTGTGTGTGTGTGTGTGTGTGTGTGTGTGAGAGAGAGAGAGAGAGAGAGAGAGAGAAGCAGAAAAGGTGTGGTGAGTCAAACTGGCAAGTTTATACAAGCTACCATCTACAGTATGCATACCCTGGGGAAACAGAAACACACACACACACACACACACCCATCCAATCTGCATTAACAGCACACACACACATTCTCTGTTTCTGTCTTTGGTGACAGGAAGTACAAACTCAAACCAAACCCCATTCGCACTTTGATCCTTTTCAGTAAGACTGCAGTCTGACAAGAACCGGGACAAACTGTGAGAAGAAATGCTCCGCTGAGTCTCTGCACGTCTGACCAAACTCCAGGGTCAGTTTAGTTTTATGTCACATTTCTAGAACACTCTGAATGTGTCCCATTAACACAGAGAGGCAGCATCAGTGAGCTCAACTCTGCAACACATAAAATCTTTAATCGCTCTCAGACTTGTCATAAAATCTACAAAAACCTGATGAGATTCTGCACTGAGGGATGCAGCTACATTCAGACTGTGGTTTTCTCTCTTCTTCACGTCTTACTGCAGTTTCAGCGCACACAGTAGGTGGAGGTATCTTTGTAGCACTGCTGTCCCCAGCAGCATACACAGTCACTGCAGCACTAGTGCTAGCTGTAGCAGTAGCTGTTATAGTAGTAAAGTTAGCAGTAGCTGTAGTTGCAGTGGTAGGACCTTTAGCAGTTATTGGCTGCACCAGTAGAAGGGGTAAGCTAGGCTAACGGTTTCCATTTGCTCCCAGTCGTTGTGCTAAGCTAGGCTAATATTTCCCCCTGCCTCCTGTCTTTGTGCTAGGCTAGGCGAAGCATGTCCTTGTCATGTATGTGGCCTTTGAGAGGAGTTCAGCTGCCATTTTATGGAGGCTAAAGAATGTCAACGAGAGCAGAGGAAGTGCTGAATATCACACACACACTCACACACACACTTCCTCTGTAACGGTGAACTTTTCTGAGTCAAGTTGAAAGAAGTGGAGGCGAGCGAGATAAGAGGAAGTGGTGTCTTTGCTGCAACATGAACGAATATCAAGTGCGTGTGTGTGTGTCCTTATAAGGCAAAGCAGAGCAGACATCAGTCTGATGTGTGTAGCTGTGATCGCACACACACACACACACACACGTCACACACAGTTTTATCGTGATGTTCACACATCTTAATGAACTGTTTTTGTGTTGTTAAACCACAGAGACGCTGCACGTCGTCTAAACAGATCACGCCTTTTTCCTGTCACAAGCTACACTTCCCGTTCAGACAACTGCAGGCCTGAGACACACACACACACACACACACACACACACACACACACACACACACACACACACTGATGTCTTTCCATAACCAACAGAGATGGATAATTTTCACACTTTCACTCTAGTTTTCTTTAAGATGTGCACCACTGAAATTAATCCCCAGAGAAAAATCTTCTGAAGACAACAGGAAGTACTTCAGACTAAAAGTAGGAAGTGTAAATGTGTCATCTGCACAGTTTCAGTGGGCTGTTCTCTGCTCAAAACTTCCTAAAATACACAAATGAACATCAGATCTGTTCCTTAATTTGCACCTATATAGAAGAGTTTACTGCAGAAATTCAGATATGTCTTTCATGTCAGTTAAAATTCATCTTTAATATATGATTATGTACATCTTTCTTTATCTGGTGTCATCCCCTTAATAACACTTTAACTCAGCGATTATTAATTAGGAGATTAAGATTTAGTTTCACTGGACGACACTTTTGCTCACTGGGCTGTCCACATACTTTTGGCCACATGCTGTAACAGTGACGCCCCCTGTTGGACACGTGCAGCTACAACATGTGGATCAAACCAGTCAGATATGAACATACGGTCATTAAACACTCAGCTGGTCTCCATGGAAACATTAACATTCATTCTGTTTTCTGTTTCTGTTTCCTATCAAAGTTAACTCAGTATTTGATAATTATTAAATGTTTAACATTTTCTGCTGTGACAAGACTTCTGAAGCACTTCTTTTTGGTAGTTTAGTACTTCCTGCTCTGTGTAGAATATTCACCACTTCAATAACCTCAAAGAGATAAAGTCAGGATATTTCTAAAAAAAAATCAGGATATTTTGAGAAAAAGTAGTATTTCAAGAACAAAGTGTTATTTCAGAGAGAAAAGTTGGAGCATCATAGTTTTAGTATCGTCACTAAAAAACATTGTTTTGAGAAACAGCTGAAATATTTCAAGAATTAGTTTGATACAAGAAAAATGTATTTGAAGGAAAAATCAACACAATAATATTTTGAGAGAAAAAGGAAAAATTTCTAGATTGCAGTTTTGAGTAAAATGAGAATATTTTGAATGTTGAATTATTGTAATTGAAAGTCACAATATTGTGAGAACAATGTGATAAAATTAGAAAAAATATGTTACAAATATGTGAATTTAAAGAATAAGTGGTAATGCAAGAAAAAATATAAAAAAATAGATTTTTTAAAAATATATTAAAAATGTAATATTATGAGAAAGACTCATATTTGTAATAAATAATATTTAAAGAAATAATACAGGAACAAGGTTGAAACACTTAAAGAATAATGTGATAAGAAAATTAATGTTAAAAAATTCTTGTAATATTTTGAGAATTAAAATGTTTGAAATTCACAAAGAGACACAAACGACAAAGTGAGGCTCAGATAATGTTTAATTATCCTAATTATCCATCTTTCTCCAGCTGTAACCATGGTTACCCAGCAATCCCATGTTGCCGTGTGTCTGGCCGGGGGGGGGGGGGGGGTCATGACATTACAAATAAGACTTATTATGAATTATAATTATTAACTACTGAAAACATCACTGAATGATGTTTGGACTATATTTTACATTCTTTTCTTTACAAAAAGAACTTACAACACAGAGAATGTGTGTGTGTGTGTGTGTGTGTGTGTGTGTGTGTGTGTGTGTGTAACTAGGTACAGTCCTGGTTTAACACTGACTCTCGCTGAGCTTCATTCAAAATGCTGGCTGCGTGTGTGCTTATGGCAGTGTGTGTTCCAGTGTGTGTGTGTGTGTGTGTGCGTGTGTGTGTGTGTGTGTGTCAGCGGTCGAGGACGTGGGTCTTGTAGAGGCGGTTCATCTGCTCGAGGAAGATGAAGGTGAGGACTGTGTGAGGACCGAGCCGAGCGTAGTACGGCGTGAAACCTTTCCACAGAGAGAAGAAACCCTCGTTTTTCACCACTCGCAGCAACACCTCCTGATGGACCGAGACAGGAAATGACACGTCAGCGCACCGAGCTACATGCTTTTATTCTACAGAGGAAGAAGAACACCGAGCTACATGCTTTTATTCTACAGAGGAAGAAGAACACCGAGCTACATGCTTTTATTCTACAGAGGAAGAAGAACAGAGAGCTACAGGGTTTCCGAGGATGTAGCTGAGATGAAAACATCTGGCATGTTGAGTTAAAATATTTTGAGGCAAAAGTCGTAGTTTAATGAAAACTGTCACGTCATGTTTCTAGAAAAAGGCAGAATATTTAAAAAAAGAATTATGGTGGCCCTGATGTTTAAAATAAATAAATAAATAAATAAAATTAAATAAGAAATCTCCATATATTTTATAAGAAAATGATAACACGTGTAAAATTTATGAACCTTTTGGGAAAACAATACTAATGTTGCATGTGAGCTAAAGTATTCTGTGTGTCCAGTCACGTTAGTTGCGTCATCAGTGATCGATAACAGACGATAACAAAAGGACGAAGATCAGTGGCTGCACGGACTCATCACTAGTTTAACCCTTTCATGTCCCTTCAGTGCTGATCCTCTCTCTAGGATTCATTTCAAGGGACAGTACCAGGAACTCCCCACACAGGCCCTCAGACTTTAAATAAAGATTTATGTGACTCACCAAACCATTTTTGTACTCGGGCTTCCCGTCGATCATCCTCATGTTCTGGATCCTGAGACAAAAATAGAAGGTCAACACTTTGTTTACAAACTCAACAGCAGCCTGTTACAGTTTACAGTCTCACCTGGTCTTAATTATGTTGGTTACAGTTTACAGTCTCACCTGGTCTTAATTATGTTGGTTAGAGTTTACAGTCTCACCTGGTCTTAATTATGGTGGTTACAGTTTACAGTCTCACCTGGTCTTAATTATGTTGGTTACAGTTTACAGTCTCACCTGGTCTTAATTATGGTGGTTAGAGTTTACAGTCTCACCTGGTCTTAATTATGTTGGTTAGAGTTTACAGTCTCACCTGGTCTTAATTATGGTGGTTAGAGTTTACAGTCTCACCTGGTCTTAATTATGTTGGTTACAGTTTACAGTCTTACCTGGTCTTAATTATGGTGGTTAGAGTTTACAGTCTCACCTGGTCTTAATTATGTTGGTTACAGTTTACAGTCTCACCTGGTCTTAATTATGGTGGTTACAGTTTACAGTCTCACCTGGTCTTAATTATGTTGGTTACAGTTTACAGTCTCACCTGGTCTTAATTATGTTGGTTACAGTCTCACCTGGTCTTAATTATGTTGGTTACAGTTTACAGTCTCACCTGGTCTTAATTATGGTGGTTACAGTTTACAGTCTCACCTGGTCTTAATTATGTTGGTTAGAGTTTACAGTCTCACCTGGTCTTAATTATGTTGGTTACAGTTTACAGTCTCACCTGGTCTTAATTATGTTGGTTAGAGTTTACAGTCTCACCTGGTCTTAATTATGGTGGTTACAGTTTACAGTCTCACCTGGTCTTAATTATGTTGGTTACAGTTTACAGTCTCACCTGGTCTTAATTATGGTGGTTACAGTTTACAGTCTCACCTGGTCTTAATTATGGTGGTTAGAGTTTACAGTCTCACCTGGTCTTAATTATGTTGGTTACAGTTTACAGTCTCACCTGGTCTTAATTATGTTGGTTACAGTTTACAGTCTTACCTGGTCTTAATTATGGTGGTTAGAGTTTACAGTCTCACCTGGTCTTAATTATGGTGGTTAGAGTTTACAGTCTCACCTGGTCTTAATTATGTTGGTTACAGTTTACAGTCTCACCTGGTCTTAATTATGGTGGTTAGAGTTTACAGTCTCACCTGGTCTTAATTATGTTGGTTACAGTTTACAGTCTCACCTGGTCTTAATTATGGTGGTTAGAGTTTACAGTCTCACCTGGTCTTAATTATGGTGGTTAGAGTTTACAGTCTCACCTGGTCTTAATTATGGTGGTTACAGTTTACAGTCTCACCTGGTCTTAATTATGGTGGTTACAGTTTACAGTCTCACCTGGTCTTAATTATGTTGGTTACAGTTTACAGTCTCACCTGGTCTTAATTATGTTGGTTAGAGTTTACAGTCTCACCTGGTCTTAATTATGGTGGTTAGAGTTTACAGTCTCACCTGGTCTTAATTATGTTGGTTACAGTTTACAGTCTCACCTGGTCTTAATTATGGTGGTTAGAGTTTACAGTCTCACCTGGTCTTAATTATGGTGGTTAGAGTTTACAGTCTTACCTGGTCTTAATTATGTTGGTTACAGTTTACAGTCTCACCTGGTCTTAATTATGGTGGTTAGAGTTTACAGTCTCACCTGGTCTTAATTATGTTGGTTACAGTTTACAGTCTCACCTGGTCTTAATTATGGTGGTTACAGTTTACAGTCTCACCTGGTCTTAATTATGTTGGTTACAGTTTACAGTCTCACCTGGTCTTAATTATGGTGGTTACAGTTTACAGTCTCACCTGGTCTTAATTATGGTGGTTAGAGTTTACAGTCTCACCTGGTCTTAATTATGGTGGTTAGAGTTTACAGTCTCACCTGGTCTTAATTATGTTGGTTACAGTTTACAGTCTCACCTGGTCTTAATTATGGTGGTTACAGTTTACAGTCTCACCTGGTCTTAATTATGGTGGTTAGAGTTTACAGTCTCACCTGGTCTTAATTATGTTGGTTACAGTTTACAGTCTCACCTGGTCTTAATTATGGTGGTTACAGTTTACAGTCTCACCTGGTCTTAATTATGGTGGTTACAGTTTACAGTCTCACCTGGTCTTAATTATGGTGGTTAGAGTTTACAGTCTCACCTGGTCTTAATTATGGTGGTTACAGTTTACAGTCTCACCTGGTCTTAATTATGTTGGTTACAGTTTACAGTCTCACCTGGTCTTAATTATGGTGGTTAGAGTTTACAGTCTCACCTGGTCTTAATTATGTTGGTTACAGTTTACAGTCTCACCTGGTCTTAATTATGGTGGTTAGAGTTTACAGTCTCACCTGGTCTTAATTATGTTGGTTACAGTTTACAGTCTCACCTGGTCTTAATTATGGTGGTTAGAGTTTACAGTCTCACCTGGTCTTAATTATGGTGGTTACAGTTTACAGTCTCACCTGGTCTTAATTATGTTGGTTAGAGTTTACAGTCTCACCTGGTCTTAATTATGGTGGTTACAGTTTACAGTCTCACCTGGTCTTAATTATGTTGGTTACAGTTTACAGTCTCACCTGGTCTTAATTATGGTGGTTAGAGTTTACAGTCTCACCTGGTCTTAATTATGGTGGTTAGAGTTTACAGTCTCACCTGGTCTTAACGATGTCAACGGGCATCGATGCTGCCGTGGTAACCAGACCACTAATCATACTAGCACAGAAGTGACACAAAATATCGTCCCCAAAATAACCTGAAAACACACAGAAAGTACACATTACAGTACATGTTTATTGTGTGTACCTGAGTGTGGTATTTAATGTGCATAGTGTGTACCTGTGTCCAGCAGCGCCTGTTTGGCCTGAGAGTAAGAGGCCAGCTGAGCTGCGTTCACCACCACTGCTCGAGCCATGGTGGGAACACACCCCTACAACGAACAAACAAACAAACAACAAAACGTAATGTTAGCAGACTGAGAAAATGTTAAAAGGTTAAAGGGAGGAAGGGACATAAATGAACCTCACCCTCCATAACGTGGTGACGCCTTCTTCTCTGGTGATTCGAGCCAGAGCGTTAAAAACATTTGTGTAACCTCTCCTCTGGTCTGCAGGGAGACTGGAGAGACAGACAAAAGCATCACCACAGAGTCATCACCATGTGAACTGGTTTCATGTTGTCATGTGATCAACCACCAATCAAACCCAACACATAAACACATGACTGAGTCAAACATATTTGTGACTACAGATGATCAGCTGTGTCTGTCCATCTGTCTCACCGTCCGTCAGCTGTCATCCTGATCAGAGCGACCTCTGCTGGCGTCCCCACAAATGCACCTGTAGCTCCAGCTGTCATACCGATCAGAGCCTGCAGGGGGAGCACACTGTTACTCTGTGTAAAACACACCAACCTGACCTCAGAGAACTAGCGTCTAGCGTTGATGCACGTCGCTTGTGTCTCAGCTAAGAAAGTCGCACATGAACACGCCACAAAGGCTACAGCTGACAGCCAATGAGCATTTGTTCTGTGCCTGCTTGAGAGGAAATAACTCTCCACATCAGGGCCTTAAGTGTGTGACAGGATTCGGCTGACTCTCTGTTGCTATTAGCAACCACTACAGTTATAACTGACATCGATACAGCCTCCACTCTGTCACACATCAACAGCCACCTCTGATCCACTCTTCACACGTTTTCATCTTTTATTAGAAATATTTCATGTTTGTCTGTAATCTGAGATGTTACTTTCCAAGCTAGCCCTTACATGAGCTGTCGTAAGCTAATGTGTTGCCATGGCAACGTTCTACACTGAAATCACCGGCAGGCACTTTGACTGTTTTCAGCTCTCATATATGAACTGACACTGCTTTCAGTGACAGAACCTGAAGTGTCAGATGAAGTTGAAGCCCTGAAAACAGGAAGTTAACATTTTCGTACCTTGAGGAAGAAGTTTGGCGGTCGTCCGTCAGCTCCGGTCATCTTCTCAAACAGGATGGTGTAGATTCCCAGACGAGTCGTCGTATACGTCGCCTGACGCAACAAACCTGCAGACAGACTGACAAGCAGAAAATAAACATGTTTTTTAATATTTTTTCTTTATTAAAAAAAAAGCATTTGTTGTTTTTTTTCAGTAAAATTTTATGTTTTTTTTAATTTTTGATAAATAACTATTTCTTTTATTTATTTTCAATAAAAAACAATCTGTATTCTTAATTAGAATTTCTTGTTTTATTTTTGATGACTATACATTTGTTGATTTTTTTCTGATAATAAATGTGTTGTTTTTATATTTGATAAATACACGTGATGTTTTTATTTTCTTAAACATAAACATTCGTTTTTTATTTTTAATGAAAAAACATTAGTTTTTCATGAATTACACATTAGTTGTTTTTGTTTTTGATGACTTAAGATTTACTGCCTTTATTTTTAATAATTAAAACATTGACTGCTTTTATTCTTAGTAAATACTTAGTTACTTGGTTCTTAATAAATAATGTTTTTGCTTTTAATAAGTTAAATGTTTTTTTTATTAAACATGTTTTTTTATTCTTAGAAAATACAACTTTTTTACTTTAAATAATTAAACATTCAGTTTTTTTATTTGTAATGATTAGAACATTTGTTGCTTTTATTTCTAGTAAATACAATTTTGTTTTGCTTTTAATAATTAAACTTTTAGTTTTTATTTTAATAAATCATAATAATAATTCATTTTTTAAACAACATCAGTATTTTCTTAAATAAACATTGTTTTTTATTTTTAATTATTAAACATTTGTTGTTTTATTTTTACATGAATAAACATCTAAATGACTTCATTATGAACAGTGTGGAGACGCTGGTCGGTGATGGTGGTTTTGTGAGACAGGTTGTTTACAGATAACAAAAGCAGGTGAAGCGTCAAATGTCGCATCAAATGAATTTATCAGGTACAGTGTTAAATGAAGCGTCAGGTGACGTGGTGGATGAAGAGGCAGGTAATGCGTCAGGTACCCGGTGTAGATGCCTCTGACTCCCTCATTCTTCAGGATGGAGAACAGAGCGTGGAAGCTGGTTTTATACTCTCGAGCCTTCGTGCCCTGACCGCTCAGCTGCATCCTGTTCTTCACCAGGTCCAACGGCTGCACGAAGACTGTGGCACCCATCCTGGACACACACACACACACACACACAGAGTAAGACACACACACACACACACACACACACACACACACACACACACAGACAGAGACAGGTCGAGGTATAGGTGGTGCGTTCACTGACACAGTAATAACAGTGTGTTATCAGAGCTCTGAACAGTTTGTACTGCAGCAAATCAACTCTTTATCAGTCAGGAACCAAAGCTGTGTAAACTGAGGTTCATTCACCTGCTGACCAGCTGAACACTGATCAATCCCATCGTTACCTCACAACAGACGCTCATCTCAATGAAGTCACTGATACAAAAGCTCCGTCCATACTCAACTGTTTGACCTTCATTGTTATAATTATTGATGTATGTGAGTGTCCACAGAGAGACAGACGTCTCACTCAGACTGTGGCCTCTGATCAATGTCCACAATCACTGCACATGGTGAGGACAGTCTGATGTCCACAGCACTCATGATACTGTGGAGAAGAATACAGTTAATGCTGACAGGATCACAAAGGACGGACACACTGAAGTCAGTCTGACACCAGCAGCTGTCCCTCGTGCATGCTCCTTCATGTGTCGTGCACGCGCCTGAGATGTTTTAAAGTGTGTTGGAGGGTCGTGACATTTAAAGGATATGCAGAGGCAGCTGTGGGGGGGACACAAGATGGGTCAGTGTGTGTCTTTATAGTGTCCACTCAGTGTGTGTAGTCTGCGCACTGTAAAAAATGACCCACAGCTGAAGGACAAAACAAATCGACTTCAATTAAAAGCCTGGTCTCAATTAAACACCCGGTGCCTTCTACTAGCCTGGTGTGGCTACACATGCTGTCAACTAAAGGCCTGTCTCTATTAAAGGCCTGGTCTGGTTGCCAAGTTGCTGTTATCTTCATACAGTGAATGACAGCAGCAGAGAGGGAGCAGGACAGAGGACAGAGGACAGAGGACAGGAGGAATGACGTACAGCGGCTGATAAAAACTAACCTTCAGTCAGTACTGTGATGTCAGGAATATTATTTATATAGTGACTTTTCTGCTGCTCTAGAAACAACATCTAGTTAGATTTAACATGTCCAATAATCATGTTCTGAATTCATTCTTTTTAAATGTATATATTTTCTAAAAAGAAATTAGAAGGAGAACCGCAAGGCACATCAATAAGAGAAGTTAAATCGGTAACATCTTCACGATACCCATCACTGCTAACGATCCGGTCCCGGTGTTTCCTCCACAGGCTCCACTTCACTCAGCTGCCCGATAAACCCGCTGCTTCTTCCCACTTTAACCTGAATAACAAACCAGGGCTCGGTGCTCCGGTTGGATCCAAACGGAGAGCCGGGGCTAGCTCAGAGACTAGCGGAGGCTAACTGGCTGTGCTTCCCTCCGGTCACGCTGCGGCTAACGCTCCGCTAGCCGCTCCCAGCTAGCTCCGGTTTGTTATTCAGGTTAAAGTGTGAAGAAGCAGCGGGTCTGTGGGGCAGCTGAGTGAAGTGGAGCCTGAGGAGGAAGCACCGGTTAGCCCCGGTTTCACTACAGGCAGATTCACTCGCTACAGGGGCGAGGAAATAAAACCTGAACAGCCAATCAGAGTGATCTCTCTCACTGACAAGCTCCGCCGCCGATTCAACATGCTCAATCGGCCGAAAAGCCGCCGACCGTCGGCTTGGTGTGTCAGGGCCTTAAGTCAACAGGTCTGAACGGATCAGAGAAAGAAGTGAGCTGCAAACAACCATTATTTCTGTAATGGATTATTTTCTGGTTGAGTCGTTTATGAAACATCAGACACAGGGAGAAAAAGTCCCTGGAACACGCTTTTAAAGCTCAAGGTGACGTCATCGCAAAAAGATAAAGCTTCTGCAAACTTTACACCCACAGACCATCGATGATTATTCAATCAGGCGACTGTTGCAGCTCAGTGACGTCTCTCCTTATCTGTGATCAGCCTGTCAATCTGTGTGTGTGTGTGTGTGCACAGTCAAACCAGTTTGACCACATGCATACCTGTTCTCTGTCCTGTGTGTGTGTGTGAGTGTGTGAGAGGGGCTCCACTGTATTAACTCAAGCCTTTAAAACCCTTATGACATCATGAGAGAGCGTGGGCTCCATCAGCCTGTAAACCCGACCACAGGAGCTGCTGTGGGGCTAAACTCAGCCTGAATAACCCCCTTTGTTTACTCCATTTACTCTACCCCTTTTTGCACAGAGATGGTGCTGTAGAGCTGCTGTCAGTAATAGTAATAATACTAATAATATAAAGTAAGAAAAGGACGGACTGTGCTGTAAATAGTGACATGTTTATTATGAATACAGTCCACCTGATGCTGGTGTTGTTTCATCTCACTATCACTATCCTCATTCAGATTTATAAAGAAACCACAGATTATATTCAGCCGCAAAATAAGTCTGAAAAGCTGCAAATCAAATCAGAAGTACAGAGAGTTGCTGACTAGAGATGATACACCAGATGGTGTGAACCAGCAGGTTATAGCAAGGAATATTTTTTCAGCAGTAGAATTACAATTAGTTGCCTGTTTCAAGCTTGCAAGTGAATTATCGACTATTAAAATCGTTTCACACAAATTTATTTAAAAAAACAAAATAAAGCAAAAAAACAAAACAGAAATATATTTAAAAAGTACAGACACTGTCATTTTATGATAAAAATGAAAAACAAAACAAAACATAAAATACATTTATATATCAATGCTCCACACCAGGTGCATGAACTTGTGCAACCTTTCTGTAGTAACATATGAATGAATAAATATTTAGGGCAACAGATGTTAAAACGCCGTGAACCAATCAACACATAAATAATAAATATATAAAAGTTAGAAACTGACTTGGTAGAAAAACATAAATGCTCTTGTCAGAAGTAAAACCTTATGTACTGTGAGAGCTGTTAGCTCAGCTGTGAGCATCCGCTAACAGAAGCTAATGCTAAAGCTAATCACGTATAAATGTAACTACAACAACCAGAATAACGATCAGCTCTCCGGTGACCTCCCGTGCGTGGAGACAGCATTAGTCATGCACTTATTCTGTTTCTATTATCTCCTGTTAGCTTCTCTGTTAGCTGCTCTGCTAGCTTCTCCGTTAGCTCTCCTGTTAGCCGCTCCCCTGACTGCTAACTGACATTAGCACGTTAGCATGTGAGCTAGCGGCAGCACCTACCCGGCCAAGCCTCCGAACAAGAACTTGATGGCCTTCGGGGAGGTCTTGGGCTTCTTGTCCGCCATGTTTCCGTCGGTCGGTCAGAGCCCGCAGTCCCCCGGTCAGATTCTAGCTGCCTGCCTGCCTCTGTGTGCCTCTGAGCCGGAGGGTCTCCCAGCTCTCTCACCGGTACAGCAGATGCAGCAGCCGGGACAAGGTGACTCCCTGGAACAGGCAACGTCCGCCAGACCGGAGACACGAACAACCAGTGGACCAATCAGGAGGCGAGGACGAAAATCAACGAGCAGTGACGATTGTTTTGCTGCCTTCAACGTCACATCGGCGGCTCGTTAATACGAGAATCATTTTAAAAGTCACTTGTATAAAAATTTAAAGAGATTTCATTTAAGATTTTGTGTGAATACAAAATAATTACCAATAGTAGTATAATAATGACTCTTAAACATTTATCATCACTCTCTACCACTGTAATGATTTGATCCTTCTTGTAGCAAGCGGAGAGTTTGCGCAAAATCATTTCTTAATTGTAGGGGGATTTGTGATTTATTTCCGACAGTTCCTGAATGCATCAGCAGCTGCCCCACAGCCCAGATTAATCTATAAAAGTAATCAATTACTAATAAAATGTATAAGAAATAGGTTTTAAAAAATCAGTAAATACAAATATAATGATAAAATTTGTAATTTTCTAATTAAAAATGAATATAATGATGGCAATTAAAACAATAATAAAATAATAATTGAAATACAAATAAACTTGTAAAACCCTTTTCTAGGAACATATAAATAAAAACAAATAATGGAATTATGAATATATCCACACAATGAACCAATGCAAAGATAAACAATACATAAATAAATCGAAATTTTAGAAAATGAATTGTTAGAAAAAATAAAGGAGTAGCTAAAAGTATATGAAGTAAAACAACTGAACACGTGTGTTTTATTTTATTTTATTCTATTTTATCTTATTTCATTAGCGTATTAAAGTTTTCCCATTTCTTACGTGGACTGATAGATAGATAGATAGATAGATAGATAGATAGATAGATAGATAGATAGATAGATAGATAGATGAGGAGTTAATAAGGAGAGATAATAATATGTTATTTTGATTGTCTAAGTCAAAGTTAAATAAACAATAAATGGATTAAATATGTTTGTAAACATTCATTTTTCACTCCCAACGTAAACACAGGAAGTGACTGACGTGCCTGATATCCAATAGAATGCCGGTCTGTCCTCCCCCTCTACGCTCATTGGCTGAAAGCTGCAGATGGGGCGGGGCTTGCAGGATGCAACAGCTTGCTGAGGAAGTAGAGTGATCCGGAGGTGAGTAGAGACACACAGGAGAGATTCTAACGGGACAACCTGTGGTCCGACTCGATTTACCGACAGTGTCCGTGTCTGTCAACGTCTCCAGCAGGTGACGGTGACTTCTGCTGCGTCATGTTGCCGTTATTTCACCGGTTATTCTCTGACGGGTCGGTGTGACGAGGCAGCTAGCGTTAGCTAAGCTCTGCGAGCTAATAACAAGTTAGCATAGTTCGCTCTTTATTTATTTCATTATTGTCATTAATTATGACATACAAAACGTGTTATACCGCATGTTAGCGTTGGCACATATAAAACATGACGTTTAAACTAGAACAGAAAAGAAAACGAGAATATTCCACATGTTGTTATGTTATTATTATCATGTCGTCATCGTCACATTTGTTGTTGTCATTGGTGGAAAAAGTACTCAGATGTTTTACTTGAGTAAAAATACCACAGTGTAGAAATACTCTGTTACAAGTACAAGTCCTGCATTGAAAATTACTCAAGTTTTAAACAGTTATCTGAATCTCTAAAGTAAATTTAGTGAGGTAACAAGTACAATCCTGACTCCTACACGCTGTGAAGAGCGTAAACACAAAAAGAAAACAATGATTTGTAAATACTTATTGACCTTTAGTCAAAGACAACAAGGTGGCAGGGAAGTAAAGGAAAGAAGGAGGTGGAAAAGTATACAAGTAGGTAGAGAAGGAAACAAGGATTTAGAGAAAGAGAGGAGGAGGTGAAGAAGGAAGCAATGAGACAAAGAAGGAAAGAGGGAGGTAGAGAAGGAAAGAAGGAGGTAAAGAAGCATAGAAGGATTTAGTGAAGGAAAGAGGGAGAGGAGAAGGAAGCAAGGTAGAGAGGGGAGGAAGGAGGTGGAGAAGGAAGCAAGGAGGTAGGAAAGGAAACAAGAAAGTAGAGAAGAAAACAAGGTGTTTGGGAAGTAAAGGAAAGAAGGAGGTGGAAAAGTATAAAGTAGGTAGAGAAGGAAACAAGGATTTAGAGAAGGAGAGGAGGAAGTGAAGAAGGAAGCAGGGAGACAAAGAAGGAAAGAGGGAGGTGGAGAAGGAAGCAAGGAGACAAAGCAGGAAAGAGGGATGTAGAGAAGCAAAGAAGGATTTTAGTGAAGGAGAGGAGGGAGGTGGAGAAGGAAACAAGGAGGAAGAGAAGAAAACAAGGTATCTGGGAAGTAAAGGAAAGAAGGAGGTGGAAAAGGATACAAGTAGGTAGAGAAGGAAACAAGGATTTAGAGAAGGAGAGGAGGAGGTGAAGAAGGAAGCAATGAGACAAAGAAGGAAAGAGGGAGGTAAAGAAGCACAGAAGGATTTAGTGAAGGGAGGAGGGAGGTGGAGAAGGAAGCAAGGTAGAGAGGGGAGGAAGGAGGTGGAGAAGGAAACAAGGAGGTAGAAAAGGAAACAAGAAAGTACAGAAGAAAACAAGGTGTTTGGGAAGTAAAGGAAACAAGGAGGTGGAAAAGTATAAAATAGGTAGAGAAGGAAACAAGGATTTAGAGAAGGAGAGGAGGAGGTGAAGAAGGAAGCAGGGAGACAAAGAAGGAAAGAGGGAGGTGGAGAAGGAAGCAAGGAGGTGAATGTGGAAAGGAGGATGAAGAGAAGGAAACATGAAAGTAGAGAAGAAAACAAGGATTTAGAGAAGGAGAGGAGGAGGTGAAGAAGGAAGCAAAGAGACAAAGAAGGAAAGAGGAAGGTGGAGAAGGAAGCAAGGAGGTGAATGTGGAAAGGAGGAGGAAGAGAAGGAAACAAGAAAGTAGAGAAGAAAACAAGGATTTAGAGAAGGAGAGGAGGAGGTGGAGAAGGAAGCAAGGAGACAAAGCGAAGGAGGGAAGGAGTTAGTGAAGAAAACAAAGAAGTAGAGAATGTAAGAAGGAGGTAGAGAAGGAAGGAGCGAGGTGGAGAAGGAAACAAGGAGGTAGAGAAAGAAAGAAGGAGGTGAAGTTTTATTCCTTTCAGGTGCAGTGATTTCAACATGAAAACAATAATTTGTGTGTTTTCTATAATCAACATATTGATGTTTTCCCATCTGCAGCAGGCGGCGATGCTGTGACATCACACGGCCGAGGCGTCCAATGACAGCACTGGGATCATGGATGCGTGTGGGACACCACACAGGGCGGACCAATGAGGACGAAGGACAGCCATGACGGACGGGGACGGGGCGGGACCACGGAGCAGGGGGGGAGGAGAGGGGACAGGGGGCAGGTGGCGGTGAGACAGGCGGGGATGGGTGAGACGGGGGGCGTGTCCCCGCTGCCTGTCTTCCTGTTCCCCTCTGAGCTGGTGTTCTACTGTGAACAGAGGAGCTCCCACAGGAGAGTGCTGACCCTGTACAACCCCTACAGCTTCAGCCTCAGCTTCAAGAGTCAGTGTCTGTCTGTTTACCTGTCTGTCTGTTTACCTGAGTGTGTAGAGTCTTTGTACAGTCTGCCCCCTGCTGGCTCTTCAGGAGATAACAGCCTGTCTGTCTGCCTCTCTGTCTGTCTGTCTGTCTCTCTGCAGTGTTGTGCACAGCTCCCTCTCTGTACAGGGTGGTGGAGGCAGAGGGGAGCGTCCGAGCTAAATCCTGTGTGGACCTGTGAGTACACTGATCATGTCGCCCAGCCCTGCGTCTATGTTTTAAACACAGCACCAAAAACTGTGACATCACTTCCTCTTCCTGTCAGGGTGGTGCGTCACCTGGATGTCTCCCCCGGCAACTGGGGCCGCAGGGACCGCTTCCGTCTGGAGGTGAGGGGAGGAGGTCAGGTGGGAGGACGGGAGATCTGGGCCGAGCTGAGAGGAGGAGGGGGAGAGGAAAAGGGAGGAGGAGTAGAGGAAGAGGAAGAGAGGAGGAGGAGGAAACAACGAGGGGAGGAGAGGAGGACAGGAGGCCAGCAGAGGGCGCTGTCTGCTCTGTCTCCTCTGCTGGTGCCCACACACACACACCTGCAGCTGCCCACCTGCACAGGTGAGATGTCGCAGATCAATAGGGAGGTACAGCAGTGCACTCTGGGAACTGGAGTCAGCTTTCTTTTGAACTTTGAAACCTTATCTGTGTGTGTGTGTGTGTGTGTGTGTGTGTGTAGGTGTGCGCAGTCTGTCTCAGTGGGTGGTGTGTGTGGTGGTGGGGGTGCTGTGTGTCGCAGTGTTGATGCTCCCCCTCCACACTGAGAGCAGCTCTGTGGTTCCACTCTGCCTGCACGTCTCCACCAATCTGAAGCTGGTCTGCGCCTACACACTGGGTAACACACACACACACACACACACACACAGTCTGATGTAGAGAAGGAAACAAGGTGTCAGAAAAGTAAAGGACACAAGAGTGAAAAAAGGATACAATAAGGTAGGGAAGAAAACAAAGAGTTAGAGAGGGAAAGAAGAGGATAGTGAAGGAGACAAGGAGGTAGAGAAGGAAAGAAGAGGTTAGAGAAGGAGATGAGGAGGTAGAGAAGGAAGGAAGAGGTTAGAGAAGGAGATGAGGTAGAGAAGGAAGGAAGAGGTTAGAGAAGGAAAGAAGAGGGTTGAGGAGAAAAGAACAAGGAGGTAGAGAGGGAAGGCAAGAGTTGGAGAAGGAAAGGAGGGAATAGAGAGGGGAAAGGGGTGAAGATGGAAAAAGGTAGAGAAGGAAAAATGATATAGAAAAGGAAACAAGGAGGTGGGGAAGGAAACAAAGAGGTGGAGAGGTAAGGCAAGAGTTGGAGAAGAAAAACGTGGAGAAGGAAAAAGGATACATAGAAGGAAAAAAGAAGGGTAGAAAGAAGGAGGTGGAGAAGGAAAGGAGGGGATAGAGAAGGAAACGAGGTAGAGAAGGAAAGGAGGAGGTGGAGAAGGAAACAAGTCTGTCTGTCTGTCTCTCAGGTCTTCTCACCATGGTGTTTCTACGGTAACCGGTGACATCGTGCTGCCGCCTCCTCTTCTGTCTGAGTGATGGCGCCGTGGCAACCAAGGACCCTGATGACCTTTGACCTCCATGCTGTCCATCAGATACACACAGACTGTCTCCATGAAGTCAACACACACACACACACACACACACACACACACACCTGAATGAGTCATCAGTGACTGTTCAACAGAGTCAGATGGAACTTTATTTAAAACAGGAGACACACACAGTCAACCTGCAGGTCGAGACCATGATGACGTCTTCAGATGGTCGTCCTCCTCAGGTGGACGTCTTAGGTGATGGTCATCTTCAGGTGGACGTCCTCAGGTGATGGTCGTCCTCCTCAGGTGGTCGTCCTCAGGTGATGGTCGTCCTCAGGTGATGGTCGTCCTCCTCAGGTGATGGTCGTCCTCAGGTGATGGTCGTCCTCCTCAGGTGGTCGTCCTCAGGTGATGGTCGTCCTCAGGTGATGGACATCTTCAGGATCAGTCAGATGGAAAAAACACATTTCTGACTTTAATTTTAATTGTTTTGCTTCGTTGTTGTAAAAATACTTTTATGTTTCCTGCTCATTAAATGTTTGTTGCTGACGTCGTGTTATTCTGTTCTCCATGTTTAAAGGGACGGTTCAACATGTTGGTCTCTGGTGGTTAGCTTAGCTTAGCATAAAGACTGGCAGACAGGGTGCGCTCCTTTTCTGCAGAACAGTCCAGCAGGAAGTGATGAAGAGCCCGGACACACAAACCAACATCACACAACTAGTGGTGATGAAGACCCCCCTGCTGCGTCGCCTCATGTGACCTTGTCTCAGCCAAAAAGTTGCACATGAACACAACACGACCAACCAGCACAATAACTGTCTACACAAGCAGACGGCGGTCGTCTGTATTGTCATCCAAGAAGGGAAACAGGAAGAGCGTCTTGATGCTAGTTAGCCAGTTAGCACGTGAACAACACGCTATTATTTAGGGACGGACTCAGCCGTGGCCGAGTCAACATACTGAATCTGTGGAAAATAAAGCCAGTGGAGTCCAACTAGTGAGACACACAACAAAAACTAGGATGACAGACACTGACTGACTGACGGCCCAACTTTGACCAACGACTGTCCATCACAACTTAAATTCAACTAAATAGAAATGCTGAAATTCGTCTGGTCTTTTTTGTGTTCAACACATTTTGACTTGTTTAGGACTTGGGACTTGACTTTGGACGTGCCTGTATTGTCTTGGAACTTGTCTTTCTTGCCTCGTGACTTGTCTGTATTGACTTGGGACTTGTCTGTAATGACTCGGGAATTTACTGACTTAACTTGGGACTTGACTTGTCTGTCTTGATTCGGGAGTTGACTGGCTTGACTCGGGACTTGTCGGACTTGAGTTGGGTGTTGAGTGTAAAGACTTGTGACTTGTAGAACAATGACTCAGTCCCTCCTCTAGTCTGTGACCTGCTGACAGGTCTGGGTAGAGGGATGTCCTCCATTCTGTGAGTTGTTGAGTTTGTGGAAACTTAATAAACTAAATATGACGTTGTATCTTTCATTGCTGCTCAGCAACAGTAATTTAGGGAGGCGGGGCCTAGCGAAGACTGAGTGATCGCGAGAACACTAATGTTCGCGAGACTTGCTTTTGACAACAGACTCCACCAGAGATCAGGACCAGAGACAGAGGAACGGAATGGAGGAGGACAAGAGAAGACAAGCAGCAGGCTCGTCCTCTGATAGCAGCGATGCTGAGGTGAGTGTTGATGACGTCATGGATAAAAAGGGCTTGACAGCAGCCACACTAAAGACACGAGGAAGAGTCTCGAGGCTCCGTGGATCATCCGCTCATTCTCTGGTTCACTCGGAGCCTCGCGGCGGCCATTTTGTTCTCCTCTGAGTTCACTGAGAAGTCACTAGAGTTATAATATTTAACAACTTTCAGTCTGGGGACAAAGCAAATGAGTTTGCTCATTATTGTTATCAGTCGGGACATTTCTGTCCTCTCACAGTATCAGCAGAGACATGTCCCTAACGTCCCTATGCACACCTACATCCTTAGGTCTGATGCGTTCATTCTCTGGTTACACATCAAATCTGGAAAAAGGAAATCTAAAAACCATCCAGGTTTGGTGTTTGCAGGTTTTTATGTCTCCTGTTTCCTGTGTTCAACTTTAACTCACTCTTCGGTTTATAGAGAGTTGCGCGCGTGGCGTCTTGCGTGATTATGCGAGAGGACAAACGGGACTCTCTGAGGGACTGTTCGTTACTTGTTAAGGGGGACGGGGTGGTGCGCAAAGTTGGAGGTATGTCAAATAATTTTGTAAGCACATGTGTTTTCAGTTTTGGCTGAGGGAAGGGGCCTACGGTTGTATTTATTTATTTATGTTACCGCAGATTTTTAAAGAAAATATGGCTCCACACCCGCTGCAGGCGGGTATTTGGTGATCGTGTTTCTTAAAATGTTTTTGTTGAAATTTTTAAAGAAAAATCGTCAAAATTCTATCAATTATCACAGCCAGAAAACCTACTGTTGAAAATCGCCAAAAAAAAAGCTTCTAAAAACAACTTGGACATGTTCCAGTAGGCAGTCCCTCCAGAAAATCGTGATCGCAATAATTAACGCAAATTCAACGAGTCTGCAATATTTGCGGGGGTTTGCAATTTTTCAAAAGACCCGCGATTTTCCCACATTTTTCGGCATTTTCCGGCCGACCAGAAGTCGTTGCGCACGCGATGTCATTTGAAACGTCAGCAGACGCGTCATCAAATGCGCTAATGGCATTGCAGTATGGAGAAACTGAGAGCTACAGTATTCACTCAGGATTTTTGCAACATTATTGGAGTCCATGTTTTGAAACTAATTGAATAAAACTAAAGAAGAGAACTATAAAAAAACATTTGCAGCTATTTTTGTAATATTCACTGCGATTATTATAGCAAGTGATTACATGGCTTATTTTTTTGGAGGTAGTAATTGGAAAAAAACACTTTTTTTCTCCTTTTGTCATTTGCCATAATTTTCCACTAAAAACCCTGCAATTAGTATTGCAATTTTTGGCAAATTCAAGGGTTTTTTTTGCTGTGAGATCCTGGAGGGACTGAGTAGAGATATGATTTAAAGTCAACAACAATGACCAAGATTACACGTTTGCCTGATGTTAGCATGTAGCTAGATATACGTTAGCAGTGTATTTGCAGCTGGGGAATGACTCTAATGGAAATTAGAAGCACTTTCTACTGTTAAAAACCCCAATACAGCTTCTAAAAACAACCCACACATTTTCTTGCCAGAATATGAAGTGACATTACCAACAGTGACTGATGTTAGCATGTAGCTACACGTACGTTAGCAGGCTATTTGCAGCTTGGAAATGAGCACGGGCATCTTTGGTGGTGGTGATAAGGCCTGTCACAATAATTATGTAAACAACTTCTTGTACAACACTTGGACATGACAGCGATTATATTGTTGACCTCGAAACTGCCCATAGTGTTTACATGTGTTCGTTTACATTAGAATGTCACCAATGACAGAATTCTCAGAAAAATTCAAAACAGCACTTTAAAGCTGACACAGCGTGGCTTACCGCTAGCCTGCAGCTGCACTTTTGGAGTGCAATAGGCACAGTCCTGATAGTCGTTAGCTTGCTAACAAGTTTGTCGTATTTAGTTTTACCCTCCAACAACTTCGTTCTCCACTCCGTTAATCCACCAGATCTTTGCTGAACTTGTCTATTAAGCCCCGTTTCCTCCAAACACCGACCCTTTTCAGCGTTTACCATCTACATTTGAGCCATCGATGCCAGGTGTTTTTCACCGACCCATCCCTGTCTTTTTAGCAAATTCTGCGTCCACAGAACGAGGCTGCACGCCAACATTTTCAGAACAAAATAGAAAGTTGTCAGAGACGCTGTATGAAGGAAGGAGTCGCTGTGGACTGAAAACTGCTATCTCCATGGCGACAACAGTAACACTAGCAATCACATAACCCAACAAAATAGGATGTCATCTGTGACATTACATTCTTCAAATGTGTGACATATTGAATGACACTTTGCTCTGTTGTTAATTTGTCATTTCTGAAAAGTTATACTCATTTCAAGTGTCAAGTGTCCTGTCGTAAACCAGACTTTCCTTTCTCTCTCTGTATGTCTGTCTGTTGCTATAGAAACAGGGAGGAGGCGACAAACTCAAGCCTCACCGCTGTGTGTTTTGTGACAAATCCTTCGCATTACCCAGAACTTTATGGGTTCATCTAAGAGTTCACAATGGGGTGAAACCATACAAGTGTGACCTCTGTGAGAAAGCTTTCACCACTCAGGGTCAACGAAAGATCCATCGACGTATTCACACCGGAGAGAAACCGTACAGCTGTGATCTGTGTGGGAAATCTTTCACCACTGGAGGCCAACAAAGAAGGCATCAATACGTGCACACTGGAGAGAAACCGCACAGCTGTAACCAATGCGGGAAAACTTTTGGTGTGGCGGCTCATCTAAATGCTCACCTACGTATTCACACTGGAGAGAGACCGTACATGTGTGACCAATGTGGGAAATGTTTTCACTCCAGTGGCTATCTGAAAGTCCATCAGCGCAGTCATACGGGAGAGAAACCATACAGCTGTGACAAGTGTGAGAAAGCTTTCATCACTGTAAGTCAACTAGAAGCTCACAAACGTGTTCACACTGGAGAGAGACCTTTTGTTTGTGGCTACTGTGGGAAAGCTTTTGCTGTTCAAGGAACTTTAGACAAACACCAACGTTCACACTTAAGAGAAACAACTGAGGTGTGAACAATGGGGGAAAAGGTTTTCTCACAGTGGCTACCTTAAAGTCCACCAACGCATTCATACAGGAGAGGAACCATACTAGGAGTTTAATAATTTAATTTAATTTAATTTAATGATCAACAATATAGTATCAGCGATACCGTGAAGACATCGGAGCACATCATTATTATTAGAATACACTTTTATTTTGATAGTCTGTGTTACCATCAAACAGCAGCAGGCAGAAAATGCTGTGCAGCCAAGAGAAAGACAACGAGAATAATGTTATTTACTCTGGAATAAATCAGCAGTGTGGAAATAATTTGGATTATGGAGAAAATATAGGTCATCAGACAACGAACACGCCATATGCAAACAACAATGTTATGTGATAAAACATGACGTACCTGCCTGGACAGGCATCTGACCCTCGGTTTCAACAGTGCCAGGCTGGAATTCAACAGCTGTTCTGTCAGGAGATTCTATGACTTAAACCAATGACGAAAAGAAAAAGTACAAATAATATGTTTTTGTAAAAATTATGAGTAGGGGAAAAGTCCGCGAGCTGCAAGGCTAGTTTATGCAATTTAGAAATGCTTGAAGTAATAATGGCGACTAGTGAAAATATTTTACATGTCTCTGAACCTTGACAGTTACTACTTAGCTGAATTTTGTGTTTTTGTTGAATTATCTTGTTTTATGGCCGTTAGGAGACGTTTGTGAAGTCTGAGGAAGAGTTGGAGTTTCTAAACGGGAGCTGATCCGTGTGCGGACCTATTTGTTTTCTACGTTGTTTAGAGAAGTTTGTCTTCGGGGCTTTAAGCCACATAGCTCTGAAGTTTTATGAAACAGAGGATGGTTTGGGTTCAAATGAAAAGATGTTTTCCAGAAAGGTCTCTCTCTCTTGTCGGTGTGTTAGTGGAATCAACTTAACTGCACTGAAACATTTATTTACATTATTAATGTGTTGTTTTTGTTTTTAGCGGCTGAAAGTAAATGTGGAAGGGATGACGGTAGTGATGGTCAAATGAAGCCTCATGAACCATTTTCTTTATTTTCTGACTCCACCAGATGGCGCTCTTGTTTTAAAGGCTGAAGGAAAGGCAATGAGGTGAGCTTTCAAACCTTTGTTGAACAGACAGCGCCATCCAGTGGCTTCAGAAAATAAAGACAGCGGTTCACGAGGCCTCATTTGGCCATCACTAGATGACGGCACTTTCCGTCACCAGTTATGTTAACTGATTTGATGATATTGTTTCATATTGATCGCAGGCCCCTGAATTGAATAAAATCAAATTGAAATTGTATTGTGGCAGAAGGTTTAATGTCGTCAAATACCATATTGTTGCCCAAAGAATCGATAAAATGTCGTATCGTGATGAAACCAGTGATTCACACCATTAGCGGCCATTTAATGCTCAACGTTAGATGCGTACACAGGCAGAGCCTCCTGTCCGTACTCTGCGTTAATTTCATTAGTATTTGTGAAGGTTTTCGGAAAGCTTACAGATTTGGATGAAACGCAGCAGAACCAGCGGCAATCATGACGGCAGTGTAGGCTGCCTGGAGATGACGAAGACATTTAGAAATGGAGGAACGGAACAAATTGGTAATATAGTGAGACGAATATTCCGTCCACATGTTGTGATGCGTTTAATGACCTCACAGAGCACCACCTTGGAAAACATAGAAAGGTTATGGAATTTCATAATCTCATTTTCCAGGCCTGGAAAATCATTGAAAGTTTTGGAAAACTCAAGAATTTTCTTGCCTGTGATGAAGTTAATTGTTACAGTAATCTTCTGGCGATAACCTTTGTCATGTGACATAACTGAATTTATTTTCTGTAAGTCAGACGCTGACATAACGAAGCTCTATGTGTGCAGAAATGTACCGTAACCATGCCGACAGGTGCAGCAGACACAGTGAGGTTCATTATATGAGGTCCTTGAAAGGTTGTGGAACAGTTTTGAAATGTGTGTGAACTCTGCTCTGTTTAAAGGAGCATTATTATGACCTCCTCCACCGTCGCCTCGTTTGCTGTTGTTTAAACTTCTGACTCCGCCCCCTGCTGCCATCTATTGGCTGAATCTATGACATCATAAAGGACGCAGTGATGATGTTCGCCTGTCCATGAAAGATTCAGATTTACCTCCAAGGTTTTTGTCTCCACTGTCACTGTCTTTGCCTGTTTGTTTTTTTTTTATTGTAATCTATTACTCCAAACTTAGTAATTCTACACTTCCTGTTGATTGTGAACCCTAACCAGGGACAGTGGTCACACATTAGTCATGGCTGGAAACCTGTTTACATCACATCTAGTTTGTAGTCTTCATGTGAAGCAATGTGTTATGCATTTGTCAAATAAAGAAGTGTTGAGATCACGGGTGGAGGTTTCATTTAATCAGTTAACAAAATTCTGAACCTTTTTTTAAAACTCTGCATGTGGCTCTTTTACACATCAATACCAAATGAATTATTTTGAATTAATTCATAAACCCCTGGACTTTAATGGTTCACGTGTTTCAGCAAGATTTCTGCTCATGTTCAAAACAGATCCCACATCTCCACGCAGCTGTATACTTCAGAGGATGAGATGAATGTGACTGGTGATGCCGGGCCCCCACATCACTAACTTTGCCCCTGGTAATAATAAAAGCAGAGTGAGGAGCGGCTGGATGAGTCACAGAGTGATGCGTCCTCGTATTTATATATATAAATCCATCTAAAGTGTGACTAAAACTGAAACCAACACAAAGTAGTCTGAAGTCTGAAGACGTCACTTTCCACTGCTGAGCATATGACAGCAGTGATGGCCAAATGAAGCCTCGTGAGCCACTTTCTTTATTTACTGACTCCACCAGATGGCGCTCTTGGTTTAAAGATAAAGGCTGAAGGAAAGGCAATGAGCTTTCAAACATTTGTTGAACAGACAGTGCCATCCAGTGGCTTCAGAAAATAAAGACAGTGGTTCACGAGGCCTCATTTGGCCATCACTATTTGACAGTCAGGGGACAAGGAGTAGACGATGAGAATCCTGACTGACTGGAGTCCAGAACCTTTTCACCATCTGATGCCATCGCATGTGGAGTTTTAGTTTTTCTGGTGTCCAGAGAACAAAACAAAAAAAAAGACTTTGTTCCAAAACAGCACATTTACATGTCCAACATGTGTCGAGTCCTTGAACACATCATGTGCGCCTAATGGTTCAATCAGAGAAAAACAAACAGAACCAAATCTGAGCTGAAAATAGTCAACAATCACTTTATTCTACATCTCATTTAAAAGTTGGCCCCAGAAAGTACAAACTAACCAGCAGCACCACAAGAGTGAAAAACTGAGGCTTTTATTTTTCTCAACTCCAGGATTTAGTCTTCAACTTTTAACTTTCAAACATCAACGTTTTAAATAATTTATGGTGAGGAGGGTCGTGTGTTTTCCTCCACTCCCTCAGGGAGGGTCACACCTCAGCTACACCCTCCTCTGATAAATAAACAACAGTCCCTAAAGCTCTACAGATCCCTCTTTCAATGACTGGCAGGAAACCGCTGCCTAGCAACAGTAACCAGGAGGGGCGGGGCTTGTCCAGGAGCAGGAGGAGCAGGAGGAGCAGTAGAGGAGCGGAATGGAGGAGGACAAGCAGAACCCGGAGCACCGGAGCAACAAGGTCCGGAGAAGACAAGCAGCAGGCTCGTCCTCTGATAGCAGCGATGTTGAGGTGAGTGTTGATGACGTCATGGATAAAAAGGGCTTGACAGCAGCCACACTAAAGACACGAGGAAGAGTCTCGAGGCTCCGTGGATCATCCGCTCATTGTCTGGTTCACTCTGAGCCTCGTGGCGGCCATTTTGTTCTCCTCCTGTACTGGTTTCCAGTCTGCGGTCAGTGCTCCGGGTTGTTCTGTCTGCTGGGATTCAGGGACAGTGGACTTCCGGTTTGAGGGACAGAGACAGATGGTGATGAAGGACAGGTTGTTGTCTCTGGGTGTCCAGTTATAGTGGCGGGAAAATGGCGAGGCTCGTTTCTGCAGATGTTGAGAGCAGCAGTGTTGAAGTGGACCGAGCCTCATGTTTCTGTCAGCTCGTGTTCAGCTCACATCACCATCACTGCTGTCTTTGTTTATACAGATGTTCTCACGCGGCGCATTACGTGTTCTCGCGAGAGCTTACAGATCAGACAAGACGTCTGAGAGATGAGCTGCGGCCTTTTTTTTTTTTTTTCAGCTGCGGTCTTGAGTAAAAATAAATAGATAAAAATACACACACACACACACACACACACACACACACACACAAGAGAGAGAGATGCTGATATATATATATATTATAAATTAATTAAATATATTATTAATTGGATATTATATATAGCCTATCTAATTTTTCCATACACACACACACACACACACACACACACACACACACACACACACATACATATGATATGTGTGTAGAACTTTCAACCATTTTGAAACTGGTGGAGTGTTCAGAAATATTTTCTTCATGATTCTACATGTAAACATCTTTTGGATTAAAATGTTTTGTGTTTTTATTTTGGAGAAATGTGAATAACATGTCAGATTTTTTAAATGACTCAATTTAAACACTTTAATTGTTTATTATGGTTTATTCTCTTAAATAATCTTCAAGCTGAGATGGAACAGATTTAAAGACACTCCCAAGATTTGACATCATGTCAAGCTAAAATACCAAAGCAGGCACTGATAGTCTGTCTCTATTGCAGAGTTCAAAGGGTTAATAAGAGAGTGTCTATTACACTTGAAGCAAAATTAGGTCTTTTTCGTAACTTAAAGGTTTTCTCCTCCTTCTTCCCTCCCTACTTTTTAGTCAGTAACTAAGATGCTGAGGGGAACTGTAGTGGAGCAGAAGTGACAGTTGACAGAAATATGAAAACTCAAGTAAAGTACATAATCCCAAGAAATATTTAAGTTTTCTATACGTGATGTAGTGTGGCGGCGCTTGTTATGGGAAGCGAGACTCTGCTGCATGTCTCTGTGTAGGAAAGTACCATAACCAGGCTGGGGAGTGCAGCAGACAGTGAAGTAGATGCTTTTCCGAAATGAAAATTGTATCGTGACTATCAAGACTAAGGTCTACTCCACATGGACCGGTGTACTTCTGAAACCGTGTATTATTCTATGCGATTTGGCTGTTTGGCCACATGCAACTGCACTTTTGGGCCCCTGAAACCGTGTTTCTTTGAAATCAGAGTCCAGGGTGAAGTTTTTGGAGACTCTGGTGCCAGCGGTTGCGTTTAGATAGGATAACTGCAGTATTTTATTCCCTGTCTCCATTGTTTGATGTCAGAGCGACAGTAAATAGCTAGTGAAATGGCAGACCGAACAAACATGCTGGTGCTAACTTTATTTGTGAGCGTGCTATCAGCTCTCTTTGGATGGCATATCCAGCTGCTCGACCTCACGACCACCGACGGAGGCTGCTCCTGTTGCTAGTTTCCCCAACTACACTACCACGAAAGCAGCGACGGGCCTGCCAACGGAAGTTCTGGATCCGGGCAGGTCGGACCTCAGACTGGTTCTCGAAACTTTCCCACCAGTCTAAGGTCCGACCCGGCCGGATCCAGAACCTCCATTGACAGGCCCGTCGCTGCTTTCGTGGTAGTGTAGTTGGGGTAGCTAGCAACAGGAGCAGCCTCCTTCGTGGATCAGGTTGTTTTCATTTTCCGCAGTTCCCTATTCTGGTATTGACTCTGACTTCTGATTGGTTAAAATGGCCTTTCTGTTAGAAATTACATCGCCACCTACTGCTTTGGCATGTGTATTACATCACTTGGTGAATTTTTTTGGGAAACCAGAGCCCGAAAAACTTTGGTTTCAGAAGTACACAGGTCCGTGTGGACTAGGCCTAAATTAGTCACTGAGAGTGGAGTACAGGGATCTGTCTGACACGCTGAATCTAAAGAGGGAACATGAACCAAACCAAAACATTTTCAGGCAGATGCAGGTGATACTCATCAGGCAATCATTCAGCCTCAGTCACACCCCACACACACACAAACACACACTGCCTCTACAGAAATTTAATGTAAAAATTTGTCCATGAAAATGTGGGAACTCTGATTTATACGGTGTAATAATTAATTGGTGATCAATCATACTTATACAGTAACCACCCCGCTCTGAGGCCATGTTTTTGTGGATTTTAGCAACTAGCACCTCAGCTTTACGGCTTTTTTTGTGTGGACATTTGTCTCTATTTATTTAGTATGTGATCAGTCAACTACACAAACAACAAAATGCTTACAATACTGTTCATTTTATCATACGTGTGTCGTGTAGGGCTGGGCGATACAACCTCAAGTCAATATCATGATGAACTCGTCGATGCTAGTTCTCTGAAGTCGTTTTGGTGTGTCTGGGCCTTTAGAGGCAACCAAGAAAGTCAGGAAAGTCTCAGTGTTTGAGTTACATTACAACCTGTTCACCCTTTGGAAATAAAATGATAAATACATTTATATAATTAGTAAAATGGACGCAGCAGTCCCTGTGATAGCTGCTGTTAGCTGGTACAGCAGAACGTTCCTGGGTTTCCAAGTTGAACCTTTTCCACTGTCTCTTCAGCTGCAATAGAATAAAGCTTTAAGGTCTTAACAGATCCAAACCTGTATGACTGGACCATGTGGGAGCAGGCCTTTGGAAAGTAATTAGAAATACGTCATGCAGGTCAGACCCCAAACATAGCTGCTGTTACTTAGACAAAGTTATTGATAAACAAAAAATATGCAAGAAATATATTTCTTTTATACGTTGAGAACTTTAAAAGATGTTTACAAAAAAACTGGGTCCTCAGTAGAGATCTTTTAAATGCACAAAATCTCCTGTTGGCCCACTGTGTACACGGCATCTCACTCTCTGTCTCTCTGTGTCTGTTTCTTTAGAAACGAAGAGGAAGAAAAGGACCCAGACCTCACGTCTGTCTGCACTGCGACAAATCCTACACCAGATCTGAAAATTTAAAGGTTCATCTGAGAGTTCACACAGGAGAGAGACCGTACAGCTGTGACCAGTGCGGGAGGACTTTTGTTCGAAGTAGTACCCTTAAAGGCCACCAACGCATTCACAGTGGAGAGAAGCCATTCAGCTGTGACCACTGTGGGAAAGGTTTTACTCGGTTAGATCACCTAAATACCCATCAACGAGTTCACACTGGAGAGAAACCATATAGCTGTGACCAGTGTGGGAAAACTTTCACAGAAGCAGGGACTTTGAAAAACCATCAACGTATTCACACAGGAGAGAAACCGTACAGCTGTGATGAATGCGGCAAAGCTTTCACAGAGTACGGGACACTATTAGGTCATCGCCGTGTTCACACAGGAGAAAAACCATACCGCTGCCACCTATGTGGAAGCTCTTTCTCTCGTAGTCACCATCTTAAAGTCCACCATCGCATCCACACTGGAGAGAAGCCATATTGGTGTGACCTATGTGGGAGAACGTTCTCGTGCCGTAGTAATTTCAAACACCACCAACACATTCACACCGGAGAGAAGCCATTCTGCTGCGACCAGTGTGGGAAAACTTTTTCTTCTGGCAGTCACCTCAAAGTCCACCAACGCCAGCACACAGGAGAGAAACCGTACAGCTGTGATCAGTGTGGCAAAGCTTTCTCAGAGTCGGGCACCTTGAGGGTCCATCAGCGCATTCACACAGGAGAGAAACCATACTGGTGTGAGCAATGTGGGAAATGTTTCTCCAACAATAGTAACTTCAGAACCCACCAACGCATTCACGCTGGAGAGGAACTTTACTGTTCTGTAGTGCTGTAATGTTCTGGTTGGATGGCTGGTCATTATGCTCTTGTATGACCACAGTTTCATTGGTTAGACAGCAGCTGGACTTACTTTAATTAAGCCATGTGTCTAGCCAAGTGTTTCTTCTCCCAGCTGAAAACCGTTATTGTTTGGCACTTGGCTTTGTCCTCTGTGATTGTTGGTCTTTGTGGTATTTGTCCTGCCCCTTCTCCGCTGTGATTTCATGGCTGGTGACAGTTGCGAGCACAGCGTTTTACCCAAAGTCAAAAAAATTTCACCTCTCATTTGTAATTGGAAAATGGACAGATAATCATAGAAGACTTAGATTGTTGGATATATTTTACTTAGTCTCCAAAAATACACTGCACTTGTCTTTCTCTCACATGCAGCGTTAGCGATATTTAACATTAGTAACACTATGTTGTTTATGACACCGTCAGCCCCACAGTTAACTTTATAGTGTCCAGTGTGTCAGAGAGATGTACTCATCAGTTTTGTTCAGTGCTTAGTGATGAGCAGAGTTGGGTAAGGGTTACTTTAAAAGTAATCAAATTACTTTACTGTGTTACTCCCTGAGTAAAGTAACTCAATTACTTTAAAAGTACTTCCAACATTACTCCCTGAGAAAAGTAACTCAAGTACTTTTAAAGTACTCTTGAGTATTCTACATTTCCTATTGGGCAATGGACCACAGGGCGCTAAGCCTACATTTTTTTGTCTCCAAAATTAAAGTTATGGACCACTTGCCCTTCACTGAGATCCAGTTCTCCCATCACAGCCGTCACTTTGACCAGTAGAAACACACAACGATCTGCTGCCATAGACAACTGTATGACAACAACACCCCAGCGTCTTTAATATTTCCTCTAGGGATGTTACCACACAGAGTAAAAGGGGGAAATGATGGTGTGAAACAGCAGAGGCACTTTGTCAACCCGCTGAGTTAACGTTACTGTCATTAGCATCAAGCTAGCAAACAATGGTACATCCTCACGGTCGGACATAAAGTAATAACATTAACAAATAGCGGCGGGGCTTTTACTCACCACAACTGCAGAGGCTCCCAGCTTCATTTGAAACAGACTACATTATAGACGCTCCGTTATTTATTAATCCCTCTGTGTGTTTATATATTTACTTTTTATCTGCTCCGTTGTCTTTGTAAAGTTAACATATCGCATTTCAAACTCAACACTTGTTTCAAATTAAAAGCCCCTTATAACCTCGGCTGAGAGAATCCCTCCATTTTCTAAATAGGCTTTTATTCTGAAATATTTGTCAGAACTTCCTGTGGAAGATACAGTAGCTTGACAGTTTACGTATGGTACTTCAAATGTAGCTCCTGCCATCTGCTGACGCTTTTAGGTGACTACAACAACATGTCGGCTGGCACATGAACACACACAGTGACTCAAATAATAGTAAAATAAAAACAGGACAAGAATAACCCGATGACATCACACACGCCGTGAAAGACGACCGGGGATAACTGGTGAGTGTAGTGTGTACCAGGCATAATGCAAGACCTGAGTCTGAAATATGTCTGTCAGCGAGCCCTACGCCACCTGTTTAGACTCCACCGTAGACAACGGCAGCATTTCTCCGACCACATAGCGAGCCACAAGCTCCGTGGCTTCTTTCAGACTGACAGGTTTAATGTTATCTCCGTTATTAGAACCAAACGACAGTTGTTGCTGTTTCGGAGCTGAAGGACCAGCGTTCTGAAAGTAACGGAAGTAACTGATGTCTTGTTTGACAATGTACTTAAGTATTTGATTACTCAAGCAGCACACTAACGCATTAGGTTACTCGTTACTGCAAAAAGTACTCAAAGTACTCTAACTCTGCTGATGAGACACCCTGGAACAGGCAGCACAGCTGGAAAAGTGTTCACACTTCTAACACTACACACAGCACTCGTGATAAACACATTTCATAAATTATTCTTTCTGTGTACATAAATTATTTACTACTTTCCCTTCAGACGTGTCTTCCACTTTGGGTGTTTGTCCGTGCTTTTGGCAGAATTTTTTAGGTATGCTAATGGTATATACCTTTGGCATTTGACTCGTTACTGCGTTTGTTTGTGACTGTTTGGCCACAATTAGTTGTATAGCGCATGTCACTTGGTTTTAAAAGGGTTTCTGGGTCATGACATATTACACAGGGGATCACATATTCTATTGTCTGAACACAGACTACGTTCCCTGGTCAAGTATTAATGTCACGCCTCGTTACAGGAAAAAAACAACACTCTGGTAGACACAGTACCACCACTGAATGCTTGCACATTGTGACATCATCGCTCTTGTTTTTGAGCACACCTGCCGTGCATGTACATTGAAAACAATGGATTTAGGGGCATCAAATATGTTGCATGTGTACGGCCCCTCAGGCATGTTAGTGGGGACGGGGAGACGGGTGGTAAATCAGTCACCTCCACTGGTGATGTAGGGTCATGGAGAAAAAAAAATTCTTGACAAACAAACAACAGTTGGTGCTCACTTTTTTGGTTGTGGGTGAGAAAAAATATGACGCTACACAGAGACCGACATACTCAATGTCAGACGCGCGTGACCAATGAAATGTTTAGTGACTTGACTGATTTTTGGTCCCGTGTGCAGCTTCCCTCTCTAGCCTGCCTCCAGGAGGGGGCTCTGTTTCTGTTCTCATGGTGAGCTGCTCCAGGTCTGATCCATCAGGGATGACTTTTGGAACCGAGCGATACAGGGACTTGAAATCTGTCCAAGACTTTTGAGTCCTCACTGAACTCTGAGACATTAAAAGGACAAAAGAATCCGAACTCAACAAGAACTCTGACTCCAGCTCAGACTGTTTGCTCCTGTTGATGACATCAGGACACCAAAGTCTTCTGAGCTCTGAGCATCATCAAGAACTTAAATAGCAGATTAATATGATGTATGTTATCATGTGTAACATATTTGATGTCTTATCCAGTGTCTTGCATGTGTCCTGTGTTTGTCCACATGTAGAAGACAGCTGAGTTTTTCTTGCTGAGCTCCACCTGTATAAAGATGGAGGCTCAGCAGGGCGCAGCTCTTCTTCTTTTTGACTCTTGTTGGAGGTACAAAGACAGAAGTTGAGTTGAAGCCTGTTTGTTTGTGTGTGGAGGATTGTAATGTCCATATCATCAGATGAGTTCAGCCTTTAATAAAAGTAGTTTGTAGACTCTGCAGTGGGATTAAAGTTCCTGGTGTTGGTCTTTGCTCCTGTCACAGTCTCACTACTAAAGCTCAGACGCTCCTCAGGATCAGCTCCACAGGACTCTCAAACTAACGTGTACAGATGTGAAGCCCTGACTGTATCTGACTGATGTTTAATGAAAGCTGTTGTCTTGTATCAAATATGAAGCTCAGTGTATTCAGCCTGTGTAGCTGAGGGGACAGGTCACACTGATATGATGCTGATTTACAGGAGAGTTCATGAACCATCAACAGAAAGTACAGTTTAATAAATGAATCTATCATAATTAAAACAACTGGAGACTGAGAACAAACTGATATATGAGTCTGATAATATTTTAACAGGATGTGAGAGTTTCTGTGACTTCCTGTTGAGGCTGAAGGAGCCTACTGACGATGCATCGCAGCACATCCACAGGATGTTCTCTACAAACTGAGATGGTGAAAATCTGCTGTTCAAAAAAAAAGAAAAAACTGCTGACAACACACAAAATAAGTAACTTCAGATGTTACTGAGTAAAAACTGATTTCTGACAGTAAACCTCACCTCATGAGAACACCTCGACTGACTGAGGAACTGAAACCGTGTCAGAGGGAGGAGACAGAGAGAAACCCACAACCTGCAGACAGCAGCTTTACAGGGTTTGTTTCCGTTCCTTCTGATCTCAGTTTGAACTAAACCAGCTCTCTGAGACATCAGAGTCCATGAGAGAGGAGGAGCAGGAGGAGCAGTAGAGGAGCGGAATGGAGGAGGACAAGCAGAACCCGGAGCACCGGAGCAACAAGGTCCGGAGAAGACAAGCAGCAGGCTCGTCCTCTGATAGCAGCGATGTTGAGGTGAGTGTTGATGACGTCATGGATAAAAAGGGCTTGACAGCAGCCACACTAAAGACACGAGGAAGAGTCTCGAGGCTCCGTGGATCATCCGCTCATTGTCTGGTTCACTCTGAGCCTCGTGGCGGCCATTTTGTTCTCCTCTGAGTTTTAACTAAAGTTAAAATATTTAATAACTTTCAGTATGAGGACAAAGCAAATGAGTTTGCTCAGTTATCCTAACGTCCATATGTAAATCTGCACCCTTAGGTCTGATGCACTCAAGTTGTAGAGGAAGTGAAGTTTGCACACAGGCTCACATTATAACCCTACACTTATATTCAGTGGTTAATATACTGGTGTAATCATGTCTTGTTATACTCAGATGTGATCATCCTTTTATATTGTCGTAATAATTTCCTGTTGTACACACAGAGAGTCTTCTACAGTCTGTGTGTTACAGCTGAATGATTACTACGGGAAATGTAAAAAGGGGCTGATGGGGAACTTTACAACAGCTGTGTGAACTGACCGTGACCACAGACTCACAGACTCACTGCCAAATTATACAAATAATTACATTACAGTAAAACTAATGCTGCTTAAATCACTGAAATCAGCAGGCCTCTATTTGGAACAGGCCTTTAATTCCTTTCACACACACAACTGTTGCTCAACAAAGATGAGAAACCAGTATGAATATTGATGGAGGTCTGAGCTTAAACTCCGGCTGCGTCTGAACGCCTGGGCCCAGACTGACACTCCTCACCTCCACAGCAGTTTTTAACCTCTTATTGTCACCACATACTGTTAGAAATGATGAACAAATGGCTCCTCTGTTGTCTCGAGGGAAACCTAGGTGTGTTAAGATTTTTTAAACACAGAAAGCTCCTGAATAGACATTTCTGTCTTTCACTCATTCACACGTTGAGTTCAGTGGTTTACCCTCTTAACTTTAAAAAAAGCACCTGCACTAAACTTTAGAAAAATATGTGTAAAATGCGTAAAATTTTCTGTGATATTATTTACTCTGAATTTGGATGATGTGAGCCTTCATGATGTCATTGTGTTTTCACAGCATTGAATCTTCTTTAACTGACAAAAGCACTCACAGTTATTCAGACTGTTGGAGGAAAAACTTCAGAGTGGGACCTTTCAAATGACACCATGTGTGTACATGTACTAAAGATGGAACAGGCACAGCTTTCATTTTACTCTGAGTCTGACTTGGAGAAACGCTTTAGGTGAATTCAGGTGAATTTTACAGGATGCTGAAGAGGTTTTGGCTGAAAATGTTTCATTTAGCACCAAAAAGTGACAATAAAATGTTACCTGTCTGCACAGGTGAGGTTCAGATGTTGGGTTTTGGTTCACAAGAGCTTTGGGCTGCAAATTCATAATTTCAAAAGAGTTATTCACTCAAAGTGTAAAGTTTGGTCTGACAATGATGAAATCTTTCATTTATTCTGTCCTATAATAAGGGCCGACGTCACGATGACATGTTATCAGCTGGAGGTGCAGCTGCCTCTCCCCCACAGGGCTGTAGGCTCCACAGGAGTCTTAAAATGTGTTTGTCTTGTTGGGAGCCAGAATAGAAGGAGTCATGGCTCAAAACCAGCCGCCACTGCCCGCCAACAAAAACAAAGACAACTATAGTTAAATGTAGTGATGGCCAAATGAGGCCTCGTGAACCACTGTCTTTATTTTCTGAAGCCACTGGATGGCGCTGTCTGTTCAGCAAAAGTTTGAAAGCACACCTCATTGTCTTTCCTTCAGCCTTTATCTTTAAACCATGAGTGCCATCTGGTGGAGTCAGAAAATAAAGAAAATGGTTCATGAGGCTTCATTTGACTGTCACTAGTTAAATGTGATAAGACCAAAGGACAGAGTGTCCAGAGTGAGCTCTGCCACTCTGAGAACGCGGTGCTCTGGATAACCCAACCACTGATGGACTCAGGGGGGGTCAGGGTCCCCTGGTGCCACCTCGTTTGAAAATGCTGTGTTAAATGCCCTCTTGAGTGATCAAAACAAGACGATGTGCCCTATTGGATGAAAACGAGCGGATGTGCCCTTTTGGCTGCCCTCTTGTGCACCAGTGGGGCCCCATGTCATGCAGTAGGTGCCCTTTTTTCCTTTTCACCCCTGCCCTTCAAACATCCTGAGTCTGTCACTGAACCCAACGGTACATTCAGACAGCGCTTTTTTTTTTTTTGAATGATCCAGTTTGTGTCAGAGTGCGCTCCCACACTCTGAACGCACAGAACTTGCTAGCTAGCGCTAGCTACTGTCTGACGAGAATTGATTTGCCTCCAGCGTGAATTGTGCGGGGCATCCGGCGTATGTGTTGACTGAGACACATTTAAGATGGTGTGCAGACGCCGCCTACTCAGCGTACCACAGGCATATGCCGATGCAGTAATGGTGCAGACCCACTGATCTGAGCTCCGTTTGTGTTTGTTGATGTGTTTCACAGACATTCTCTAAATGTTAAATATAGTTTTAGATACCTCGCTCCACCATAACATCTCATTTACTCTTTGTCTATATGTCTGTTGCTATAGAAACGGAGAGGAAGAGAGGAACTCAAAAGTCACCGCTGTCAGCACTGTGACAAATCCTTCACATCATCTGAATCTCTGAGGGTTCATCAGAGAGTTCACGCTGGAGAGAGACCGTACAGCTGTGACCAATGTGACAAAGCTTTCAAACGCAAGTATCATCTAAATCGTCACCAACGCAGTCACGCCGGAGAGAAACCATTCAGCTGTGACCTGTGCGGGAAAGGATTCGCAAGAGCATGTTCTTTAAAACTCCATTATGGGATTCATACTGGAGAGAAACCATTCAGCTGCGACCAATGTGGGGAAACTTTCCTACACAGGGGTCACTTTAAAAACCACCAATACATTCACACTGGAGAGAAACCATACAGCTGTGACCAGTGTGGGAAAACTTTTGCTATTCTTTATTACTTAAAAAATCATCAGCGCATTCACACAGGAGAGAGACGGCACAGCTGTGTTGAATGTGGAATGGCTTTCACGAGGCGAACTGAACTTAATCGTCACCAGCACATTCACTCTGGGGAGAAACCATACTGGTGTGACCTCTGTGGGAAAAATTTTGCCCGGTCTAGTGCCTTACACGTCCACCGACGTACTCACACGGGAGAGAAACCGTACTGGTGTGACAAATGTGGGAAAACGTTCACCTCATCAAGTGGACTTCGGGTGCACCAACGTGTTCATACCGGAGAGAAACCGTACAGCTGCAACCAGTGTGGGAAATCTTTCACCTCTCAAGGGAGCCTAGAAGTCCACCGACGTAGTCACACTGGAGAGAAACCCTTCTGGTGTGACGAATGTGGGGAAACTTTTACCTCATCAAGTGGACTTAGAGTACACCAACGTGTTCATGCTGAAGAGAAAGAGAAAGAGAAAACACTCCACCGTCCAGAGACAGCGTTAGCCACTGACGGCCAAGGCAATCTTTGAGTTAATCTTTGGCTGCTGCTCTCAGATCTGCACAGAGGAGAGTTGTGGGTGCAGCAAACAGCAGCAAAGACCCTGTGCTCTGAATGTGACCTGCTCCCAGCAGACACAAAAACTGAAGACACCCGAGAAGTCAGTGCACCATCTAACTTTTCAAGCTAAGGAGAACCAAGCTGAGTCAGCTCTAAACTGCCAATTCTGTACGGATACAGAGCAAACCGATTCCTTTACATCGTTGGAACACACCACAACGAAGACTTCACTGGAACCCCCTTCTTCTAAAGCCAGGTTCATCCACAACGGACAACCGCCGGCTAGCAAGTCGTGAGTCAGGAACATATATGTTGAGGTAAATCCTCTCAGGCACTGTCTCTCACAACAGACAAATATCTCTACAGAATATTAAAGAGATAAAAAGGAAACTGGCTGAAACCAGCTGTGTCACAGATGATCGAATGGAAGGAGTGAGTGAACAGTGAATAACACTGATCATTTTGTTATAGAGTAACGTTCTTCTGACGAACCTTGGCTCCTGGAATTCACGTGGATACCACCTGAAACAACACCATCCATCCAAACACCATTACAGACCAAGTACTCCCCACTCCCTGATGGCAGTGGCCCCCCAGCAGGATAAAGCACCATACCACACCACAAAAACTGCTCAGGGTATATTACTTAGAGCTCAACCTGGCCTCCAAATTCCCCAGATCCCAATCTGATGGAACATCCATTGGGCAAGCCGGTACCTCACCTCGCAACCCACAGGACTCAAAGGATCCGTCGACAACACCTTGGTGCCAGACAACACAGGACACCCCCAGAGCTAGTGATGGCCAAATGAGGCCTCGTGAACCACTGTCTTTATTTTCTGAAGCCACTGGATGGCACTGTCTGTTCAACAAAGGTTTGAAAGCACACCTCATTGCCTTTCCTTCAGCCTTCATCTTTAAAACAAGAGCGCCATCTGGTGGAGTCAGAAAATAAAGAAAATGGTTCATGAGGCTTCACTTGACCATCACTACCCACAGGTCCTGTCTCAGTGCCTCGACAGGTCAGAGGCCTCATCATAGGTCGGACTCGGCTCTGACCTGTTGTGGCCTGAACAAAGGACATCTGGGGTATCGGTTTGAACCAAAGATGCTCGATCAGATCGGGATCTGGGGAATTTGAAAGCCAGGTTGACGTCTTGAGCTCATCGTCACGTTCCTTGGACGATTCCTGAGCAGTGTTTGCAGTGTGGCACGGTGCACTGTTCTGCTGGGGGGCAAGTGTCATTGGGGGTACTATTGTACTCAGTGGGGTACTTGGTCTATTACAGAGTTTATGTGTATGTGTAAAGGGGCAATAAACTCAATAAACTTTTTTATATCTGACCTAAAACAGACTCGCATGAACTGGTTAAGGTTAAAGAGGTGTGAGAGAACTTATCTGACGGCCACAGCAAAGAAGTCCAGCGGTGCATCCAAACAGGTTTCAGACTCACACACAGAGTCCCTTCATCCCATCTGCTCCAGGGATCAGCACACTCCTCACAGGAAGCTTTGTCATCCAGAACGTTCCCGCCATCCAGCTGATCCTCGTTTTAACTTGTGCTCACTTTACTTTTAATTTTATGTTTCTCTCTTTAAAGTTTTTGAGCAAATAATGGAGTAAACTTTGATGTTCTGCTCCTTGAGCCACTCTCACTCCTCTTTGTTCTCCTTCATGCAGCTTGTTGATTGACTTCCCTTCCCCCACTCACAGGTGTGCCGGATTTATCTCCTCCCACTCTCCACCTTCCTGACACCTGTGTGAGGAGAACTAGGATAAAACAGATCATATTTTATTAGTAACAATACATATTCAGAAGAGTTTCATCATCATCCAACTAAACAGCATAAAATACTCTGATGATTCTGGGGCTTGTTGCCATTTTATTTCAACATATCACACACAATAACAATAAAATAACAAAAAAGTTAGAACATTGTGCAGGAGAGGTTGGAAACCAAAAAGGCTTACAAAGAATTCCTCCCCTGTAAAGCTAACAAACTTCAAGGTGTCAAGGCTAAGTAGTGATATAGAACTGACATACAGAGATGAATGTATACATGATGATGCATTACAATGAGGTCAATAAAAAGAAGAAATAATTTAAAAAAAAAAAAAAAAGTAAAATAAAATCTTAAAAAATAATTTAAAAAATCTTTAAAAAAAATCTTTTAAAAAAATAATGAAAAAAAATCTTAACATATATCAGTGACTTCCTTTCAGCTGCAGCCACCAAGATATACTTCTTCTCAGTGGTCGCCTCCCATGACACCACTGAAACATCATACAAACAAGCACCCAAAACATTAGACAAGACACCTTTCAGATTTCATCTCTGCCATAGTCTGAAGAATATAAACTACTGAGCCTGGAAACCTCATCATGTATAAAAATATTTGTCTTGTATGATGATGATGATGCAGGGTTCAGCACCTCCTCACTGACTTGGTCAATCCATGTGAAATTTGGCACAGTGGTAGAGGGTCATGGGAGGATGCCAATGAAGCAATATTACATCAATTGGCCAAAGGGGGGCGCTATAGCAACCCATTGAAATGTCAAACTTTGAATGGGCATATCTCATGCCCCGTATGTGGTAGAGACATGAAACTTTGCACAGAGATGCCTCTCCTCATGAGGAACACATTTGCCTCAAGAACCCATAACTTCCACTTATATAGATTTTCCGCCATTTTGAATTTTTTGAAAAACACTTCAAATGGATCACTTCCTAGGAAGTTTGAGCGATCTGCATGAAACTGGGTGAACATAATCTAGGGAGCAATATCTAAAGTTCCCTCTTGGCAAAAGTTGGAAAACTTCCTAAAACTGAGCTTCTATAAGGCAATGAATATTGCGGAGGGCGTGGCTCATCACATAAAGGTGTAGAACATCTCAAGGGTTTCACCCATCACCACGCAACTTTGTAGGCATATGAGCACACATAATCTGAGGGGACCCCTCCATTATTGACCCCATCAAACAAAATGGGGGCGCTAGAGAGCTCATTTCTTATCTAGGCCTAACCGCCATATGGATTTTTACTAAACTTGGTAGATATGTAGAACAGGACGCCTCAAGGTGACTGGAGAAATTTAACTCTAATTGGCAACTGGGTGGCGCTATAACAACAGAAAAATGCTTCAAAATGGCTAAAATACGACCGATCGCTGTGGCTCCCCCTGTGGACCAATGTTGGTGTTGTTTCTAATGTTTGGTATGACTAAGTCATGGTATGGTATGCTGTACATAATCATGGAAACTGTCAGTGTGTCATTCTGTCAGTCAGTCATTCTGTCTGTCCCACGTTTTCAAACACTCTGTCTGAATACATTGCTCTTCTTAATGGGCTCAGTTGACTATTTAATCTGCAGTTTCCTATGACCTGTATCCCAAACACACACCATGTGAACCTGTACGTGGGCAGGTGTGCACTCAGTGGATATGGACTAGTATAATGCCGAGACATGGCTCGTTGACACCCAGAGATGTGAACACTGACACAGCTAATATTTCACTGTAACATGTGATGGTGGATTTTATCTGTAGCTTGTATGTGATGTAATTTTTTCTATAATGCAGTATGTTTACATGCTGTATTTTATTGTTTGTTACAGCTGGTGAAGGGACGGCCGATGAAAACTAGCCTTTCAGCTAATTCAGGTGCATTTTTACATTTGCTAAAGTCTTGATTAATGCAGTGTCCCTTTCCTTTAATAAATAAATAAATAAATAAAATCACTGCCTCACATGAACATGGGACACTTCCAAAGATTATGAGCTTCAGTTTGAGCCTAAGCTGACCTTTCTATCTTGAAACTTACACTTGTTTTAGCCTAAATTTGTCCTGTAGTTTATATCACAGAAAGTTGAATATTCAGTCACGAGCCTGTCAGTGACGTCACCCCGGAAGTGATGAGCTGTCAGAAATGTACTGTTAGAAACTCGTGTTCGTAAATTAGCATCATTAGCATCATTAGCATTGATGAGACACAAACCACATCCTGAGGTTCACTCCTGACCGCTGCCTTAGCAACAGTAACCCCGAGTGACCGCGAGACGCTGTGACATCGCGAGAACACCGCTGCTGGCTCTCAGAGACCAGGGGGAGCAGGAGGAGCAGTAGAGGAGCGGAATGGAGGAGGACAAGCAGAACCCGGAGCACCGGAGCAACAAGGTCCGGAGAAGACAAGCAGCAGGCTCGTCCTCTGATAGCAGCGATGTTGAGGTGAGTGTTGATGACGTCATGGATAAAAAGGGCTTGACAGCAGCCACACTAAAGACACGAGGAAGAGTCTCGAGGCTCCGTGGATCATCCGCTCATTCTCTGGTTCCACATCACATCTGGAGAAAGGAAACCCGTCAGCAGCAAATCATCCAGAGGTTTGCTGCTGACGGGTTTTAACGTCTTTGTTCTCGGAGGTGAGCTGCGGCTGATGGGAGCTCGGACCTGGACTGACTCATCTCGCGATGGCGGAAGTAGCGTTAGCATTAGCATTAGCATCCTGCTGCTGCAGAGGTGGATCAGTAGAAATATAAACCCGTCTGTCACAGGATGGAGACACTGGTGAGTCTTCACAGAGCAGGTTGACACTGCAGGTTTTTCTGTTGAGTCAAAATCTTCTTCATTAAATCAGAAAAACAACAAACTTATTCAGTTAATAAATGAAGTGTAAATAACTGAACAGCAGCTCTCAACTTCTCCTCCACGGCGCACAAACACTCCCTCAGTGTGTGTTTAGACCTGCTGTGTGTTCTGTGTTTAGCTGAATCATAATTACAGTAATCTGGGTGTTTGCTGACTGAAGCAGTGTGTAGTTAAAGGCTCAGTTCAGGGGGCTCAGTCACAGACACCAGGAGCCATGAAGGAGGTGACTGTGTCTGTGTCACAGAGAGCACATCGCTCCTTCATGTCCTGCACACATTTAAACTACTTAAAGGGGGACGTCTGTGTTTTTCAGCCTGGACCCTGTTGTCTCATGTCTTTGTGTCCACGTGATGAATGGCCGTAACAGTTTTTGACACTGGTCCCGTATTGAGTGAGACAGGCTGCAGTGACACCACATGGGGCAACTGTGCATCGTCAACATACGTCCACTTTAAGTGTTTGATTTGTCACTGACAGGCTCAGTTAGAGGTGTGCCACGTCACATCGTTCATAATACCGGTGTCATTTCTAACATGATATGAAAATTTAATAGTGTGATTTCGGCTTGTTGACATATTGACGTCATGCTGTTACCCACGGCAACAACAAGCATGGCTGAAAGGGAAATGATGATGGGTTCTGCGGTGGTTCCAAAAAGAGGAGCAGCTTCAGCAGTGTGGAATAAACTGTGGCGTCCGCTCAGAGGGAACTCATTCAGCGGCTCCTCTGCTCTCCCTCTCCTCTCTGACTCTGTCACAAACCTTTGGTGATGGAAACCTACGTGAATAAACTCCATATATGTGAGTGTATCATAACAGCTTGATGGTTAGAGATGATTTATTTAGATCCCAGGGGACATTTTGTTTAAATGTGTAATGAGTGGTAGATTTTATTTAGTTGAACTATCAATATTGTAACAGAATCTGAATCTCACTCTGAGTTACTGTTGTTCACAAACAAATGAGAGATTATTTTAGTTTAGGTTTTACTGAAGATTTGAAGCCAACTGTGAAACGACATCACTGATTTTTTTGATATTCTATGTTCTTAAAGGGAAATTTTGGTTTATTTCAACCTGTCTCCTATCGTCCTAAATTTGTTTCAAGTGACTAGTGACATAGAAATAATAGTTAGCATGTTAGCCGTTAGCCTAGATACAGCTGGGGCGCATAGTAGCGTCAGACCTGTTAAAACGTAAGTGAACGGGCAACCTTCAAGTGCAAAGTTAGTCCACTAAACAAGCTTTTTTTCCACAAAGACCGCCTCATATCGTTAGGATAAATGTCAGAGAACATATAGAAAACCACATGTAAACGTGTTGTCTTACCTTACCGGTGTGCTGCCATGTTTGTTTACCATTTAGCTCTGCTTTCCAAAGCGTGGCTGAAATATTGCGAGAACAAGCAGCGATCTCATACCGTGCCTGAAATGTCACGAGAACAAGCAGCAACAGCTGGAAGGCAGAACCGGACAGTAGCCTGAAAAGTTCATTCATTTATTTTATGAAAGATTTATAGAATAATGGCTGACTTTTTGCCAGACTTCGACTTTGTGGAGGAGGAATTTGGTTTTGCAGAGTTTGATGGCCGCCCTTATTTATTTGAGCCAGAATATACTGACGAAGAGCTTCGTGAAATTGAAGAACGGAGGAGAGAGAGAGAGGTGCAACAGGTAGAGGACGAGAGAGGAGGAATGGCTGCTGCAAGGCTGCGTAGCTCTGGAGATTGGTGGTGTACCTGTGAATGCTGTGCCCCAGTGCCCACAGAAGAGGAATGCCTCTGTTGCAAGGAATGGGACCAGTTGCAGCCTTATTTTCAAGGTCTGGATGTGACCGAGGACGAGACACCTCCACCTGGAGTAGTATCCAGCTGGGCTTTATCTAGAGCTCGTAGTTATATTTCGGCTGCGCTTTGGAAAGCAGAGCTAAATGGTAAACAAACATGGCAGCACACCGGTAAGGTAAGACAACACGTTTACATGTGGTTTTCTATATGTTCTCTGACATTTATCCTAACGATATGAGGCGGTCTTTGTGGAAAAAAAGCTTGTTTAGTGGACTAACTTTGCACTTGAAGGTTGCCCGTTCACTTACGTTTTAACAGGTCTGACGCTACTGCCCCAGCTGTATCTAGGCTAACGGCTAACATGCTAACTATTATTTCTATGTCACTAGTCACTTGAAACAAATTTAGGATGATAGGAGACAGGCTGAAATAAACCAAAATTTCCCTTTAAGGAAATAATGAATTCTTTTTTTTTTTTTTTTTTTTTTTACATGTTTGTCATATCATCAAGAATATTTGTATTACAAAAACACCCTGAAATATGGTGATGTTATTTTAAGGCCATATCGCCCACCCCTAATGACAACATTACAGAGAGGATCCCTGCAGAGATAGACCTTTGTGTTGAAGAGTAAGATCTCTAAATAAAAAAATTTCATTTCATATCTTGACCAAACTAGAGCTGGTCATTTTTGGAGCAGTGGATGGACCAACATCCTGTGGTCTGTGGTCGGTTGTCACTCAGCCGACATACAAATTTCTTCCAGAAAAGTGGTGATTTTAACTGTCTGTTTGTTCAGTTAGATTTTTTTTTTTTTGCATAATAGTCACAATGTAAAATATAACTGACACCACCATTACATTAACGTCTGAGGCCGGCCTCCTGACCGTCCCAAGAGTCAGAACAAAACATGTTGAAGCAGCACAAACCTGGAATAACCTCCTAGATGATGTTAGACAGCAGCGACTCCGAACACTTTAAGTCAAAGCTAAAAATATTCCTTCTTCACACAGCCTGCTCCACCCTGTAATGACTGCAAACTTGGTTTTAAACTCCATTTAAAATCATTTGACCATTTATATATTTTTACTCTTTTATTTTAAATCTGGATCGTTTATTATATTTTATTGCTCTGTAAAGCACCCTCTACTGCACTAAAAGTATGGCCCATAATCAGAGATGTTCACCAGTTTGTGCTCTAATTCTGCCATCTAGTGGGCTTTTAGGAGACCACACCACATTATTCACTGAATCAGCTGACTAGTATGATGTTGTATTAAAGCTGCATTTGTTCTCAATAATTAACAGGTAACATACAAAACACACAAATGTTAATAATGTCACAATTCAGTATTATTTCTTAAACCCAGTTCAACCAATATTTATTAATCTCAGTCCGTACAAGTTAGTTTGGGGGGGGGGGGGGGTTGTTTCCTCTCCTGCAGTGATTGTCACGTTTCCCCCCAGAAACTGGTGAAGTGGTAGCACCCAGTGTTAAATTACGTCAGATGTTAACACCACCCATCAACAGGTTATTAAGTGTCATCGTAAGATATATAAATGTACTCGTCCTCGTCATCCTCCGCTTATCAGGTTCCGGGTCGCGGGGGCAGCAGCCTCAGCAAAGAAGCCCAGACAGTCCTCTCCCCACCCACGTCAGCTCTTCCGAGGGAACCCCGAGGCGTTCCCAGGCCAGCCGGGCGATGTAATCCCTCCAGCGTGTCCTGGGGCGGCCCCGAGGTCTCCTCCCGGTTGGACATGCCCGAAACACCTCCCAAGGGAGGCGTCCAGAAGGCATCCTTACCAGATGCCCGAACCACCTCAACTGGCTCCTCTCGATGTGGAGGAGCAGTGGCTCTACTCCGAGTCCCTCCCTGATGTCCGAGCTCCTCACCCTATCCCTAAGGCTGAGCCCAGCCACCCTGCGGAGGAAACTCATTTTGGCCGCTTGTACTCGCGATCTCGTTCCTTTGGTCACTACCCAGAGCTCGTGACCATAGGTGAGGATTTGAACGTAGATCGACCGGTAAATCGAGAGCTTCGCTTTCTGGCTAAGCTCCCTCTTCACCACAACGGACCGGTTAAGCGCCTTCATCACTGCTGACGCCGCCCCAATCCGCCTGTCAATCTCCCGCTCCATCCTACCCTCACTCGTGAACAAGATCCCGAGATACTTAAACTCCTCCACCTGATTCTCATCCCAGCCGCTTCACACTCGACTGCGAACCACCCCAGCGAGAGCTGGAGGTCACTGTTCGATGGAGCTAGGAGGACCACGTCATCCGCAAAAAGCGGGGACGAGATCCTCCCATCACCGAAGCTGACACCCTCCACCACTCAGCTGTGCCTAGAAATTCTGTCCATGAAAGTTATAAACAGAACCGGTGACAAAGGGCAGCCCTGGCGGAGTCCAACCCTCACCGGGAACAGGTCCGACTTACTGCCAGCCACGCGAACCAGACTCATGCTCCTTCGGTACAAGGACTGGATGGCCCTTAGCAAGGGGCCACCAACCTATAAATTTTTTTTAAAATGCGAATATTCTGGCTGTACTATTGTTGTTGATATTGTTGATCAGTATGTTATATGAACATTATTCCTTAGTCTCTGTGACATATTAGGATGATTTTACGACGATTGGCTTTAGATTTCTTACATATAGCTCCTTTAAATATTGACTATAGCGGCGCCTCTCAGAGGAGTTTTGTAGCTGATTTCAAAAGCTCGTTTTACCGTAATAATGACGTAAAACAACCTCTTATTTTCTGGCAATAACAGGCTGATTATTTCATTATTACAAGATAACAAAGCTCGTCATACTGAGATAAGAAGATAATCAACTTTTCATCTTGAGATAACTGCATTAAAATGGATAACTGAGAGCAAGGCCGTCCTCTGCTTCTGTGGTTTATGTTCCACAGACATGCTTTAAATGTTATTTATGGTTTTAGATAACTTGCTCCTCCATGACATCTCACTTTTTAGTTTTTATTTAACCTTTATGTAACCAGGAAAATCTCTTGAGAGTAAAAATCTCTTTTTCAAGAGTGACACAAAAATACAGAATAAAAACATACAGCTCTAAAATAAACAATATAGAACACATTACAAAGAAAGGCCCAAAATTATATTAATGTATACTAGGAATGTACGCAAAAAATGAACGCTCTTTTTTGCAAATGCAAATAAGGACAACTACACATGATTACAAGGACCAGCTTAGATACACTGTGACATTGGCATATAGATGATCGTGTACAAAAAAAAATCCTGCAGCCAGCCTGAGCGTACAGGATACAGTGATGAGTTAGTGGCTTACTGTTGGTAATAAATCTCAGTGCACCATGGTACAGAGAGGTTTTTTTTGGCAATGAAAGAGAAGCATATCATATTTCTAAAATAAAAAAAAAAAACAGTTTCAGCCTTTTTCACGAGTAGTTCAATGTGTGGCTTAAACAAAGACAGTCGTCTAACACAATACCCAGGTATTTATCAGATCAAATGCACTCTCTGCTCTTGTTCTGAAGTGGAACAATAGTCAGGAGATTTGAAAGCTCAGCCTCAGATTTTTCTGAATAACATGCACTTTGTTTTGTCAGCATTCAGGACAAGCTTCAGATAAAAAAGGAACTGCTGAACAGCATTGAAAGCTAGCTGAAGCTGGGTGGGGGCCTGAGTCTGAGTAGCAGCAGCGCAATAAATAAATGTGTAGTCAGCGTACAGATGAACACATGCAACACATACATTATGGCAGAGGCCATTTAACTAAACAGAGAACAACAGAGGCCCTAATACTGAACCTTGAGGCACTCCACTGGCAACTGTAAGAGGGCAGACAACATGCCCTCTGCTTGTGCATATTGTACACTGCCCGATAAATAATTGCAAACCAACCAACTGCTTTGTCTGATAGACCACTATGATGTAATCTTACTCCTTCTCTTTATGTCTGTCTGTTACCATAGAAACGGAGAGGAAGGACCAATCTCAAATGTCACCACTGTCAGCACTGTGACAAATCCTTCACATCATCTGGATATCTACGGATCCATCAGAGAGTTCACACCGGAGAGAAACTACACAGCTGTGTCCACTGTGGGAAAACGTTCACTCAGTCCCATCAGTTAAACACCCATCAACGCATTCACACAGGAGAGAAACCCTACACCTGCGACCAGTGTGGGAATGCTTTCACGCAGTTAAGCACTTTAAAGGCTCACCAGCACATTCACACTGGAGAGAAACCTTTCCGTTGTGACCTGTGCGAGAAAGCCTTTACCACACGAGGGAAACTGGAAGTCCACCAACATGTTCACACGGGAATCAAACCGTACAGATGTGATCTATGTGGGCTGACATTCACACAGTTAGGGCACTTAAAATCCCATCGACGTATTCACACTGGAGAGAAACCGTATAGGTGTGACCTCTGTGGGAACGCTTTCGCCCGGAGGAGTGCCTTACAAGTCCACCGACGTATTCATAGTGGAGAGAAACCATACAGCTGTGACCAGTGTGAGAGTGCTTTCACTACATCAAGCTACCTGAAAATACATCAACGTATTCACAACGGAGTGAGACCTTATAGCTGTGACCAGTGTGAGAAAGCTTTTGTCACTCAAGATAAACTAGTAATTCACCAACGTGTTCACACTGGAGAGAAACCTTACGGGTGTGACATATGTAAGAAACCGTTTGCTACCTTGGGTGAGCTTAAAATTCATCAACGTATTCACAGTGGAGAGAAACCATACTGGTGTGACCAATGTGGAAAAAGTTTTCCTCAGAGTAGTAGACTCAGAGCTCACCAGCGCACTCACACGGGAGAGAAACCATACAACTGTGACCAATGTGAAAAAGGTTTCACCACTCCTGGAAGCCTAGAAACCCACCGACGTGTCCACACTGGTGACAAACCGTATTGGTGTGACCAATGTGGGAAGACTTTTTCTCAGAGTAGTCACCTGAAAGCACACCAAGACATCCACATGTGCCCCCCTCTCCCTAAAGTCCTGCCTTCGCCACAAACTATGTAGCCACGATGATAAAATATTTTTATTTTGTAAAGCCCTACAATACAGCACGCCCTCCATCGCAGCTTGTAGTAGCTCTGTGGGGCTGGCTCTGTAGGGCTGGCTCTGCAGGGCTGGCTCTGCAGGACTGGCTCTTTAGGACTGGCTCTGTTGGGCTAGGTCTGTAAGACCGGTTGTGTAATACTGGCTCTGTTGGGCTATGTCTTTGGGGCCATCTCTGAGGGGCTGGCTCTTTAGGACTGGCTCTGTAGGACTGGCTCTGTTGGGCTAGGTTTGTAAGACTGGTTCTGTAATACTGGCTCTGTAGGGCTATGTCTTTGGGGCCATCTCTGAGGGGCTGGCTCTGTAGGACTGGCTCTGTTGGGCTAGGTCTGTAAGACTGGTTGTGTAATACTGGCTCTGTTGGGCTATGTCTTTGGGGCCATCTCTGTGGGGCTGGCTCTGTTGGGTTATGTCTGTGGGGCTGGCTCTTTAGGACTGACTCTGAAAGACTGGCTCTGTCGAAATGGCTCTGTGGGGCTGGCTCTGTAGGACTGGCTCTGTGGGGCTGGCTCTGTAGGACTGGCTCCAGGCTGACTGAAGGCTGAACACCACTGGTGCCCTGCCCTGATTTATCTGTAACTCTTTTTTTTTAAATCTTAAAACACTGACAAACCAAAGCGTGTTTAAAGCATGTATTGTTCAAGTATCATCACAAAGAACCAAATGAACCCTGCAGCAGTGTAAATATGTTAAAACCAGGACCCTGGATGATTAAAGGTTTTACCTGTGTCCGGCACAGAGACACAAGTGGTGCGTCACCTGCCACCTGTTACACCTGAAATGGAAGCAGACCTGATACACGTGACCCCGGGCTCTTTGGTCTGGGTCAGTTATGAGCTTTTGCATGAATATTATAACAATATCAATATTATGTGAAAAAAGGACAATATTATTAATATGAAGACTATATGTTGGTTCATATCATAGATGTGTAAATTAAATATTCCACTGTAACACTGTTGACTGCAGCAGTGTTTTCTTTCCATGCTGCCTTGTTACGACTTCCTTTAATGACACTTTTCAGGCTGACAAATAGAAGCAGTTGGTTAAATTGGACCTGGGACGTCAGTGTTGCAATTTCTAGCTCAGAGAAGTTTCTTTTCTTTGCTGTATTATGTCTCTTCATGTCATAATCTCTCGGGCGAGGCCACTAAACCCTGAATATATTTGGACGGGATGTTTAAGTGACGATTGTGACAAGAACATTTCATTAATCACATCATTAGATGATTTCCGTGTTCAGATCTGTGATGGTTTGTGCGTTAGAATGATAAATGAGCGCCAGTGTGGTGTAATGATTCCTGATCCACATAGATTTTCACTTTCTGAAAAAACAGTAATAATAATTATGGCACTATTATTATCATTTTGTAAAGTATTTATTCCCCAAAGTACCAACTTGAAGTTTATCAAGTTTTTGTTGCACTCAATATTTGATTTTATTCATGTAATTAAATGTTTAAAGTCAATCACTATTTAATCAACGCTGCAATTAAATATTTTTTCTTTTTACTATCCATTAATCATAAGTATATAGTTTATTACAGTATAATCTTAAGTATTTTCTTATTTGATAATTGCTTGGTAAGACGAAAGCAAAGTCGATTCTAGTCAAAGCAAAGACGCTGATTCATCAACGATGGCACCAGCTGAGGTGAAGACACTTCAGCTCCACACCGCTCCTCCTCTCCATCACTGCTCTGCCTCCCTGATGTTGTTTCTGGAGGTGAAATTCATTCTTTGGTTTCACTGCAACACCTGTTTACATCCTGATCTGTCAGTGAATGTGGTTGTTGAACTTGCTTCCTGTCAGGACCACTGAGCTGTTTTTAATGTTCTCATTAAACGAGTCGACACAAAAAGATGCTTTGACTCATCATTTGAAACTGTTTCCGTCAGTCGGTTGAGCTGTTGTGATCGACCTCCTGAAAGACTCGATCCAAAAGTCTCATTATTATTTATTATGGGAAGACTGAAGCTGTGTGTGAACATCTAGTGGGGCTCTGATAAAGGAGTCAACACAGAGGCAGGAAGACGTCACCCAGTTTAACAAGACTTCAACGTTGAAATCTCGCTTGGTGCTCACTGAGAAGTGTGCGATTAGAGACACATGATGCATTCACTGTCCCACCTGTGTAACGTATGAACCAGAGTCAACACCGCCCTCTGCTGGACTCAGACTCACACTGCTTCTACTGCAGTGATGGCCAAATGAGGCCTCGTGGACCACTGTCTTTATTTTCTGAAGCCACTGGATGACGCTGTTTGTTCAACAAAGATTTGAGTCTTATCTTTGAACCAAGAGCGCCATCTGGTGGAGTCAGAAAATAAAGAAAATGGTTCATGAGGCGTCATTTGACCATCACGACCTCCATGTACACCTCTGTCAACCAGCCATCAGGGGTCAGTGCACAGTTACACTCAGACGTCCCCAAACTGTCCTCTGGGTTCAGTCAGATCACTTTAAGTATCAGATCAGGGCTGTGTCATACTTTGACAGTTTCCATTAATCAAATTAGCTAACCACAGAGGTATGTAGAGGTTATCAAATAGGAGAGTGTCAAATAACTATTTGGCATTTTCAGACATTGAAAGTGTTTATTAATATGTTCTGTGCAACTAAATTAAAGGTGTAAATTCATGCCAGGTCACGTTGTGGGAAGAGCGTCTGAAACACGAGGTAAAAGTGTTACCTGTGTGAAAATGTTCCGCACGGGGATTCTTTGACATGGAGCTACGCGAGCAGACTCAGCAGTATCAGTTACCATGGTTACTGAGCAGGACTCATATAAGCCACGACAATGGAACCGATCTCACATTTAAAGGGATAGTGCACCCAAAAATGAAAATTCACCCATTATCTACTCACCCATATGCCGAGCTCTAGCTGCCTCTCTGTACACTGCGCTCACGTGTGTGCTTGCGTGAGACATGGACAGCGCCTTCATGTGTGTTCACGTGCTTTTGCTGGTCTCGCACGCAAGCTCGCACACGTGAGCGTGGTGCACAGAGAGGCAGACAGAGCTACAGGCTACAGTGAGGCTAAAAACAGAGTTCATCTGACGTTTTTCCAAACAACTTTTTATGTCGGGGCTTCAGGACACTTGGATCACTACGGACGAGCAGTATGGAGATATTTTGTGGTTTCAATTATGTGTTTTTGGACGTTTGAATCTGGGGCGCCGTCAGCCTCCATTAGGTGGAGTTGTGTTGCTACCTCCTCTCCCCTTGGATCTCTGCAAGTGATGTGAGGACTCTAAAACTTCACCTGAGCCTCCCTCGGCATATGGGTGAGTAGATAATGGCTGAATTTTCATTTTTGGGTGCACTATCCCTTTAAGACAGACTTATCAAAATAACCCAGGCTAATCCACCTTGATGGGATACCCCTCAGGTTGTTGCTGGTCAGTGATACAACTGCTTTCTGCTGCCACACCAACAGTGTATATGAGCACACCTGGGTGCCCAGATGTGCACAAGAACATTTGCTACTTACACATCCTGGCTGTGAAAACTGCGACAACTGCATCGATCTGAAACTGGCACTCTGCGCTGTGCGTCGTCGTCTTGCACCAGGTGTAATGATTCCTAAAGCAGATGTAGTGTTGGGTTAAAACTTGGCTTTGCATCAGGAGGATCATTCACATATCTACCACCACACCAGTCACTGGTCCCCACAGCCCCTCACACCTCAGGACATTCATGGGCTTTATTTCTTATTTCTATATGTGAAAGTTAAATGAGACTGGTGCAGCTACAGAGAGACAAACAGCTTCACTTTACACATTATCGTTTTACTTTTCTTTGGATAAATAACTTGTTAAATACTTATTTGTTTAGGTGGTAGTGTTTCAGTAGGGTGAAGAACACCGACATGTTTCTACTGAACAGAAGCTGCTGATAATAATGAACTTTACTGCTCTGATATTGATATCAAGTGGTGCAGAGTGTAAAGTTTCTTTAAGAAGTTTGAACATCAGAAATCATCAGGTCTTGTTTTTCATGTGAGACTCAAACAAGCAGCAACATCAAAAAGTGATCACCTGCATCAGGTCGCCACATTTAAAGGTCAGGTTCAGGTGTCAGAGAAGCAGCATCGGGCACTGAGTGCACATCAGACATCAAAGACATCTGCTGCTGTCACACATTTATTGATCGATCAGCCTTTTCAAACACACACTGAACTCATATGTGTCGCTCTGCAGCTTGCAGGACTTCTCTCATCTTAATGTTCTGCCCCCTGCTGGTGTTAAGTCGTACTGCAGCTCCACTGTCTCAGTCACTCACTGATCAATCAATCAATGTCAGCTGATCAGTTGTGTCCATGTTCTGTGTGACCTGCCGTCTCCATGGTGATGACCTCCTCAACATGTGAACCAACAGAGATCACAGAGAGCGTGTTGTTGTTCTCACCTGTGTGATGTCACTCTGTGAGCCTGCTACACCTGAACAGGAGGATCATCCAGCAGGAGCATGTCAGCCTCAATCAGCACACACACACACCTGCTGGTGACGTCACATCGCAGGTGTGTTTGATCAGTATCACTTTGGTGTGTCTGACAGGAGGTGCGTTCAATGACTGATTAATGAAGGCAGGTGTTTCCTTTTCTCTCCTCAACATTAAACATAATCACGTGCTGAGACTGTCAGTGATGTCAGAGGCAGACAGCAGGTGGCAACACAGCAGCTTCACTTTGTCCTACAGAGGAGCAGTTCTACTGGAAACTCACAGGAGGAGGAAATACAAACAGGAAGTTCACAGGGAAATCAGGAGCTGATTATGAGACATTGGGCCTCAATGAGATTCTCTGATATTTGTTCTTATTTTGTTCCCTGTTGATTTCTGGGATTCACTAGTGTTTTCTTATTTTTGTTCTCCTCTTAGGGAAGAGAATGTTTTACTGGTGGTTGAGAGCACTCTGACCGGGACAAGAGGAAAACATCTTTTTTACAGTCCAAAAATATGTTGTCTAGTTACATATTTATTTATATTTATATACATATTTATTTCAACAGTTCATTCTCTGTATGTGTGTCTGTGAGCGTTCATACTGTCACCATGATGATGCCCAGTGATGCTGAAATGTTGTTCAAGGCTGAACATCAGTCAGTGTTGCTCACTCAGTGCGGTGCTGTGTTGTCGGGCATTTCCTTCTGTTCACAGACACGACTTGTCAGGATGTGAATGCAGCACTAAGAGTCACAGCAGCTACAAGTCAGAGAATCATCTGACACAAATACCACATTTCTCTTTGAACAGGAACTTAAAGGCAACACAGAGCAAACACACAGAGAGTCGGCTCCTTTGAGTGAGTACATGTGGACGACTGATAGATAACTTTGACACACTGCAGCACAGTCCACTAACCCTTTAACATACAGTTAGTCTTGGCTCACTTACAGATGAGCCGCTGAAGAGATGTTTGTCCCATGGTAGCTCTTGGTCATGTGACTTCATCAAACACTTTGAATGTTTGTCTCAGAGCTGTTCAAACCTCCATTTCCTCTGTGGAGGTGGGTGCAGCAGCTGTGTGTTTTCTCTCCTGCAGCTGGTCACTTGTGTTAGTTTCTAATGGCAGAGATGAACGTTGCTGATTGTGATGAAGGATATTTCCACCTGTGTGTATTAGTGAGACTGTAGTTGTCATTTCCCTGAAGTTACTGACTGGACTTGACACTTTGTGTCTGTATCTAAAAGGAGTTTATTGTTGTGAACACATGTGGAGCAGCTGTTGTTGAATCCAAAGATCAACACAGTCATTTATGCTCTTGTTGTCCATATCTAATACCACAACAACAAGTGAGCTTACCAGACCTCTGTAGCTCCTCGTCTCTGCTCCAGGCTCCAGGCTACCACTGCATTGTGGGTAATGTAGGCACCAGGTTTTGACAAGGAAGGAGAACGTGTGTAATAAAAAAAGACCACATCTCTAATTCTGCTGCAACGATTTGATTTTTTTCAAACTGTCCATCGTGAGTCCGTCATCGTCACCAGTCACCATCTCATACGCTGCTGCCACTGCCAAGGACGAGAGCAGACTGCAGACTATCATTCACTCCACTGAGAAGCTGACTGGCTGCACTCTGCCCTCCCTCCAGGACCTGTTCACCTCCAGGACCCTGAGACCCCTCCAACCCCGGACACAAACCCTCTGAAACACTCGTCTGTGGTAGGACGCTGCAGTCCATCAGGACCAACAGCTCACAGCATGAGAACAGTTTCTTCCTGTGTGCAGCTGGACTCATGAACAAGGCCTGGGACGACCTCTGACAGACTCTCATCCTGCCCCCACAGACACTACACCTGACTTTACTGCACATCTTTACTGCTCATCTTCTATTTTCATCTTCATGCTCCAAAACAACAAGGCAGATTCCTTGTATGTTAAAACTTACTCAGCAACAGACCTGATTCTGATTGTTGATGAGTAGTTTGATAGCGTGCAGCTACACTCTGTATGTTAGTCTCTGTCTGACCACAGCTCAGTGGGTAAAACACACAGAAGCTCAACTCAACTTTATTTATAAAGCGTTTTAAAACAACCACAGCTGAAGTGCTGTGCATAGGAGGTCATAAAACAAAAAAAACAGTGAGATAATAAAAAGCAGTTAAAACAAAAAACAATAAAAACAGCAACAAACAAATAAAAACAGAGCGAGGTCTCATGCTGGGTTAAAAGCCAGTGAGTAAAAGTGGGTTTTAAAAACAGACAGTGAGGAGTTGCTGTTTGTGCTGTTTGTGTGTTTTGTGGAGTGGGCCCGGAGGCTCCAGTACCTTCACCCCGAAGGCAGGAAGCTGAAGTGGGAGTGTGAGGGGTGGGAGGTGTCACCAGCAATGCTGATAGCTCGGCGGGTGTTGAAGATGACTGTGAGGGAGGGCAGAGGGGTACCAATGATCTTGCTAGCTATATTCACTATGCGTTGCAGCCTCTGTGCCACACAGGGATGCAGCCAGTGATGACACTCTCAATAGTGTCTCTGTAGAAAGAGCACATGATGGGGTGGGACTCTTGCTCTCCTCAGTTTGCAGAGGAAGTAGAGGTGTGTTTGAGCCTTCTTGGCCTGCGATGTGGTGTTGTTGTTCCAGGAGAGGTCCTCAGAGATGTGCACCCCCAGGAACTTGGTGCTGCTCACCCTTTCCACAGCAGCACCCTTAATGGTCAGTGGGGGATGCTGTGGAAGTCCTCTACTGAAGTCCTCTTGAGTCTTCCCCACATTGAGGAAGAGTGTTGTCCTTACACCACTGGACCAGTCGGCTCACCTCACTCCTGCAGTTGGCGTCATCATTGTTGGAAATGAGGCCCACCAGTCGTGTCATCTACAAACTTAACGATGTGGGTTGACGCACAGTTGTGGGTCAGCAGTGTGAAGAGCAGTGGGCTGAGCACACACCCCTGCGGAGCCCCTGTGCTCAGCGTCATGGTCTTGGAGGTGTTGCTGCCCACTCACACATTTTGTGTCCTCCCTGTTAGAAAGTCCAGCACCCAGTTACAGAGAGAGGTTTTTGTATGAGCTGCTGGGGAATGATTGTGTTGAATGCTGAGCTGAAGTCTAGGAACAGTATTCATATTTTCATGCAAAGATCTTTCTGTGCTGCTGCACTCAGGTGTTCGTCAGTTGTGTCGAAGGTCTCGTTGTATCACAGCCTCAAACTAACATGAGTGTTCTTTGTCTTCAGGTGTGACCTCACTGCTGAGCTGCACAACAAACCAAGGTCAGTAAACTTCGTCTGTCACGTCTCAAACTCACTGACTGTGTGTGACAAACACTGATAGAAGAGTCACTGGAGGTCACACAGGGAGGATTCAAAGGGACACTTTGCTGATGTTCAAACAGCTTTGTATTCTAACAGTATGGACTGTATGTGTAAACTAAACACTGTGTGTGTAATATTTTAATACGTTACAATGTGTATTTAACAGTCATAATCACAAAAGTAGCAACAGTATTATCAGTGATAAAGGCTGTAGTAGAATGTGGGAAATAAATGAAAAGCTCAATAAACATATTGTTGAAAAAAAGGTTTCTTAGGAACCTCAGACGCAAACTGTCACAGCGCTCTAACAGTCCCTCCACACTCTGGCTGTAAAACATTCCGTCCCATAGAAACCCATGATAACACATGAGTGCTCCCACATGTTCTCCCTGTGTCAGTGTGGGTTTCCTCCGAGTGCTCCAGCTTCCTCCCACTCTTAGTTATAATTTTGTGTTATGTTTTGTGCAACGTCGTGTTGTATGTTTTGTTATATTCTGTGTTATGTATGTTGAGTGTTAAGTGTATTGTATGCTTTGTGTTATGTAAACACATAATGGAAGTCTGTTGCATGAACCCCTGGAAGAATAGCTGCAGCTAATGGGGATCCAAATAAACATAAATAAACATAAACAGTCCAAAGACATGCAGGTTAATTGGTGACTCTAAATTGTCCGTAGGTGTGAATGTGAGTGTGAATGGCTGTCTGTTTCTATGTGTCAGTCCTGTGATAGTCTGGTGACCTGTCCAGGGTGAACCCTGCCTCTCTGGGATAGGCTCCAGCCCCCTGCGATCCCCAACAGGATAACTGGCTTCTGAAAATGAATGAATGAATGTAGTTTCTATGTTGGTGTTGGAGTAGCGTGCCTTCGAAGAACACTGGCTTTTCCATTCACAGCCAATTAGACGTTACATTAATCACATGATGTTGGACACAAACACAAACTGAAATCTGTCAGTGGCTTCAGCTTTTAATGTGTCTATCCTCCTCCTCCTCCTCCTCCCTGCAGCCTCTCTGACTGTGAGTCCCAGCAGCTCTCAGATGTTTAAAGGACAGTCTGTCTCTCTGAGCTGTGAGGAGGACGACAGCTCTGCTGGATGGACTCTGAGGAGGAACACAAGTGATGAAACCAAAGTGGCGTGTCACGACTGGGGAACACCTGCTGGTTCTTCCTGTATCATCAGTGTAGCAGTCTCATGGGACAGTGGAGTTTACTGGTGTGAGTCCAGAGAGGGAGCAACCAGAAAGAGCATCACCATCAGTGTCACTGGTAAGATCAGACTGTGGAGTCAGTGTTGATGAAGCTGTGTGTAAATGGATGAAATGCTGTAGTTTGTCTCTGTGTTGAGGTGGATCAGTGATCCTGCAGAGTCCTGTCCTCCCTGTGATGGAGGGACATGATGTCACTCTGCACTGTAAAACAAAGACGTCCTCCAACCTCCCAGCTGCTTTCTATAAAGATGGCTCCTTCATCAGGACTGAGCCTGCAGGTCACATGACCATCCGCCATGTAACCAGGTCTGATGAAGGCCTCTACAAGTGTGACATCACAGGTCATGGAGAGTCTCCACCCAGCTGGCTCACTGTCACAGGTCAGGAGGTTACCTTTGATTTCAGGAGTTCATTCATCCAGATAGTCACCTGACCAGGTGGGATTCTCTCTACAGGTAGACCTACAACCACAGCTCCACCTCCTACATTGACCCCGCCCACACCTGCAGCCATGACCACATCTGCAGCCCCGCCTCCTGACTCAGACCACCTCCACCTTGTGTTCAGAGTGCTCTGCCACCTGGTGGTGTTCTGTCCGTACTGCATCTCCACTTTCATCATGGTGTCTTTATATCGACAACGGCCCACAGCTATCAGTCAATCAACCAATCAATCAATCAATCACTCTGGTGTTGATGACTGACAGTTGTCTCTAACAGAACTTTTTCTAACCTGCTCTGACTGTAGGAAATGACCTGCCTGTCTCCATGGTGATAACCCCGCCCACCCAGGCTGAGGAGGGACTGGACAATGATGATGATGTCATCAGTGCTGTCACCACAGAGCATCACTTCTGAACTGATGTGAAATGAAGCTAAAATGCAGAATGAATAAAAAGAGATTAAAAACATCTTCATTAGTAACAAGTAATCAAACCATTCGCACAGATAAAACAATAAAAACTTACAGAAAGACACCAAACGAGCACTTCTGTGCACTGAGGAGGACGATACAAGGAGAAGTGTTCTGTTAGAGTATATTTAGTTTTTACCCTCATTTCTCACAAGTCCAAGTTAATGATCTCTTTACTGACTTTATATTATATATTCATCAAATTTTAGTCACAAATGTATTCAAATCTGTGTCAGTGAGCACTTCTTCTCCTTCTCCAAGATAATTTACCCACCTGACAGGTGTGGCTGATTAAACAGCATCTTTACTACACAGGTCACAACTAAAGACCACCCCTCATATTAAATCACATTATTTGATGATTGCAACTGTGTTAATGTTCAGATCCCAACATTATTACCTAAACGCTTTGTGTCAAGCAGGAGACAGACGAAATCTCACCTGACCTGAGGTCAAGTTGTTCCGGGGTGATATTCTATTTTGCCAGTAGATGGCGTTAGAGGCTTGGCTATGTTTGCAGCTGATGTCAGAGGGTTACTCACGTCATGTCACAGTAGTGTCGGTGAGGTTTTTATTCTGAGGAAAGTGAAGCCACAGGCAAAACCACATGATAACAAGGAAAGAAAACACAGAGAGAAAAGATGTTCATCATTTTTATTTTTATTTTATTTGAGAAATTTAGAATATAAAAATCTAACATTTACAAAATAAATAATAAACTCTGGTCTTGGACATGAATTATAAAAGTCAAGTAGATTGTAGATAATTACAGTAATAACACAGCATAAAGTGTTCAGTGGGATCTAACTTGCACTTCAGTACTTTTATAAACTGCAGCTGCTGAGTTTGTATTGTCTCTTCATCTCTGTGACGGCTGCTTACTCCAGGTTTTTACTGCTTTAAAAGTATATTTTAACTTTGGCTTTGCTTTTATCTGAATATATTTTTCACAAGAAACTGTATTTGTATCTGAGTTAAGTGTCTTTTAAGTATCAGTACCTTTGAGTGAAATGTCTCTATTGTAACAGCAGATGTAAAACAGCCACCAAAAATGAAAGATTAAATAATGTTTAATAATATTTGCATTCACTGTATATGATAAGGCAGTGCTTTCTGGAGGAGTGAGCTTATTTACTGCAGCCATAAAAACACAACATATGAAACAGACATGAAGAAATCAACATGAATGACAAACAAAACAAAACAAAGATAAATAGATAAAGAACATCAGCAGTAACAGTACCTGTAAAAAAGTGCGAATCATCACATCAACACAATCCAGTGCATATTCTGGCTTTATCTGTCATGACTGCAAAGCTTTATATACACTGGTATAAATCAGTTTTAAACCTGCAGTGAGGCGCTCAGCTGTCATGATCAACATGTACACAAACCCTCCTCCACCATGATGAGGTAGTGATTCATGGAGGGAGAATTATTTACTCCAGTGAAATGTCTCTATATTTACAGTACTTTTACTGGAGTGAAATGTCTAACAAAAGTAGAAATACAAGTACAAAATTCAAAATACTTCATTTATGTATGAAAAATAAAATGAAAGCTGATCTGTCAGTAAAACAGATTCTGTTCACACTCACTGCACATGATGAGGCACTGATTCATGGAGGAGAGACATGATTGGCTGAATCAGGCCGTCATGTTGAAGAGTCACAGACAGCAGAGGGAAACATGAACTGATTGTTTCCTGCTTCAGCAGCAGCAGGCCGTTCTGATCTTTGGTACATACGTCTTGTATATCTCCAGACAGCAAACACTGCAGCAGCTACAAGAAGCACTGCAACAACTCCTGCTGCCAGTCCAACATATCCATGAGGGAAGTTTCCATTTACGGGGTGTTCACTCTCTGTGTTTCCACCCATGGAGTTTTCCTTCTCTGAACCTGCAGATTAAATAAATCAGAGTCAGTAAATGTGTGATTAGTTGAACAGCCTTCATTTGTCTTGTGTATTTCTGATGTTTGACTCTCAGGAATAAACTGCAGCTCCAACCTGATACACAGACACACACACTGAGCTCCACACACTCACCTCTAACCTCCAGGTGGATGACTGTGATTGGAGCAGTCTTAATGATGGCTCTCTTTCTGCGTCTTGATCCATCTGATCTAACTCGACACTCGTATGTTCCAGAGTCTCTGCTGGTCACATTCTTCAGAGTCAAAGACACGTCTCCGCCCTTCAGCTCTCTGTCCACCAGCTCCACCCTGCCTGTAAAGGATGGATGCTGTTCGGTTGGGTCTAAGTTTCCATCTCTGTATAGGAAGACGTACTGTGGCTTCAGGTCAGGTCTGGTCCACTCTACAGCTCTGATAGGGACATCATCAGCTTCACATCTCAGAGTGACATCATCTCCAGGGTGCACTGTCACATGTTGGTCTGAAAAACAATAATAACCATCCAGAGTCAAAAAGACTCTACACTGTAACCCAAAAAAAAGGAAGTGATATCACAGCCTTGTCCACTTGAGCAGGAGAGGAAAAGGGGAAGGTGATAAATTAAGGAACACCTGTGAGCTGAACAGAGAGAGGGAAAACCTAACAAAGGAGACTTGAAGGAGGATGGAAAGGAGAAGTGAGAAAGGGGAAACTAAAGAGGAAACCCAGCACTGGAGTAAATGAAAAGACAACAGTGGCCTGGCTGATAATGAACGGTGAGGAAACAACGACCTCAAAGAAAAGCTGATCTCTGGAGCAGGTTGAAACAGATTGTGCTTTTCCTGCTTGGATTCAGTGGCTGAGCTGAGGTGGAGGACTCACTACCAGCACATAAGTTCCTTTTTCTGAACTGGCCTGGCCTGTGGTTGACTATTGAAGTTGAATTTGATTTCTGTTTGTTGCACTGACATTGATTAATTAAGACATTTTTGAGGTGTTTGATTCTGCTTGATTGAACTATGAATGAATGTGTATATATATATACAGCCAGGTCTATAATTATTTGGACAGTGATACAGTTGTCATCATTTTGGCTCCACACTGAGTTAGGTTGAAAGGTGGGTATACTGTGAATGGCTAGGATGAGAGGAGGGTAGACCCAAACATTTTAAACTGGATTACCTCTCCTGTCATTCATGTAAGACTTAAGTTACTGTACCTAGAGTACCAGCTGTTTTGATATTCAGAGGGAGTGCCACTACAATACATCAGCCTAGATTTAAATGAATACAATTAATAAAAGTTTCTACATCATTCATACACTTAAAAAACAGTATGAACCCATTATCTAGAACAAGACATTGTTTCATTACTCAGGTCAGAAATAATATCTCCATGAATCTCTTCACAATAAAAGCTGATATTTACCAGAAGCTGCTGCACACAGAGGGAACAACAGGAGCAGGAATGGAGCCATGAGAGCTGAGAGGATGTTGATCTGCTGCGCCATCTTCTCTCTGGCACACGGTAAGTCCTGTGTGTGAAGTGAACTGACTGAGACCAGTTTGTAAGGCTGGTCTTGTCTGAGTGGGTGGAGCTCATATCTGGGGTTACTCGAGGACAGATGTGTCTCCCTACTCCTGGCGTGACTTGTCTCTGTGACGTGTTGAACACTTAACCAGTCAACTTCAGAGACTAGTACTAGGCTACTACGACACCTCATTTCAGATTTTCAGATTTCAGATTGCTTTTTTGATGAATCGATGACGGCGATGGATAAAAGCAAAACAAGTGACGCCAGCGGGCGAAAAAAAGAGAGAAAGGGAGGAAAGAGAGGCAGAGGTGGTTATATTCAACGTTTTATAATCAGAAGGCAGAAGTGGAGACAGACAGACAGACAGACAGACACGGAGACCCAGCAGAGGAGAGCTGTGACACGTGCCAAGTTGTAAGTCCAGTGTCAAACAATAGTCTGTATTACATTTTATTAAATTCTACAAATCTGGCAGCTCTCCATTATCTCACGCCTCAAACAGCAATCCTTATCTGTGACTCGCCATCTAACAAGGAGAGAAAGGAGAGGGAGAGACAAGCGTGTGTCTAACTGTACCTAACTTGCGAAGTTTTTGTTATGATTATGTGACATTTGTTTGGCCCACCAGGAATGGTGTGGGGGCATGTCAGACTTGTGCCCAGGGGCATACAATCTGATGATCCTCCCCTGACAGTGCCTGAGAGCTTCTTCAGCACACAGACTACATAGTTAAACATTAGTAACATTTTATATTAAACATTAAATGAATTGAGATTACGTGTTTGTGCAGACCACATTTATCCACCTTACACCTGAATTGGTATCGTCTCTCTTAAAATAACAGAATAATTAAAGAGATTTGTTATTTTTACACATTGATGCTATATCGCATTTTAGCTGGTTGAAAAGAGGTCGTAGACGTTCAGGCCCAACATCACACAGTTTTCAACTAGAAATCAAGCCTGTAACTCAGTGAACACCAACCGCGACTCACAGTGAGTTTAATCAGAATAATAAATCAGATTTATATAGCGCTTTTTAGGACACTCAAAGATGCTTAACAGTGCTGAAAAATAACAGTGATAATGAAATAAAAATGAGAAATGACTGGTGGAAACTAGCATTCTGCATTTCTGACATTGAGTGGGAGGGAGTTCCAGAGGGTTGGGGCAGCGGCGGCGAAGGCTCGATGTGTTTAATTCGTTGATGTTGAAGACATTCAGAGAAGGTTCAAAAGTTTTTATTAATTTAATGGTTACATTTATTACAATACTGACTTTCAACTGAGAGATGTGGTTGTGATTTCTTAGTTATGCTCCAAAATTATGACAGACCAGTATTTGCTCACTGTGGAGATTAAAAATAAATCTCTTAAATTAAATTAAATCTCACCATTGCAGTATGTGCCACAGTTTGTTTGTTTTTTCATCTGTTTGTATTATTATTGTATATACCATTTTTTCGGTCACCTTTGTGTGTTAAATGTGAATTGGAGCCTTGTCAAAGGAGAATTTCTGTCACCATTGGAACAGAAAATAAAGCTTATCTTATCATTTCGGCCAATAACAGCACTGCACAACTCAATGTCTCTCCCTCTGTCTCACCCTTGCTCCACAAACCTTTTTCTAATATATATATATATATATATATATATATATATATATATATATATATATATATATAGATATATATTGAGGGGAAATTTAATTTTTCACTCTGTTGTCAATTACACACAGGTCCGAACACACACACACACAAACAGGACCTATACATGCACTAAGTGGAGAGATGTCAGGGTGGGGCTGCCCATGACAGGCACTCCGAGCGGTTGGGGGGGTTCGGTGCCTTGCTCAAGGGCACCTTGGCAGTGCCCAGGAGGTGAACTGGCACCTCTCCAGCTACCAGTCCAGGCGACCCTCTGGTTCCCAACCCAAGTCCCTATGGACTGAGCTACTGCCGCCCCCAATATAAATACATGAAAGAAAAAGTCTCTACATTATTCATACAGTCAAAAACCTTTTTTCTAGAACAAGACATTGTTTCATTACTCGGGTCAGAAATAATATCTCCATGAATCTCTTCACAATAAAAGCTGATATTTACCTGAAGCTGAGAAGGAACAACAGGAGTACAGATGTAACCACGAGAGTTGGGTGGATGTTGGTCTGCTGTGCCATTTTTCTACTTGGATATAATGTCCGTCTGTGTCTGCACTGAAACTGGTTGGTGCATCGACGCTGGGCAACATTGAAGAGGAAGTGAATAACGTATGACTCAGACTGAGATGGTGGGGGAGGGGCAAAGTGAACGTTGGAGTTAATGCTGCTGCTCTCTGTGGTTGTTCCTAATCTCTTCCTGCTTCATGAGTCTGTTTTATGGGAGGTTTTCTTCAACACACAGTGTTCAAGTTTTGTTTTCTGTCAGTCACTCCACAGAGATGACTGAGGAAATCTTTCTTTCTTTATTCAGTGTAACTTGGTTCAGTCAGTGACAACTCATGAAACAGGAAATGAAGCAGAGAACCACAGCGTGTGTCTTTGTTGTCACACTGTTTATCAAAGTTAAACTCTGCTGATCAGCTCTCAGCTTAAAGTTACATATTTGCCTTCACATCTGGAGTTAAACCAGTGTAACCATGGAGATACAGACTGAGACCTGCAGAGTGTGTATCAGAGAGGAGGAGGAGTCTGTACTGCTGCACACAGAGACACACTGGGGACTTTCCATCAGCAGCTTCAGTTTTATTACACAATCAGCTTCCTGTGGAAAGTACCCAATTCACAGGAAGAGATCGCTGTGGGTCATTTACTCTGCACATGAGTGTTTTCTCTTCTCATGGCTCTGTGTGTTTCTGCTCCACCACATGTCAGAGGGAACATGTGACTGCACCACATTATGAAGGAGTCACTTTGGTCTCTGGCTCATTGTGACCAACATTTCTCACTCATTTCACTGTTTTTACAAACCAAACAATCAGTCCATTAATGGAGGAAATAATCAGCACATTCACACACAATGAACATGATCACGACTTCATGTGTTATAAGAAATAAACTTCAGCACAGCTCACAGGGTACAGGAAAAATCCAAAGACTCTTCTGAGGAGACAATCTCTGAGTGAACTACAGTAACATGAAGGTTTGTAGTTTATCAGTGATCCATGATTTAAAAGAACTTAGAATATCAGTGTGTGTAGTTTGTGTGTCTCACTTTGTCTTCAACCTGCAGAACAACATGCAGGGAAAACTCCTGGAAAAAACTCCAGTGTTGTTTCAGTTTCATTTCATGTCAGCCATTACAGAGATGACTGAGGACATGTCTTCGGCCTGTTGGTTCAGTGTAACTTGGCTCACAGCCAGAGAGAGCTTGTTAAACAGAAACTAAAATGGAGACCTGCAGCGTGTGTCTTTGTTACAGTAAACACACTGTCAGAGTTTGACTCTGAGTCCATGATGAAATATTTGACTTCACATTTGGAATTCACAACAGTCTTATCATGGAGTCACAATCTGCAGAGTGTTTGTTAGAGAGAAGAGGAGGAGGAGGAGGAGGAGGAGTTAACACTGCTGCAGCTGCTGTCTGTGCCTGATACTAATCTCTTCCAGAGTCTGTCCAGAATAAGTTTTAATAACACACAGTGAAAAGCTCTGAATGAAAACACAGTGTCGTCAGTTTTATTCTCAGTGAATCATCAAACAGATGAAACTCTTTATTTCTTTGTTCAGTGACAACTCATGAAACAGGAAATGAAGCAGAGAACCACAGCGTGTGTCTTTGTTATCACACTGTTTATCAAAGTTAAACTCTGCTGATCAGCATTAATTATGCAAGAATGGGCTGCCATCAGTCAGGATGGGGCCCAGAAGTTGATCTCCATGGGATATTTAAAAACAGCAGCTTTGTGCATTTAGTCCTTCTCAGGCAAGCTCAGGGGTTTACTGTTGCCCTAGTCCGACACTACGCAAACCTGTATTGATATGACAAGTGCATACAGTATCAGTTCATGTTGTTACACCACTGCACCAGTAGGTGGCAGTAGTGTAAAGTTGTCGAGCTATCCTAGCGAGATATGTGGAAAGAGCCACGAATAAAAGACACTCTGAATCATGACTCCGGTGTGCAAGCCTCGTCAATACAAAACCTTTTTTTTCTCAGCGCGAGGATATTTAGAGGAAAGTCCCTTCTAGGTGCTCCAGACATTTGGTGCCCGAGACGAGCCCCCCCATTTGCTTCCAGTAACATGTTGGACATGTGTTATAATAATCATCAGTGTTTTTGAATTGGTGTTTCTTTTGTTTTTTGTTGTTATTTATTCTTCTTTTGTTTCCAGGGAAACACAGAAATCTAAAATCTAAATCTAAAATAAATGATCAGCTTTAAAGTCCTTCATTACTCTGCTTTTGGATGAAATTCAATGAAACACATTTATGAAACAACCTTTAATGTAACCTTTCACATGAAAAAAATCTTTTAAAAAAATAAACAAAAAATCTTTTTGCTATATGTGATACATTATAATTTCCACTGTAATATCTGTTTTATAGTGCTGTGAAAACATTGACATGTTTCTACAACAAACAGATGATTTATGAGAACATTATAATTTACAGAATACTGATTTTTACTGAATAGAGCTTGAACACTTCACAATGTAAATCAATGCAACTTCTGCACTGTTGGTTGTGTCCACCGGCTGCTTAGTGGAAAAGATAACTAGCGGTGGTGTCAGGAACCCAGACAAAGGCCTCTCTATTATTTAGTAAACTTTGTTATGTAGTTATGTCATATTTCAAAATAATACTGGTAATGGTATTAGTAAACAGTACATTATTAGTCACAGTAAAGGATCAACATTTTGAATTGTTTTCTGACCTCATTGGTGGAGCCCCCATGGATGATGGCAGCCATGATTGGTTGAAACAGACCATCATGTTGAAGAGTCTCAAATAGCAGAGGGACACATGAGCTGATTGTTTCCTGCTTCAGCAGCAGCAGACTGTTCTGATCTTTGGTCTGTACGTCTCTTATATCTCCAGACAACAAACACTACAGTAAAAGAAGCACTGTAACATATCCAAAAACTGCTGCCAGTCCAACGTGTAGAGGAGTGGAGTGTCCATCCTTTAAATCTGCAGATTAAATAAATCAGAGTCAGTAAATGTGTGATTAGTTGAACAGCCTTCATTTGTCTTGTGTATTTCTGATGTTTGACTCTCAGGAATAAACTGCAGCTCCAACCTGATACACAGACACACACACTGAGCTCCACACACTCACCTCTAACCTCCAGGTGGATGACTGTGATTGGATCAGTCTTAATGAGGGCTCTCTCTGTACGTGTTGATGCACCTGCTAAAACTCGACACTCGTATGTTCCAGCATCGCTGCTGGTCACATTCTTCAGAGTTAAAGACACGTCTCCGCCCTTCAGCTCTCTGTCCACCAGCTCCACCCTGCCTTTAAAGGATGGATGCTGTTGATCTGTGTCGTAGTGTCCATCACTGTATAAGAGGACGTACTGTGGTGGCTCCAGGTCAGGTCTGGTCCACTCTACAACTAAGATGGGGACATTACCAGCCTCACATCTCAGAGTGACATCATCTCCAGGGTGCACTGTCACATGTTGGTCTGAAAAACAATAATAACCATCCAGAGTCACAAAGTGTTTCCATCTGTAAAGTACAGAGAGTTTAAACAGGAGGTCTCTATACACACACACACACACACGCACACACACACACACACACACTTGATAGTGTCAGATTTGTTGGGACACATGAAGCTGCTTTAACATTTGGACGTACACTTAAACTTCATTCAGTTAATTCAGTGTGTCTTTAATAAACATCTCTCTGACTGTTTCACACTTCAACCAAAAACTCTGCTTGTGTTTAACCACAGGTTCATCTGATGAGTCATCACCGCAACCATGTCACCATTCAGCCAATCACAGCACAGCCTGATGCTAGGGTTGTGCCGATCCAATCGCCCATCGGTGATAGAAGGGTTGTTTCACGATGTCTTTTTTAAATGACGATACAATCGGTGTGTGGGGGGGGCGGCAGCGCGTGTGTGGAGCATGCTGACGAGATCGAGGCTGAACGAGGCTGAGTGAGAGAAGACAGAAGGAAGCTTAGTGAGAGAGCGGAGGGTGGGAGGAGGGGGGGATCAACGCCTCTGCCCCCTCAACGCAAGCATACTAACTGTGCGTTCCCACCAAAAGATTCATGAGCGTCATAAGCAGCCAGCAGCCATTCATTTTCAATGACGAAGAGCGTCACTCGCGTCGGCTGCAGCGAGCGACTGTGAGCAGCGCGATGCCAGCGACCGCTGGCGATTTTGAATCTTTTGATTCAAAAGATTCAAAATCGCCAGCAGTCGCTCAGGTAACTGTGCGTTCCCACCAAAAGATTCAAAATCCAGCGGTCGCTGGCATCGCGCTGCCTGGCAGCTCTGGCAGGGCTTGCAGAAGGCTGCCAAGGGGCGGGGCTTTCAGGCTGCGATGCAGAAGATCTCTTTCTTTCTTTCTTTCTTTCTTTCTTTCTTTCACTGTCCCGCCTTGAGAATATTCACGGTCTGTAACTGGCTGCTGCTCGCTGCTGCTTCGGCGGCGGCGCTGCTCATTTGCATAAAGTTGAGCTTCTCTCAACTTCAGCTTGACGCTCAGGTCGCTGGCATCGCGCTGCTCGCAGTCGCTCGCTGCAGCCAACGCAAGTGACGCTCTTCGTTGCGAGTGTTCATTGAAAATGAATGGCTGCTGGCTGCTTATGACGCTCATGAATCTTTTGGTGGGAACGCACAGTAAGCGTACAATTAGCGGAGCAGACTCCGCGAGGAATGTCCGCAGTCATTCGGGCTTTCATAGTCGAGCGCACTTCCGCGTTGTAGTTTCCTGTAAAAATGTCCGTGAAAAATCCCCGCGATGTGAAAAATACATGCCGAGCAGTCACTGGTGCGCGGTCGTAAAATCTGAGCTTTGCGCACACAGGGCTTGCGGACGTCCGCTTTGAGTCCGCGCGGACCTCCGCGGAATCCGTTCCGCGTACGTTCCGCCTGAGTTGCGGAGCGGTGAACAAACCAAACAACACAATGTCAGGAGAAATTGAAAAGATATGCCGTCTATGTAAAGTCAACTTGCTAATTAATGAGCCATTACATGTTCAAGAGATTTATAAAGCTGCTCAAACGCCAAAGAGAGGCTTTAAGTGAACGTTTCAGTGGCAATGCGTAATGACCCCCCCCCCCGGCGATGACATCGTTCATCGGCGATTTCACTAGATGACGATATGATATGGACAAGATCGCCCAACTCTGCCTGGTGCTCCTCCCCCTGCCTCACCCCTCCTCTACAAACCTCTCTCCAAACTGCGCAGTCTGAAACAGGTTGTATGACCACTCCTTTGTGTTTGAAGTCACTCACAAAGTTACAACACTTATGAACTACACATCCAACAATATATATGTGGTGTAGATATTATTATTATTATTGTTATTATTTACACACCTCACAAAAACAGTCAAAACGTTTCCTAGAACAAGACATTGTTTCATTACTCAGGTCAGAAATAATATCTCCATGAATCTCTTCATAATAAAAGCTGATATTTACCAGAAGCTGCTGCACACAGAGGGAACAACAGGAGCAGGAATGGAGCCATGAGAGCTGAGAGGATGAGGATCTGCTGCATCTTCTGTCCGTGTCTTGTTCTTCATCCTGTGTCTGAACTGAACTGGCTGAAACCAGCTGGGAGGGCTGGTTTTGTCTCATGAGTGGGTGGAGCTCACATCTGGGGTTACTGAGGACACGATATCAGCCCAGGAAGAGAAGTGAAAGTTAATGTCTTCCTCCTTCAGGCGTGACTTGTCTCTGTGACACATTGAACAGGGCTCATTTAGTCAGACAGTTCACTTTAATAACATATGAACATGATTATTAGAAATAAGTTGTCGAATCCATGAGATATCTACAGCTATATACAGCTCAGCTTATTGAAGAATATACATGTGTCATCTCATGTTCCTGTTATGTTACTGAGCTGATTGATACGGGCTGGACACAATATTAGAGACACCTCTCACTGTAACTCAGTGCAGCTCAACAGCAGCACAATCACCATCATCATCATCATCATCATCATCCACATGGTGCATTCACTGTCCCTCTGTGTAACATATGAACCAGAGTCAACACCGCCCTCTGCTGGACTCACAGTCACACTGCTTCTACTGTTCACCTCCATGTTCACCTCTGTCAAGCAGCCATCAGGGGTCAGTGCACAGTTACGTTCAGACGTCCCCAAACTGTCCTCTGGGTTCAGTCAGGTGTCCTTCATTATTCTTAATATCAGGGTGTATCGTACTTTGACAGTTTCCATCAGTCAGCTGACTATGAAGGTGTAATCAATGGACTGGACAGTGAGGAAGGTACGACTGCTCCAGCTGCAGGTTTGAATCATATAATAATGTTTGATAGATGATCTGATCACATGATTGGTATGACATCAACATAAAACAGTGTGACTGACATGTTGTTGATTAGACATGAAAGCTTTTAGTTTAATGCTGTTTTTGGACACGAGGTCTGAATCCACCTTTGTGTGGAGTTTACATGTCCTCATGTCTGTGTGTGTGTCCTCTCATTGTCCAAAGACTGGACACTCTGAATGTCCCAGAGGTGTGAGTGTGTGTGTGTGTGTGTGTGTGTGTCCACCCCACGGCTGTGATAAACTCATGACCTGTCCAGGTGTTTCCCACTCCTCACCCACTGACAGCTGGGTCTGACCTCATTTGTGATGTTTTGAAGACGTTAGTTTTATTTTACTCTGTTTGTTCAGACGTGTATGACCTCTGAGATACACGTTGAACAAAAGGCCTATTTCCTGCCAACACCAACCCACAACAGAGACACACACAGAGGAAGGAGGTGGGCTTTACTTGGTGTGAACAGTTAACATTCATGCGCTGATCTCAGATGAGCGAGACATGAAATGGAGGAATCATCGTTACAGTGGCTGCTGGGTGAGGAAGACTTCATGACACTTGATCAATGCATGGTTGTGTGTCTGCGTACGACAAACAAAGTTTAGATGTCTCGTTACATGTGAAACCTCAAACTAACCTGAGTGTTCTTTGTCCTCAGTTGTGACCTCGCTGCTGAGCTGCACAACAAACCAAGGTCAGTAAACTTCTTCTGTCACGTCTGAAAAGTTCTTTACTCTCTGACAGACACATGAGTGTTGAGGACAGTGTCAGAGGAGGGACATTAGTGAATACAATGAAACACTGAGTGCAGTTTTGGTGGCTGCAGTCTGCACAGACTGAACAGCCGAAGCTAAAAATGATCATTTAAAAGGTTTAGTTATCCACAAACCTGCATGGCATGATGCTCCGGCTAACAGAGGAGAAAAACTGCTTCTGTTGAAGGTCAGGTTTGAAGCTAGATGACATGATAACAGGAGGATGATGGAGCTGAATTAAAGTATTGATCAGAGATCAATAAACAGGAAATAAATTATTTATGAGAAACACACGTCACCAGATATTCTGCTGTGTGTTTAACACCAACTGTGACAGTGATGTTTAACAACATGCAGAAAGAGTCAGTCTGTCAGCTCACTGCCTGCCCTCAGTGCTGAAACACTGACACAGATCAGCAGTGAACACACACTGAGACAGTTGGAATATCAGCAATGTGACACAATAAGTCTTGTCAAAAATGCAACTCATCATCTCTATTTGCATCTTTCTGTCCCTCCTCCTCCTCCTCCTCCTCCTCCCTGCAGCCTCTCTGACTGTGAGTCCCAGCAGCTCTCAGCTGTTTGAAGGAGACTCTGTCTCTCTGAGCTGTGAGGAGGACGACAGCTCTGCTGGATGGACTCTGAGGAGGAACACAACCACAGACACCAGAACTGAATGTGGAGCTGACTGGGGAAGATCAGCTGGTTCTGTCTGTAACATCAGCTACATCTTCTTATGGCACAGTGGAGTTTACTGGTGTGAGTCCAGAGAGGGAGCAACCAGTAAGAGCATCACCATCAGTGTCACTGGTAAGATCAGACTGTGGAGTCAGTGTTGATGAAGCTGTGTGTAAATGGATGAAATGCTGTAGTTTGTCTCTGTGTTGAGGTGGATCAGTGATCCTGCAGAGTCCTGTCCTCCCTGTGATGGAGGGACATGATGTCACTCTGCACTGTAAAACAAAGACGTCCTCCAACCTCCCAGCTGCTTTCTATAAAGATGGCTCCTTCATCAGGACTGAGCCTGCAGGTCACATGACCATCCGCCATGTAACCAGGTCTGATGAAGGCCTCTACAAGTGTGACATCACAGGTCATGGAGAGTCTCCACCCAGCTGGCTCACTGTCACAGGTCAGGAGGTCAAACTTTATGAATACATTTATAATCTGACAACAAGTCTAACTGTTAACATTTAATATATGTGATCCTTTCACCTCCATCTAAACCAGCATGGACACAAGTTATGAATTCACTTTCATGTCTTTCTGTTTGCATGTTTTTAAATCACTCACATTAATAAGCTGAATATTAGGAATTATTTTCAGATTTTTTGGACCTGAACACAAATAATTTAATTTAACTGCATCAGAGGAACAGTGACATAAGTGAAGTTGTGCTTTCATTGTTTTTTTAATTTCATTTTGATTTTAGGGAAACCCTCCACAACAAGTCCTCCCACATCTACTTCTGGTCTTTCCTCCTCTCCCTCGCCTAAACCTACCTCTGGTTCCCCTCCTGACTCCATATTACCATCTGTGGTTTCACCTGTCTGTGTTCTGGTGTTGCTGGTGTTGCTGGTGTTGCTGGTTCTACTGGTGAGACGATGCATCCACAGGAGACCTAATGGTGAGATACAGACACAAAAAAAGGCACACAGTGTTTCAGCTCTAATTACAAACTGACTCCTGAAGTCAAACGTCCATTAGTTTTCTCATAAATTACTTTTCTGTTGTTAACAAACATCTCCACCACGAGGTCCATTTAGTTCACTCTGGAGCTTTTGATTGTATCACATGATCTTCCTCAGCAGATGAAGTTTGACATTGTAGATGATCATTTTTCTTTAAAGGGGACTTATTCTGCTCATTCATACTTCATACTTGTATTTAAGGTTTTCATTTGTTTCCATGTTTTAATGTTAAAAACACTTTATTGTCCTCATACTGTCTGTGCTGGAACACCTGCGTCCACTGTCCGTCTGAGACGCTCCGTATTACCTCCTGTCTCTTTAAGACCCCCTCCCCAAAAAGCCTCGTCTGCTCTGATCAGTGTTTCTAGGTCCTCTGTATTTCTGCGTCTCTGCTCCGTCACTGCAGCTGGGGAACGATTGTAACAGACACGAGCAACATTTTGTACCATAAAAAAATCACCAATAAAAGCTTCTAAACACAAGCGGACACGTTCCAGCAGGAATATGATCCAAAGTCAACATCAGCAACCAAGATGACATGTTTTCCTGACGTTAGCATGTAGCTACATGTTCTAGAATACACCTACTGGTGCTACTTGGACACATCCTCAGTGATAAACCGAGGTCACAGGGTGTTTCGGGTCTTTAATCTTCAGACACCCTCGCCCGGGCGACCCAGCTGGAGGTGATCAGTCCCCGACTTGTGTCCAAGCGGCCCACTACTCCACGGATCCCCCCTCTGGATCCACAGCCATCGTGAGGCTTTTTGATGGCTATTTTGCACAGCTGACCTTTTACTCCAAGGAGGTTGAGGATTCAATGCAATGACTGGCCAGCAAATCCGCAGCACCCAACCTCGATTGGTTCGACACGGGCTTTCCAGCCATTGTTCCTGCACTCCACCACGAGTTCTGCGTATTTGGCACTTTCCCGCTCATTGGCCTCTTCAATCCGGTCTTCCCAGGGGACAGTAAGTTCCATGGGGACCACTTGCTTTATTGACTCCGATGTTAGTGGCTGAGATGTGTTAAAGGAAGTTGAGCTGCCTTCCCAGGTCGACTTGGAGATGCCAGTCCCGTGCAGTGACAAGGAGCCCTCCAGCCTGGTGGCTGGTGTTGTGCCTTCTCCCCAGCTTTGACGAAGGTGATGGACTGCTTGGGCATGTGCTGGTACTTGCTGTCTTGAATCGCTGTGCTGACGGTATCTGCCAAGGCCCTAAGGACCTGGTCATGGTGCCAGCAGTACCACCCGTCCCCCAATGCCTTCGAGCAGCAGCTGAGGATGTGCTCCAAAGTGCCTTTCTTCTGGCACAGTTGGCATGCTGGAGTGTCTACCAAGCCCCAGCAATGCAGATTGGCTGGTCTGGGGAGAACGTTGTAAATTGACTGGATGAGAAAGATGATGTTCTGAGGTTCAGCTCTCCAGAGCTCTAACCAGGTGATCTTACGCTGTTCAGCATGCTCCCACTTTGTCCGGGCACCTTGTTGATACATGCCGACCGTCTTGGTCCGGCGGTCTTCCTCCACCTCTGCTTGTATCTCATCCTGCACCAGTTGACGCTTCTCCCTCCCACTGGCTTTGTCATAGTGTGATTTGGTAAAACTGCAGAGTCTTGCCCACCCCACAACCAAAATGTTGTGCTGTAGCTGTGCCTCCGCTCTGTCAACTGCTTCCTGTGCCTTCCACTTCCTTCTGGTCTTTACAAGGATTCCTGCTGAGGCGACTTTAACATCAGAGGAATCTCGGTACATCATGACCTCCCTGGCATGTGTGACCTTGAATTCCTCTGACAAGCCGCTGATGGGAAGCTGCAGCTTAGTGGAATGCCCATACAGAGCAATGCTGCACAGGGACCGAGGGAGCCCCAACCACCTCCGGAAAAACTGGGTGATGGTTCTTTCCAGCGCCTCCACAGTGGTCATGGGCACCTCATAGACAAGAAAGGGCCAGAGAAGTCTCAGCAGGACTCCATGTTGGTACATCCAGGCTTTGAGTTTTCCTGGGAACCCCGACTTGTCGATCGCAGTGAGCCAGGTTGTTCTTGGTTTGTTGGAGTGCGGCTGTAGCAGTGTATGTAATGTTTCCCTGGTGTTAGCATGTAGCTACATGTAGCAGTGTATGTAATATTTCCCTGACGTTAGCATGCAGCTACATGTAGCGGTGTATGCGATGTATTCATTCAAATAAACACAAGAAGTTTGTGCTCTAGAGAAAGGATCAGCACTCAGTGAATAACCTCCTGAGCCCTATGATAAGCTATTATGGCAAGGCTTAACTATACAGACCAGTGAGCAGTGATAACTAACTTTCTTTGGGGTCATCGGGTGGGAACCTCCTTTCACCGGTGTTTCGTCTAGTTGGTCTCACGACACCTCCAGGAGGCTAGACAGTGATCTCTGGCATCCCAGAGACACTCCCCTAATGCCAGGTCTGACTGCTCCCCACACCAACCCAATAACCTCCTTTACCTTACTTACACATGGCTTTCTCAGCCCAAACAGCACTGCCACCTTCAACCAAACCCAGGCTCCGTTCATGCGAGCTAAATATCCTTCCTCTTCCTCTAAACACCTGCAGTAGCGTGTCTAGAGCAGATGAGCACATAGAGGAATCCATGACGAGCTGACGTCAGCTTGTTTCATTCAGAACGGTCTGAAGCCTCCTGAGGTTTTTACTCTGACACACGTTGACCTTATTATTTGAAACTTTGGCCACGTTCAACATCAGACTCTGAAACATTATAAACATGACAGAAAATAAGGAAAAGCATAATGTGCCCCATTTGAGCATTTATTTTTCATGTTGTCTCAAACATCAGGATTAAAATTGTTTGTAATTTCTGTTTATTTTGGTTCATTTACAGCTGCTGAAGTTGGAGATAATGACATCAGAGATGACATCACATACAGTGATGTCAATATATCACGTAACCTGCAACAACCAATCAGACGAAGCAAAGGTAATGATGGTTTTATTGATTTTAAGGGGACTTTCAGGAACGGTGACTGTGTGTGTGTGTGTGTGTGTGTGTGTGTGTGTGTGTGTGTGTGTGACCTTTTTTGTTCTTATATCCTTGTGAGGACTGTTCTAAGTTGTAGAACTTAACAGGACCTTTTGGAAAGTGAGGACTTTTTTCAGTTGAGGATATTTTATAAAGCGTGTAAATCAATGTTTTCAGTCCATGAAGTTTCAGACTGCAGTGGGGTATTTAAGTGTGTGTTGTGCTTTGCATGTGTGCATTTTGCACCCTGTGGTTAACAGGCGCTAGCAGCTCTGTGGTCGTCCAGTTTCCTGTGTCTGATAAAAATACTTCAGCTGAATGTGGACCTGCACATATTTCACCGCAGGACTGTGAACAAACAAATCAGTAATATGAATTAATTATAAATGTGCAGATTTACAGATCTCTTTATACTCTGATCACATTTCATATATCTCAAAATGAGGGAACTGTTGTACTGTTTTACACAAACACTGTTTTTAATCAGTTTATTCAATGTTAATACTTAAATGCTCTTTTTCATTTCCTTGTTGTGTCACATTCAGTCCGTGTTCACGTTTGTGACAACAACACTTTACAATGTTAGTATTTACATCTAAATGTTGACTCACATTTGTATTCCACATGATCAACATGTCGACCTATCTTTAGAAAAGCTCGCAGCTCTGTGGTTAAGTCCTCGTCTCATAGGTTGGGTCTGTTTTCAGCCTTTTCCTTAAAAAAAAATAAAAATAAAAATTATAAATTATCAAAACATAAATTGCACTACGGTTTACCAAGTGACCTTTCACACATCTGTCTTTGACTTATTTCCTGATATTTGCTGCTTTAACTGATCAACTACTTCCTTTTCTAATACTATATTAACTACATTATTATTATTGATTGTAATAGGAGCTCATATAACCTGAATTATTTTTGTTGAATGGTGACTACAGCAGCAGCAGTGCTTATATTAACTGTTCTGGTATCAGTTGCAGAACCTACAGTAATATAATCTGTATGTATTTTATTTCCCAGAGAGCGATCCAGCTGCCGTCTACTCAGCAGTGAGAGGAGCAGACGACGTCAGCTACGGACAAATAGTCTTCAAAGACATCAGATCAAACAGGAAGAGAGGTATGGCTGTTTGTCTTTGTCTCCATGGCTGAATCCAAATGTCTGCACTTCACCACACTTGCAGACTCACAGACTTTGCGGGCACATTCCCCGGAAGTCTGGGAGTGCTGAGGACTCCAAATCCACAACTCATCCAGTCCACAAAGGGCCTCAAGTGGACTTTCTGCAGACTTCCAGAGAGTCCGCTTGGGTTGCTGACTATAGCAGGTGTCCCTGATTTAATAACCCACAATTCATTGCAATACGGACGAGACGTTGTGGGTTTTTCAACAACCAAAAAAAGGCTATACATGTGATTTATATGTTGTTATCAGCAGGGACAGATGAGTTCAGCACTGTTCATCAACTTAAATGACATATATATGAATATGACAGCAGAGATAGTTGGACGTTTCCATGGCAACGAGTAAAATAGTCACTTGCAGTCTCTGCCCTCGCAGACTTCACGTGATGACAGTAAATAAGTCACTGTACGTACAGGTGAAGTCTGCGAGGGCTCAGTCTGCAGGTCCAGAGGGTGGACATTTGGATTCAGCCCATGGTGGACCAACTGTAGTCTGTGAGAGAAGAAGACAGAAGAGCTCAGCTGGTCACTGTAGCTTTAGTCAAAAAACGAGAGAATAATGCATGTTAGGGACTATTTTCAGTGGTGGACTGATACACATCTGGTGCTCTAGTGGCAGTGACGTGTATCTGGGAATGGGTCAAAATAAACTACAGTGACTTTACATGCACAAAATATTCTGGTTTTCACGCTTATTACAAAAAAGACTATATTCCTACTGAGCGGTTAACATGAATCATGAACATGAATATTCCACTAATACTCCCATGGCGGGAAATCATGGTTCAAATGACTATCAGAAAGATTAATGATCATTAAAAATACTTATCAATTAATAATCAAAATAACTATAACCAAAATGACACACCAATAGTAAAGTTTTTGACACAGTAGAGGTTAACATTTATTCCAAAGAAAGAAAGCTGAATAACACACAGTATATCCTAACAAGTCACTATATTCAAGTGTGAGTGTATAAATGTGTGTGAGAAGGAGAGACAAAAACACGAGTGTGAACACACAAAAAACAAAATGGCCGCCAACAGAGATAACTGCATAGAAGCTAAGCCGCAGACCAAAGTTTCCTACGCCTCAAACTGGCTTCTGATATTGTTTTTTTCACTGTGCATGTTAAACCACAGCAGCTACTTCCTCCTGTTGATTCCAGTGAGCTGTGGCGTGAGGCTGGTCAGGTTTCTCACGATTGTCTCGTCTGCTTTACCTGACAGTGACATCTTTTGTACCCTGTGGTTTAATGTGTCAACGCTCTTTTAATCGCAGCGAGCAGCTTTGTGGTGGTCCAGTTTCCTGTTTCTGATAAATACCCTCCAGTTACATTTGGTCTTTCATTGTTCACAGCAGTGCCCACAACCTGCAGCCATTTTAGAGTCCATCACAAATCTGATTATAATTCAACATGACCAATAATCACACAGCAGTAGTGTTAATCGTCTTTATATTACTATCAGTAGCTGGTGCTAACGCTAGCAGTCCTAAGCTAACAGTAACAGTATCAGGTGCACTACCTGCAGTAATGTACGTTAATATAAGTTGCATGTATTTTTATTTTTCAGAGAGTGAATCAGCTGCAGTTTACTCAGCAGTGAGAAGAAAAGAAGACGTCAGTTATGGACAAATAGAGATCAGGCTGAACAGGAGGAGAGGTATAGCTGCTCTTTATTACTGAACTCTACCACAGAGCCAGGCTAGCTGTTTCCCCCTGCTTCCAGTCTTTGTGCTAAGCTAAGCTAACCACGTCCTGACTCCAGCTCTGAACTGAACACACAAACACAAAAAGCCAGATGCACCTGCTGCACTGCTGTTTACATGATGGATCCAGCAAAGTGGAGCAGCGAGCAGTTTTCTGCTGAGAGTAATGCAGCAAGAGCAGAGCAGTGATGTCACTGCAGCAAATATCAAAACTAAAAACTGTATTTATAAACTTGAGAGAGGAAACAACTAAACTTTTAGCTTCTTGAATAAGTTGTAAACTTGACAGAACTGAACTTTCTTGATGAACTCGATGCAGTTACGCTGCTCCTCGTGTGTAAATGTGGAGTCGGACAGCAGCTCTGCTCTGATCTCTGCTACGTTCATGTTTTACACAATGTGACTGCAGCAAAGATCAAAATTGAAAAATGAAGTTGTAAACTTGACAGAACTGAACTCTCTCAATGAACTCGATGAAGTTACGCTGCTCCTCATGTGTAAATGTGCACAGAGTCTCTCTTGATGTGGAATCAGATAGCAGCTCTGCTGTGATCTCTGCTACTTTCACATTTTACTAAACTTTAGAATTTATTTAAAAATCAATATATTTTTCCATCCACCAAACACATTTTGCTGCAGGTTAACAAGGGGCATGGCATGGCCACTGTGTGTGACCCCTGATGGTCTGTGGGCTTATGGGAAATGGTGTTCTTCTAACAAACAGAAACATGGTTAGAAAGTACCATCCTTATCCAGACATGAAGCGAGCCAAACAACATGCTGCTGAGAACCACTCTGGTTTTAGACATTAGCTGCTAACGTTAGCATGCAGCTGTCTGATAACAAGACTGTAGATTATATTTCACCTCACATTATAAACATTAGACTAATGTTATTTGTGTAGGTTATATCACAGCCTATGATGCGACACTGACTTCCTGTTTACACACAGATTATAGATCATATAGAATAATAATATATAAAGTGTTTGTGTCTTTGTCTCCAACAGTTTCTCATGTTGTTTAAACTGTGTGTGTGTTCAGAGCCTCCAGCAGAGCCACAGGTCGTCTACTCTTCACTGAGGTAGACCTTCACACCTTCACACCAGTCCAACCAGTGAAGTCCAGCTGGCCTGTCACTGGTCCCCACAGCCCCTCACACCTCAGGATACTCATGGGATTTATTTCTTATTTCTATATGTGGAAGTTAAATGAGACTGGTGCAGCTACAGAGAGACAAACAGCTTCACTTTACACATTATTGTTTTACTTTTCTTTGGATAAATAACTTGTTAAATACTTATTTGTTTAGGTGGTAGTGTTTCAGTAGGGTGAAGAACACCGACATGTTTCTACTGAACAGAAGCTGCTGATAATAATGAACTTTACTGCTCTGATATTGATATCAAGTGGTGTCTCTGCAGGATCAATAAACTCTGGTATCTCTGCCTGTCCTCCTCGTGTGCTTCTGTGGGTTTCACTAAGCTGACACATGAAACATTTGACTTGTTCTGGTTTGGTTGTGGCTAACCGCTCGGTGCAGACAACAGAACAAACACACCGCAGACTATAAACAGCACCAACATCAGCCAGCAGCTGGAAACTCACACAAACAACTTCAATGTGTGTGTGTGTGTGTGTGTGTGTGTGTGTGAAGAGGTCTGGTTCTGTAGTCCATGAATTATTGAAACTATCCATTGTGTAAAGTTTCTTTAAGAAGTTTGAACATCAGAAATCATCAGGTCCTGTTTTTCATGTGAGACTCAAACAAGCAGCAACATCACAAAGTGATCACCTGCATCAGGTCGCCACATTTAAAGGTCAGGTTCAGGTGTCAGAGAAGCAGCATCGGGCACTGAGTGCACATCAGACATCAAAGACATCTGCTGCTGTCACACATTTATTGATCGATCAGCTTTTTCAAACACACACTGAACTCATATGTGTCGCTCTGCAGCTTGCAGGACTTCTCTCATCTTAATGTTCTGCCCCTGCTGGTGTTGAGTGGTACTGCAGCTCCACTGTCTCAGTCACTCACTGATCAATCAATCAATCAATGTCAGCTGATCAGTTGTGTCCATGTTCTGTGTGACCTGCCGTCTCCATGGTGATGACCTCCTCAACATGTGAACCAACAGAGATCACAGAGAGCGTGTTGTTGTTCTCACCTGTGTGATGTCACTCTGTGAGCCTGCTACACCTGAACAGGAGGATCATCCAGCAGGAGCATGTCAGCCTCAATCAGCACACACACACCTGTTGGTGACGTCACATCGCAGGTGTGTTTGATCAGTGACTGACAGGGGGGCGTGTCTACCAGCTGAAAACACCAGACGGCCCACTGGGAGGCTCTGGAGGCGTCTGGTTGCTATGATACAGAATATGTGCAGGAGTAGACATGTCGTCACCAGGTGGAGCTCGTGCTCTGGATGAGGTGAAGCTGAAGCACAGAGGGAGAGAGGACGGTGTGTGTGTGTGTGTGTGTGTGTGTGTGTGTGTGTGTGTGTGTGTGTGTGTGTGTGTTCATGACAGGAAACATCAGACACGTTCACTGTGTTAACACATTCCTCCTCACCAAACAAACAAACAAACAAACATACAAACAAACAAACAAGGTGTCTGACAGGAGGTGCGTTCAATGACTGTTTAATGAAGGCAGGTGTTTCCTTTTCTCTCCTGAACATTAAACACAGTCACACACAATAAAGTGTTCTTAAAGAAATAAAGATGATCTGGTGGTAACTGCACTCTGTACTTTACTCTGTTACAATAAATATCCTTTAATCTAACATCGCTCTCCAGTATGTGTCATGGCCTAAGAGCCGGGTTATGACAACACACACTCAGAACAGTTATGAACCGGAGGGATTTTTATAGATACACACATTAAAGACAGAAGCATACCTGCAACACTTCCGATTTACGCCAGAGTCTCCCTATTTTCAACCCTTTCTCCTGCACTGCTCCCAGCTGGTAATTTCTCCCACTATTCTCCTGATTTCACAGTGACATGAGTCAAATTGTTGTTTCCTGTGTCGTAGTACCTGGCAACCCAACCCAAACGGCCCCGTCTGACCTGCTGTGTGTGCTGTGCGTGACTGCGCACGTTCAAGCTCACGTCCATGCCCAAGCTCGAGGCGAAACATTACAAACTGAAAATGAATGAAATGGCTCCCAAAAAGAAGAAGTAGCCTAGTGTCGAAATTTCAGCCTGCTTGGTGCCAGACCCTCCCTTTTCTAGTCGCTAGCCACGTCAGCAAGTACCACGCAAGTAGACTGTAGACTCCTTCCAGTTCTTCCTGATAAAGGTGTTCCTGGGAAGATGGCTCCTCAACACAAACACTGACTGACACTCACACAATGTTTGCACTTGCACTTAACACACATTTTGTGATTGTAGCACATTTCATTGTAACAATGGATATTATTATGATTTAAGGCTCATTAAAAGTAATTTTGTCGACATCTTTGTTGTATTCATTTGTGGTGTAGGGTTATATGGGGGCGGCCCCCAGTGTGTGTTGTGTGTGTACTGTACAAACGGTGAAAATGAGCTATATCTAGCTATATATACATATATATGTATAGCTTGGAGTAGAGGCACTGCTCTTTAGCGTCAGTGGTTCAGGCATCTGATCAGGATCCTCCTGGGCGCCTCCTGCTGGAGGTGCTCCAGACACGTCCCACTGGTAGGAGGCCCCGGGGCAGACCCAGAACACACTGGAGGGATTACATATCTCATCTGGCCTGGGAACACCTCGGGGTCCTCCAGGAGGAGCTGGGAAGTGTTGCTGGGGAGAGGGACGTCTGTAATACTTTGCTCAGCCTGCTGCCCCCGCGACCTGGCCCCAGATAATCGGATGAAAATGGATGGATAATAATTCAAAATGAGCTCCACCTCAACTCCAACAGTACCATCCTGCTGTTACAGTGGCAGACTACAACACTCACAGACAACGCTTTGCAGTGCTGTAATACTTTAAGTACATTCTACTGATCATACTTTTACTACAGTAACATTTTAAATGTAACAGAGTATTCTCAGAGTGGTGTCAGTTACTGTTACTGGAGTAAAGGTTTTACTTCACCAATCAGCTCAGTTCAAACATTTGATCTGAAACTCATTTTCACACATTCAGGATCTTCTGTGTACAGACACACACCCATAAATCAGGACTGTGTTAACACTACAAGACAAATATGTGAAACAAACACACTCAGTCAGACACAGCTGCATGGAGTCTTCATCATGATGAAGAGGTAACTCTGATCTGAGAGCTGATTCCCACTGTGTTTAGTCCAGATGGTCCATAGTGAGGATGAGGAGGAGACTCAAGTGATGAAGAGGGTTAACGGCATGATTTTAGGATGAAGTTTCTGAACACACACACACACACACACACACACACAGTGACTCACAGTGTGACACACACATTTAACTATCATGTACATACAAATACACAAACAAACAACCAAAGTGTGTGTGAACAAGTCAGAGTGTGTGTGAACAAGTCAAAGTGTGTGTGAACAAGTCAAAGTGTGTATGAACAAGTCAGAGTGTGTGTGAACAAGTCAAAGTGTGTGTGAACAAGTCAAAGTGTGTATGAACAAGTCAGAGTGTGTGTGAACAAGTCAAAGCTGCCTTGAATGAAGCCTGCCCCCCCGGCTACATCTATTGTGAGAAAGCCCGCAGCACCGGCCGTGGTGGTGGCCTGGCCATTTTACATCGTGACCAACTGGAGTTGACCCCTCTCCCCCTGCCAAAACTCTCCTCGTTTGAGTGCCTTGCCGCAAAGTGCAACCCCCCCCGTCCCATGACAATACTGGTGATTTACCGACCTCCCAAACCTAACCCAGCCTTTGTCCCTGAGTTGCATGACCTCCTTACCACTCTTTGTTCAACATCCACCAACGTGGTTATTCTTGGAGACATGAACATTCACGTGGACACTCCTTCCTGCCACTCTGCATCCGAGCTGCTACAACTGCTGGACAGTGTCAACCTAACACAGCATGTGAACGCCCCTACACACTCCAGGGGGCACACCCTCGATCTAGTCATTACTGACTCTGCTGCCCCAATTACCAACCTGTTGGTGTATGACCTGGGCGTATCGGACCACATGGTTGTGTCTATGGAGATGCAGTTCCCTCCCCTCATTCAAAACCCAAGCGCCAGATCTGCCTCAGAAACATCAAGAACATCAACCGGGATGCACTGGCCTTGGACCTTCAAAATCTCACTCCTCCAACCGTCTTATCAGTTGGTGACCCACACAAACCAGTTGGTGATTTAGTAGGTTTCTACAACACAACCCTGAGTGGCCTCCTGGACGTTCATGCCCCTGTGAGGACCAGGACAGTTGCATTCTCGCGCTCTGCCCCCTGGTTCACCAGCGAACTGAAGGAAATGAAGACGGCTGGTCGTGTCCTTGAGCGGCGCTTTTTGGCATCAGGATTAACTGTGCACAGAGCAGCCTACAGAGAACACCAAAAGGCCTACTCCAAAGCCCTTAAAGATGCACGATCAGACTTTTATTCCAAAATCATCAGTAACAGCCCCGGCAATTCCAAAAAGCTATTTTCCACTATACACAACCTTCTTAAACCCCAAACCCAGGCGCACAGAGAGACCACCGAGAAGCAGTGCAATGACTTCATGTCCTTCTTCAGAGCTAAGGTAGATGGCATTCGCTCTCTTCTCCCTGGCTCCTCTACTCCCCCTGCTCCAGTTGTCGACCCGCAGCTTGAAGACTCCCAGCGTCTCTGCTGTTTCTATAACACCACACAGCGAGAAGTTGAGCGCATCATCAGGGGGATGAAGAATTCTACCTGCGCCCTGGATCCGTTCCCCACAGCCCTGGTGAAGGCGAACATTGCTGCCATTGGTCCCCTGATCACCAGTGTCATCAACCTCTCCCTGCAGGCTGGCCATGTTCCGCCAGCTCTCAAAACTGCCATCATCACTCCCCTTCTGAAGAAGCCCACTCTGGACCCGGAGGCCCTCAGTAGCTACAGGCCCATCTCCAACCTCCCGTTCCTCTCCAAGGTGCTGGAAAAGGTAGTGGCCGCACAGCTCCAAAACCACCTCAAAGACAACAACATCTTCGAGAAGTTCCAGTCTGGGTTCCGGTCAGCTCACAGCACTGAGACAGCCCTAGTAAGGGTCTCCAACGACCTGCTGATGGCGGCGGATGCTGGATGTCCATCCCTCCTTGTCCTCCTCGACCTATCAGCAGCGTTTGACACAGTGGATCATGCCATCCTACTGGATCGTCTGCACTCCACCGTTGGTCTCTGTGACCTGGCCCTGAGCTGGTTCCAGTCCTATTTGGCCGGACGGGCAGTGTGTCTCCCTTGGGGCGCAAAATCTTCAACGCAGCCTGTCACCTGCGGTGTCCCCCAAGGATCTGTCCTTGGCCCCCTCCTATTCACTCTATACATGCTCCCCCTCGGCCGTGTCATCAGCAGGCACGGCGTGTCATTCCACTGCTATGCCGATGACACGCAGCTCTATATCAGGACGGAACCCACCCCCCCTTCAGCCCATTCATCATCTCCATCACCAGTCACTCTGACAACCTGCCTGGAGGAGACCAAGGCGTGGATGAATCATAACTTTCTACAACTCAACAGCTCCAAAACTGAAGCCGTGCTGGTCGGTACTCCACATCAAGTACGATCATCCCCCATAACCTCTCTCACCTTTACTGGTCAGGTCATTCCACTCTCCGCAGCAGTCACCAACCTGGGTGTGAGCATGGACGCCCACATGACCTTCGACACCCACATCAATCACCTGTGCAAGAACTCCTTCTACCACCTCAGGAATATTGCCAAGCTCCGCCCCACACTCTCTCTGCCCGATGCTGAAAAACTGGTACACGCCTTTGTCTCCTCCAGGCTGGACTATTGTAATGCGCTCCTCATTGGGATCCCAAGCAAGAGCATTCACAAGTTCCAGTACATCCAAAACAGCGCTGCTAGGATCCTGATGAAGGTGCGCAAGTACGACCATATCACTCCCATCCTGAAATCACTGCACTGGCTCCCCGTGGAACGCAGGATCGAATATAAGATCTCCCTCCTCACCCACCAGTGCGTACACGGAGATGCCCCAGCCTACTTAAAGGAACTCCTCTTCCCCCAGACTTCATCACGTACCCTCCGCTCCAGCACAGCCAACCTCCTCAGGGTCCCGAGAACAAAGCTGCATAGCATGGGTGATCGAGCCTTTTGCTCAGCTGCTCCCAGTCTGTGGAATGCTCTCCCTGACCATCTGAGAGCACCACAGACTGTGGATTCTTTTAAACGCAACCTTAAGACCTACCTTTTTACAAAGGCCTTTTACTAGCCTTTTATATTTGTCTCTTTGTTCGGTTTGTGTTGTTTTCTTGCTTTCTTGTAGCACTTTGAGATTTTTTCTAATATAAAGTGCAATACAAATAAAATGTATTATTATTATTATTAAAGTGTGTTTGAACAAGTCAGAGTGTGTGTGAACAAGTCAAAGTGTGTATGAACAAGTCAAAGTGTGTGTGAACAAGTCAAAGTGTGTGTGTGAACAAGTCAAACTGTGTGTGAACAAGTCAGAGTGTGTGTGAACAAGTCAAAGTGTGTGTGAACAAGTCAGAGTGTGTGTGAACAAGTCAAAGTGTGTATGAACAAGTCAGAGTGTGTGTGAAGAAGTCAAAGTGTGTGTGAACAAGTCAGAGTGTGTGTGTGAACAGGTCAGAGTGTGTGTGAACAAGTCAAGTGTGTGTGTGAACAAGTCAGAGTGTGTGTGAACAAGTCAAAGTGTGTGTGTGAACAAGTCAAAGTGTGTGTGAACAAGTCAGAGTGTGTGTGAACAAGTCAAAGTGTGTATGAACAAGTCAGAGTGTGTGTGTGAACAAGTCAGAGTGTGTGTGTGAACAAGTCAGAGTGTGTGTGAACAAGTCAAAGTGTGTGTGTGAACAAGTCAAAGTGTGTATGAACAAGTCAGAGTGTGTGTGAACAAGTCAGAGTGTGTGTGAACAAGTCAAAGTGTGTATGAACAAGTCAGAGTGTGTGTGAACAAGTCAGAGTGTGTGTGTGAACAAGTCAAAGTGTGTATGAACAAGTCAGAGTGTGTGTGAACAAGTCAAAGTGTGTATGAACAAGTCAGAGTGTGTGTGAACAAGTCAGAGTGTGTGTGAACAAGTCAAAGTGTGTTTGAACAAGTCAGAGTGTGTGTGTGAACAAGTCAAAGTGTGTTTGAACAAGTCAGAGTGTGTGTGTGAACAAGTCAGAGTGTGTGTGTGAACAAGTCAAAGTGTGTGTGAACAAGTCAGAGTGTGTATGAACAAGTCAGAGTGTGTGTGAACAAGTCAAAGTGTGTATGAACAAGTCAGAGTGTGTGTGAAGAAGTCAAAGTGTGTGTGAACAAGTCAGAGTGTGTGTGTGAACAAGTCAGAGTGTGTGTGAACAAGTCAAGTGTGTGTGTGTGAACAAGTCAGAGTGTGTGTGAACAAGTCAGAGTGTGTGTGAACAAGTCAAAGTGTGTGTGAACAAGTCAGAGTGTGTGTGAACAAGTCAGAGTGTGTGTGTGAACAAGTCAGAGTGTGTGTGTGAACAAGTCAGAGTGTGTGTGAACAAGTCAGAGTGTGTGTGAACAAGTCAAAGTGTGTGTGAACAAGTCAGAGTGTGTGTGAACAAGTCAGAGTGTGTGTGTGAACAAGTCAGAGTGTGTGTGTGAACAAGTCAAAGTGTGTATGAACAAGTCAAAGTGTGTATGAACAAGTCAGAGTGTGTGTGAACAAGTCAGAGTGTGTGTGTGAACAAGTCAGAGTGTGTGTGAAGAAGTCAAAGTGTGTATGAACAAGTCAAAGTGTGTGTGAACAAGTCAGAGTGTGTGTGTGAACAAGTCAGAGTGTGTGTGAACAAGTCAGAGTGTGTGTGTGAACAAGTCAGAGTGTGTGTGTGAACAAGTCAAAGTGTGTGTGAACAAGTCAGAGTGTGTGTGTGAACAAGTCAAAGTGTGTGTGTGAACAAGTCAGAGTGTGTGTGTGAACAAGTCAAAGTGTGTGTGAACAAGTCAGAGTGTGTGTGAACAAGTCAAAGTGTGTGTGAACAAGTCAGAGTGTGTGTGAACAAGTCAGAGTGTGTGTGTGAACAAGTCAGAGTGTGTGTGAACAAGTCAGAGTGTGTGTGAACAAGTCAGAGTGTGTGTGTGAACAAGTCAGAGTGTGTGTGAACAAGTCAAAGTGTGTGTGAACAAGTCAGAGTGTGTGTGAACAAGTCAAAGTGTGTGTGAACAAGTCAGAGTGTGTGTGAACAAGTCAGAGTGTGTGTGAACTCACTCCTCTATGAAATTTGATCATGAGTTACTGAAGAACTGACCATTAACTAATAGTTAGTTCCTCAGTAACTACTCTAACTTTGTGTACCTTATTGTAAAGTGTTCCCAATAATAGTAAATAAAATGGAGAACAGGGGCAGAGTGAACTCAGCATTAACCTCCATTTAATCATATGTGTTTACAGTGACAGGTCCAGACAGGTCAGCTTCATGTGTCAGTTACAGAGCTTCAGTTAAACACATTTAAGTTTTCTTCAGCACATTGTTTAAAAGTCATGATATAAAGCCGAGGCCTCCTGTCTGACTCATTCTGCACACACACTGTAACAACATCACTTCTTTCACATTAATGACACTGAGCAGCTGTTTGGCCTTAAAAACCTCAATGATCAGCTGTTACAGTAACACATACACACTGTAACATGTCATCAGTGACATGAAGTCAACATGTCTTCTGTTCCTCAGTGTTGTGTTATTGATTAAAGGCTTCAGATGAAGAGATTTAGAAACACTGGAGGCTCAGTAGCTTTTAGCTAGGGCCGGCTCTCAAAACAATAAAATAGAATAGAATAAATAAAATAAAATAAGTACTAGTAATGATTTGCAGCGCCGACTGGCGCCCTTTCCTCATGCTGTCTTGAGGGGAAAAAAGAACAAATAAAGAAAAAGTAAACAACAACAACCCCCCTGTTGCTTGTCATTATTTGACCTGAACCTGTCCTGCACCGTGCTCAGTCATGTGACTGTGGGGGAGGTGGATGGGACGAGTTATCTGTGCTCATCTCAGGTAGGTAGGTTGTGACTGACAGACAACAAGAGGTCATAATTTGTCATCATGAAAAGACCTCCAAGCCCTCAGGTGCCACATACAGAAAGCGGAGGAAAGAGGAGGCGGAGGTCCCAGTATCAAAGTATGTCGTCTTTTATAACATTAAAAAATGGCATTTGACTTTTCATTTGTACGAGCTAGCAGCTTGCGAAGCTGAAATAAAGCAAAGTTGCCTAATAATGCTACTGTAGATAATGATGTGATCGCTGCCAAGGATTGAGTTCAGCTGCTGAGCTGGTTTTTTGCTGTTTTTATCTGGTGAACTACTGGCTGCTTAGTGCTCCTCCTCTTACTTAGCACATTAGATATTGTGCTGGAATTGGATAACAAATAGGGACAGCTGTAAAACTAATGTGTGACTATATAACTGTAGTGCAACCTCTTTTGTTTTAGTAATGCATAATCACAACTAGATAATAATTGATGTTATGTTGAACACATCACTGGTGCAAGTAGTAGTCTGTCTGCTGCAGCTCCATGTTTTGCTTGTACTGTACAGTAAGAGGTAAATCTACTCTACATCTGTCCAGATGCACTGAGACAATATTTGAACGAGAAGCCCCGAGAAACTGCAGCAGAGGGGCCTTCTCTGACATCTCCTCTACTCTCTGAAGAATGTAAGTTTAGCCAATTATTGGTGGTCTCTGACACACTGCTATGTTGTCATTTTTATCATTATTAATATTATTATTATAATGTCATTATTAGTACTATTGAATGTTCCAGTTTAACCTTGTTTCTAATTACAGTTAATGTAGGTCAAATAAAATAAAGTCTGTTTGTACAGTGCTTCACTTTATATGAAGTAGAATGACACAGCAGACTTAAAGCAGTGGTGTAACAGTATGGATGTACTGTCTGTTTGAATACAGCTACAAGTCAGACAACAAGCAGCAGCACGGCTGGATTCAGCACACCACCTCACTACCTCACCACTTCCAGTGAGACACAGCCTGAATCAGGTGAGTTCTGTAACTGTATGTTACTGCTGCAGTCATGTTTCTAATGTAAATATGGCCACATCCAGAGACATGTTTGTTGTTTCTATCAAATATATCAATCAATAAAATCACAATATTCACATCACTTACACATGCAACTCATCCTGGCCTGTACATCTGGAGTGTTGTTGTCCATTTGTCCGCACATGGAGGCTATGGAAGTCTATTATTACAATGTACAAATGTTACAAATAAGTTGGCCAAGCCTTTAAACATTTCTAAACCTCCATAGCGACGGAAAACAATGGGAACTGTAGCTTGCACACAGATCCCAATTTTCATCTGAATGCAATATTGCCACATATTTGACTTTTTTAAAAGGAGTCCATTCAAGAACACCAACAGTATCTATTATTAAAATATGTGTTACATACTTCTATTTAGGGAGGCACGGTAACTTTTCTTTTAAAACGATACCAATAACCGATAACACACACACATATACAGTATATATAGATCATGACATCAATACTATGAACAAAACCAAAACAGTTTTGACTCTTTAAATTAAGAGATATTTATTTTTTCCAATGAAAAACTATTGACAAGCATCTCAAACATTTTCGAAAAGATATCAAACAAAAAAACTATTTAATGTCTCAAATGAACATCAATTTAAATAAGGTGCATTACTTAATGATATAAAAATAAAGGCCCCTTGAACTGATGCAAATACATGCATCGGGATTACAAACTGAAAAAGTTCATTCCAGAAGTTCAGAAAAATAAATATATATAGAAAATGATTGCACTGAACAAGTTAGACTTGTCTATGTAAACAAACTGAAAAAGTGCATTCCATAGTAACAAAAAAAATAAGTTAAAAGAATTTTGGCTTATGGTTCCAGTCAAATGAATACCTTTTCACTAAGGTAAATGGGGTTCAGTTGTTCTTTTATCTCATATTAGAACAGAGAGAGAGAGAGCAACATAAGCTCCACAGGAAGCTTCAACTTGGCTGTGAAAGATCTGAGAGACAAAGCAAGGAGAGCTTTCTATGCAATTACAAGAAATATTAAACTGGACATTCCAATTCAAATCTGGCTAAAAATGTTCCAATTTGTATTAGAACCGATAATTCTCTATGGCAGTGAAATTTGGGGACCAAAACTAAATCATGAATTTGAAAAATGGGACAAAACAATAATAGAATCTTTCCACACAGAGTTCTGTAAGAACATCATGCACGTCCAGAGAAAGACACCAAACAACGCATGTAGAGCAGAACTCGGCCAATTCCCCCTCATATTGAAAATACAAAAAAGAGCAATTCAATTTTACAATCACCTAAAAACTAGTGACCCCCAGACGTACCATCACAAAGCCCTAACCTGCCAAGAGCTGAAGCCAGAGAAGAGCCCCCTCAGCCAGCTGGTCCTGAGGCTCCGTCCAGACAACCTAACATGCCCCGGACAGCCTCGGGACCACAACACCAAGCCAATCAGACCAAACCAAATTATCAACCAACAAAGAGAAATCTATATCACATACTGGAAGGAAACAACTAAAACACAGAGTAAATTAAAATGTTATCTGACCCTAAAAAGAAACTTCACATTAGCAAATGATCTGAGCACAGTAAAAGATCCTAAATTAAGAAAAGCCTTGACTATGTACAGACTCAGTGAACACAGCCTAGCTATAGAGAAGGGTCGGCACAGACAGAGCTGGCTGCCAGAGGAGGAGAGACTCTGCTCCCACTGTGACAGACAAGAGGTCGAGTCAGAGCTACACTTCCTCACCTCATGCCCCAAATACCAGGCTCTGAGAAATGAACACTTTCCCAAAATAATACAAATACACCCTGAATTTGAAAACATGACAGACATGGAGAAACTCCCATATTTACTTGGGGAAATACCCAAATGTGAGAACACTGCAGCTAAATTCATCACGTCATGTCCCGACCTGAAGACAGCCAGTGGAACCTGAGAAACACAACTCACTATTTACTTATTTTTAATTGTTTCATTCTTAATTATTTATTTATTCATTTATTTCTCGTAACATCAACACACACACACACACACACACACACACACACAAACTTCCACAATCTTTGTGCCTGCCATAGACTGAGAGACAGGAAGTGACACAAATATTTGTTGTTTGTTGTTTTCTTCTTTTTTTGTTATTATTATTATTATTATTGTTATTACTGAGATTGATTGAATGTGACTATGACTGTGATGGAGTCAATCATAGTTATACATATTATACATACAGCATTACCAACAGTATAGATTATAACTCATTTATTGTAAATATTGTTTTCCTTTATTGTTATTATTATTATTTTGAATTCCACACGCTTGCTTTGGCAATATGTACAGTGTTACCTCATGATGCCAATAAAGCCATTTGAATTGAATTGAATTGAGAGAGAGAGAGAGAGAGAGAGAGAGAGAGAGAGAGTGCGTCTGTGTGTGTGTGTGTGAAGTAGTGTTGTCACGGTACCAAAACTGGGACCCACGGTACGATACCAATGAAAATATCATGGTTCTGAGTAGTATCAGGATACCACAGCAAAAATGAGGCAGATGTGCCTTTTGTCATTTATAAAAAGATAAATCACTTTTCTATAATACATCAATGATATTTCAATGGAATAAATTACTTACTGACTTATTCATACTTCAAAAACAGCATCAATAAGTGATGAACATAGGGGGGATCAAAATAAAATAAATAAATGAAATAAAACTCAACCAGCCACCCTCCTCCCCTGACAAGTAAAGAACAGTCCCTTCATAAGTAAAGAACAGTCCCTAAAGTGCGGTGAGGTTTGTGGGCCGTTACCTGCCACAGAGAGAGAAATGTGAACGGCTCGTTTCTCCTCTGACACATCACATACCTGTGTGCCGCCACGGCTCAGCTGTTCAGGTACTACTGGGCAGTCATGACGCAAAGAAGAGGAAATTATTGGACCTTGAGCCAGGGTTCTCCGTTGCCGGTAAGCTGTTATCTTGCGCCGTGGAGCACTATGGCCGGCGTATTTGACAGGAATACGTATTCCTGTCTGTGACCCCCATTCAACCCACAACCGGCAGGCTTCACCGTTATTGGACAGCGCACGCTGTTATTGGACGGCGCATGGACACTCACCCTCTTGCAACTGGACTTTGAACTTATCCCACAGCAGTGGTACCTGAGGTACTGTAGTACTACAGTACTCCAACATTATGGTATCATATGTACTGGAGTTTTAGTGCCGCGGTCTACCGTTGGTACCAGTATACCGTGCAAAGTGTGAGAGAGAGCGTGCGCATGTGTGTGTGTGTGTGTGTGTGTGTGTGTGAGAGAGAGAGAGAGAGAGAGAGAGAGTGTGCGCGTCTGTGTGAAATTATGACCGAGTTAACGAGTCGTTTTCCGACATGAGGGGGCATTCTTGAATTTTCCCAGTCAGAAAGAGTTTTTTCTGATTATGCCGACGTCACTTGAACGCAGCATTCACTGCAGGCCATTCAGGTCTCATAGTGGGAGCGGGGCACTGCCGTGCTGACAAAATTATATCGGGGCTATTCGTCATGATATCGGACTTATCGGAATGACGTAATAATTTCCTGTTATTGTGCACCCCTACTTCTATTGTTATGGTAAAATCAGCACAATGAAATATATTTGATGACAAATACAATTTACAGAGGAAATATGGCCTAACTCAAAATATAATCTAAGTATAGTGCAACTATCAATATCTATTCAAGTTGTCTGCAGGACATATTAACGCTAGAATAGCCAATCCCTAATCCCGCCTACGGCACCAAAGCGGCTAGAGCCAGCTCTGCTTTTAGCACTTGTTGAGGTCGTGATTTATGGAGGGGAGTAATTAGTGTTTGGAAGTGTTGATGTTTTTTTTCCAAGTAGCAGAACTTTTACCAAAGTAAATTGTCTTCATGTAACTATACTTTCACTTAAGTAAAATATTCTAGTCTTTCCATCCCTGGTTAAGGGTGGACATCTGAATCACATTCAGTCTGGCCCTCCACTGGGACCAGTTTGCTATGGGAGACCCTACCAGGAGCTCAGTGCTCCAGACAACACAGCTCCCAGGATCAGCAGGTACACAAACCCTCCACCACCATAAGGCAGTGATTCATGGAGGAGAGACATGATTGGCTGAAACAGACCATCATGGTGAACAGTCTCAAACAGCAGAGGGACTCATGAGCTGATTGTTTCCTGCTTCATCAGCAGCAGGTCGTTCTGATCTTTGGTCTGTACGTCTTCTATATATCCAGACAGCAACAAACACTGCAGCAACTAAAAGAAGCACTGCAACACCTCCTGCTGCCAGTCCAACGTGTCCACGAGGGAAGTTTCCATCCTTTAAATCTGCAGCTAGAAATAAATCAGAGTCAGTAAATGTGTGATTAGTTGAACAGCCTTCATTTGTCTTGTGTATTTCTGATGTTTGACTCTCAGGAATAAACTGCAGCTCCAACCTGATACACAGACACACACACTGAGCTCCACACACTCACCTGTAACCTCCAGGTGGATGACTGTGATTGGATCAGCATGTATGTTGGCTCTCTTTCTGGGTCTCGATCCATCTGATCTAACTCGACACTCGTATGTTCCCTTGTCTCTGCTGGTCACATTCTTCAGAGTTAAAGACACGTCTCCGTCCTTCAGCTCTCTGTCCACCAGCTCCACCCTGCCTGTAAAGGATGGATGCTGGTGGGTTGGGTCTAAGTATCCGTGTCTGTATAAGAAGACGTACTGTGGTGGCTCCAGGTCAGGTCTGGTCCACTCTACAGCTAAGATGGAGACATTACCAGCCTCACATCTCAGAGTGACGTCATGTCCAGGGTGCACTGTCACATGTTGGTCTGAAAAACAATAATAACCATCCAGAGTCACAAAGTGTTGCCATTAGAGTTGGGTGATCTTGTCCACATCCTATCGTTCTATCATCATTTAGTGAAATCGCCGATGAACGGCGCGCGCGACCGCGGGGTCGCGGTCATCACGTGTCGCCGCTGAAACGTTGAACATGTAATGGCTCATTAATTAGCAAGTTGACTTTACATAGACGGCATATCTTTTCAGTTTCTCCTGACATTGTGTTGTTTGGTTTGTTCACCGCTCCGCGACATGCAACGTTACTGTCGAGCGGGCGGAGGCGTTGATCCCCCCCCGTCTCCTCTCACTCAGCCTCGTTCAGCCTCGATCTCGTCAGCATGCTCCACACGCGCGCTGTCAACATTCAGCCAATCACAGCACAGCCGTGAAACAGTCTGTATGACCACTCCTTTGTGTTTGAAGTCACTGACAAAGTTGAATACAACACTTATTAACTACACATCCAACAATATATATGTGGTGCAGATATTATTATTATTACTATTTACACACCTAAAAAAAGAGCACCGAGACCCATTATCTAGAACAAGACATTGTTTCATTACTCAGGTCAGAAATAATATCTCCATGAATCTCTTCACAATAAAAGCTGATATTTACCTGAAGCTGCTGCACACAGAGGGAACAACAGGAGCAGGAATGGAGCCATGAGAGCTGAGAGGATGTTGATCTGCTGCTGCGTCTTCTGTCCGTGTCTTGTTCTTCATCCTGTGTCTGAACTGAACTGGCTGAAACCAGCTGGGAGGGCTGGTTTTGTCTCATGAGTGGGTGGAGCTCACATCTGGGGTTACTGAGGACACGATATCAGCCCAGGAAGAGAAGTGAAAGTTAAAGTCTTCCTCCTTCAGGCGTGACTTGTCTCTGTGAAGCGTTGAACAGGGCTCATTTAGTCAGACAGTTCACTTTAATAACATATGAACATGATTATTAGAAATAAGTTGTCAAATCCATGAGATATCTACAGCTATATACAGCTCAGCTTATTGAAGAATATACATGTGTCATCTCATGTTCCTGTTATGTTACTGAGCTGATTGATACGGGCTGGACACAATATTAGAGACACCTCTCACTGTAACTCAGTGCAGCTCAACAGCAGCACAATCATCATCATCATCATCATCACCATCATCATCATCATCATCATCCACATGATGCATTCACTGTCCCTCTGTGTAACATATGAACCAGAGTCAACACTGCCCTCTGCTGGACTCACAGTCACACTGCTTCTACTGTTCACCTCCATGTTCACCTCTGTCAACCAGCCATCTAGGACCAAATCATTAAATTAAAGGTCTGATTTTCTTCTGTGAGAGACCAGATATCTGAGACACTGTACACTGGTCCTGATCCACACACACATAACAGTTTTATCTTTCCTCAACTGGTCTGATGAAGGCCTCTACAAGTGTGACATCACAGGTCAGGAGGTCAAACTTTATCATGAATATTCTTAATTTGACAACATTTCCAATTTTGAAGAAACAATGGATTAGAAAAGTTTAAAGAGAGTCAGAGATCCTGAGTTCAACATCAGGTGAATATCTGGATGAATGAACTCCTGAAATCAAAGGTAACCTCCTGACCTGTGACAGTGAGCCAGCTGGGTGGAGACTCTCCATGACCTGTGATGTCACACTTGTAGAGGCCTTCATCAGACCTGGTTACATGGCGGATGGTCATGTGACCTGCAGGCTCAGTCCTGATGAAGGAGCCATCTTTATAGAAAGCAGCTGGGAGGTTGGAGGACGTCTTTGTTTTACAGTGCAGAGTGACATCATGTCCCTCCATCACAGGGAGGACAGGACTCTGCAGGATCACTGATCCACCTCAACACAGAGACAAACTACAGCATTTCATCCATTTACACACAGCTTCATCAACACTGACTCCACAGTCTGATCTTACCAGTGACACTGATGGTGATGCTCTTACTGGTTGCTCCCTCTCTGGACTCACACCAGTAAACTCCGCTGTGCCATAAGAAGATGTAGCTGATGTTACAGACAGAACCAGCTGATCTTCCCCAGTCAGCTCCGCACTCTGCTCTGGTTTCATCGCTTGTGTTCCTCCTCAGAGTCCATCCAGCAGAGCTGTCGTCCTCCTCACAGCTCAGAGAGACAGACTGTCCTTTAAACATCTGAGAGCTGCTGGGACTCACAGTCAGAGAGGCTGCAGGGAGGAGGAGGAGGATGTGATAGTTAGAAAATAAAATGATGATCTTTTACATTTTCAGTTTAAGATTTGATATCTCCCTGAAGGTCCAAAATGGCAGCCATTAGAGAGCAACACACCTTCATCATTTGAGCCAACATTTTTCTGCCCTATTACAATACCTATATGACACTCTTTAATACGCACCAACCTTTCCCATTTCAGTTCCCCATCCTGAAAAGTAGCTGCTCCAGGAGCTTTCCACTCTCTGGGAATAATTTGCAGCCCTGTCATTATTGATGTCTGGGGTCCCTTTTTTTTCTTTTTTTTTTTTTTTTACACTGAAGGGAGGCTGACAGAACCTCAGTGCCTCACCAACAGTTTCAGACAGAATGCAAAATGTGAACATCTTTAATATAGCTGTGAATAAATGAGACCTCAGACTTCTAAATGACAAACTGCTCTCAAATCAACAAGTCTAAACTCTCACAATAACTCTTTGACACATTGTAAATCTCACACTACATCTTCTGTCTACAGAGACTCAGCCATGTTTGAGATGTGACAGAAGAAGTTTACTGACCTTGGTTTGTTGTGCAGCTCAGCAGTGAGGTCACACCTGAAGACAAAGAACACTCAGGTTAGTTTGAGGCTGTGATACAACGAGACCTTCGACACAACTGACGAACACCTGAGTTCAGCAACACAGAAAGATCTTTGTATCACATACTGATGAACACAGAGAGGAGGAGGAAACCCATCAGGACATTACTCTGATCTATTTTTTAAGAAAAGTTCAACAGCAGTCTCATAAATTAAACAGAGGCTGTGAAGGCATCGTCACAACCTTTCAAATAAACATCTGTTAAAGTTACAGGATTGTTACAGAACTCATTGTTCTTGTATTTCTTTCAGTTTGATGATTTTAGAAACATAAACAGATGATACTTACAGAGCAGCAGCAGCAGAGAGGTTTCCTCCATCCTGTTACTTGGTGAAATGAGATCTATGTGTTGATGAGAGGTGTGATCAGTTCAAAGCCCTCCTCCTTCCTCTGTGGCGGGCAGTGTTGTGGTTTCATCTCTACAAATCTCTAGATTTCTGTGTTCAGTCAGAATAAAACAGATGGGTGTGTGTGTTCATTGTTGTGATTGCAGGAGGTGAAAGTTGAAGCTGCTTGTTTCATCACAGAGATTAAAGACATTTATTTTAATCTGTTGGATTGATGACAAAATGACTTGATGATGATGTTCAAACAAACAGGCTGTATCTTCCTGTAGGTGGCCGCGGTTTAGTTGACAGGAAGTGGACCAGTTTTATATCTGCATGTGTGAAAGCTTCTGTGTGTTTTACCCACTGAGCTGTGAACATACAGAGTGTAGCTGCACGCTATCAAACTACTCATCAACAATCAGAATCAGGTCTGTTGCTGAGTAAGTTTTAACATACAAAGAATCTGCCTTGTTGTTTTGGAGCATGAAGATGAAAATAAGAAGATGAGCAGTAAAGATGTGCAGTAAAGTCAGGTGTAGTGTCTGTGGGGGCAGGATGAGAGTCTGTCAGAGGTCGTCCCAGGCCTTGTTCATGAGTCCAGCTGCACACAGGAAGAAACTGTTCTCATGCTGTGAGCTGTTGGTCCTGATGGACTGCAGCGTCCTACCACAGACGAGTGTTTCAGAGGGTTTGTGTCCGGGGTTGGAGGGGTCTCAAGGTCCTGGAGGTGAACAGGTCCTGGAGGGAGGGCAGAGTGCAGCCAGTCAGCTTCTCAGTGGAGTGAATGATAGTCTGCAGTCTGCTCTCGTCCTTGGCAGTGGCAGCAGCGTACGAGACGGTGACTGGTGACGATGACGGACTCACGATGGACAGTTTGAAAAAAATCAGATCGATGCAGCAGAATTAGAGATGTGGTCTTTTTTTATTACACACGTTCTGCTTTCTTGTCAAAACCTGGTGCCTACATTACCCACAATGCAGTGGTAGCCTGGAGCCTGGAGCAGAGACGAGGAGCTACAGAGGTCTGGTAAGCTCACTTGTTGTTGTGGTATTAGATATGGACAACAAGAGCATAAATGACTGTGTTGATCTTTGATTCAACAACAGCTGCTCCACATGTGTTCACAACAATAAACTCCTTTTAGATACAGACACAAAGTGTCAAGTCCAGTCAGTAACTTCAGGGAAATGACAACTACAGTCTCACTAATACACACAGGTGGAAATATCCTTCATCACAATCAACAACGTTAATCTCTGCCATTAGAAACTAACACAAGTGACCAGCTGCAGGAGAGAAAACACACGGCTGCTGCACCCACCTCCACAGAGGAAATGGTGGTTTGAACACCTCTGAGACAAACATTCAAAGTGTTTGATGATGTCACATGACCAAGAGCTACCATGGGACAAACATCTCTTCAACGGCTCGTCTGTAAGTTCACTCTGTTCTGTCTGAATTCACTCGTTACATCATCGTTTGATACGTTCAGAAAAGGTTTTTACTTTAGTCCAACACAACCTGTAGGAGCAGGAAGTGACATCATCTGAAGACTAACTGTATGTTCAAGGGTTAGCAGACTGAGCTGCAGTGTGTCAGACATGTCAAAGTTATCTATCAGTCGTCCACATGTACTCACTCAAAGGAGCCGACTCTCTGTGTGTTTGCTCTGTGTTGCCTTCAAGTTCCTGTTCAAAGAGAAATGTGGTATTTGTGTCAGATGATTCTCTGACTTGTAGCTGCTGTGACTCTTAGTGCTGCATTCACATCCTGACAGACACAGTAAAGTTAGAGCAGGAAGACAATGTGAGGACTGAGTGTGGACTCCATCTTCTCTGAGGTCACAGTTGTTGTCTCTCAAACTAACCTGAGTGTTCTTTGTCTTCAGGTCTGACCTCACTGCTGAGCTGCACAACAAACCAAGGTCAGTAAACTTCTTCTGTCACGTCTCAAACTCACTGACTGTGTGTGACAAACACTGATAGAAGAGTCACTGGAGGTCACACAGGGAGGATTTAAGACTTCAGACTGACAAAGATCCAAAGACACAGGTTGAGAGGTTGATGGGGAGTCTGCCTGTCCTCCTCCTTTGTCTGCACAAAGTCTAGATAGGTCTGCAAGGAAAGGACCAGTTTGTGTCCTCACATGGACTGAAGGACACATTAGACGTTACATTAATCACATGATGTTGGACACAAACACAAACTGAGATCTGTCAGTGGCTTCAGCTTTTAATGTGTCTATCCTCCTCCTCCTCCTCCTCCCTGCAGCCTCTCTGACTGTGAGTCCCAGCAGCTCTCAGATGTTTGAAGACGAGTCTGTCTCTCTGAGCTGCGAGGAGGACGACAGCTCTGCTGGATGGACTTTGAGGAGGAACACAAGCGATGAAACCAGAGCAGAGTGCGGAGCTGACTGGGGAAAACTTGCTGGTTCTTCCTGTATCATCAGTGTGACAGTCTCATGGCACAGTGGAGTTTACTGGTGTGAGTCCAGAGAGGGAGCAACCAGTAAGAGCATCACCATCAGTGTCACTGGTAAGATCAGACTGTGGAGTCAGTGTTGATGAAGCTGTGTGTAAATGGATGAAATGCTGTAGTTTGTCTCTGTGTTGAGGTGGATCAGTGATCCTGCAGAGTCCTGTCCTCCCTGTGATGGAGGGACATGATGTCACTCTGCACTGTAAAACAAAGACGTCCTCCAACCTCCCAGCTGCTTTCTATAAAGATGGCTCCTTCATCAGGACTGAGCCTGCAGGTCACATGACCATCCGCCATGTAACCAGGTCTGATGAAGGCCTCTACAAGTGTGACATCACAGGTCATGGAGAGTCTCCACCCAGCTGGCTCACTGTCACAGGTCAGGAGGTTACCTTTGATTTCAGGAGTTCATTCATCCAGATAGTCACCTGACCAGGTGGGATTCTCTCTACAGGTAGACCTCCAACCACAGCTCCACCTCCTACATTGACCCTGCCCACATCTGCAGCCCCGCCCCCTGACTCAGACCACCTCCACCTTGTGTTCAGAGTGGTCTGCCACCTGGTGGTGTTCTGTCCGTACTGCATCTCCACTTTCATCATGGTGTCTTTATATCGTCAACGACAAAGAGGTATCAATCAATCAATCAATCAATCAATCAATCAATCAGGTGTTGATGACTGACACTTGTCTCTAACAGAACTCTTTCTAACCTGCTCTGACTGTAGGAAATGACCTGCTCGTCTCCGTGGTGATAACCCCGCCCACCCAGGCCGAGGAGGGATTGGACGATGACTACGATGATGTCATCACTGCTGTCACCACGGAGCATCACTTCTGAACTGATGTGAAATGAAGCTAAAATGTTTCAGGTCCTTGGTAGATGAGAAACAGTGGAGGACCCAGAACGCTTCCCTGTGGAACTCCACATGTTGTAGTTTGACTTTTAGATGATGTTGTTGAGACATGTTTTTGTCTCGTATTAAAGCTGATAGTTGTTCAGACTCTGCTGTGAGTCGTGTTGTTGCTCATGTTTGTTGTTTGTATTCAACAAAGAGGAACAAAACGACCACAAAGAGATGAAGAACAAACACAAAGAGATGAAAAACTTCTTCAGAGATGCTGAACGAGTTGTCTGTCCTTTAGCAAAGATATAGACTAACATAAAAACATAAAAACAACAACAAAGGGAAACCAAAAGTCACTTCTGTGTGCTGAGTTTTGAAAACAGCGAGGACAGATTCAACATTGAAGTCGCGGCTGGTCAGTCCTTCGGTGATTCTCTCATAAATCGGCCCGTTCTTCACCGTCCCCGTCATCTGATGGTTAATGGCCTCTTCGTTTGCGAGGACAAGGAGGGCGCGCAATTCCTTGTCTCCCCAGTTGCTCATCTTTACAGTGTCTGTCAGGTTTGTGTTTCCCTCTTGCTACTAGCTGCTCGCTAATTCCTGCTATCAGCTGTTTCCTGTTCATCCACCACCAGTGGATACATATTATATTAACCCTTTCAGTCTCGGGACAAAAGCTGGCTGTGTTTCAGTATTCCTTTGGGTCGCCAAAGCTTCACTGGGGAGCGTGAGCCTTTCATGAATTAAAGGGATGTAAGAAACTTTAAAAATGATACACAAGAGGCCTGTGTCTCAGCATGTCATTCATTTCTGTGAAGAAAACTAAAAGTTTAGATATTTATTTAAGATATAAACTTTATAAATACTCTCACAGAGTCTTCACTCTCTGCTGAACAGCCTCTTTAGAAAAGTTCACAGTTAAAACAACTGAAGAGCTGATAGAAGAAAACACTGCATCTGTCAGGTCCCCTGTCTCTAACAGGACTGCCACTCACAGACACAGTGTGACAGATGACCTGAGACCTGTGACTCTGTAGAGTGGACAGCTGAGCTCACTGATGTTGAGGAAGTGAATGTGAATGATGGAGGAAACATCAGTGTAGGTGGTGATGAACACCAGCAGGTGGAGCTCAAACACTGAAGCAGACTGAACACAGGAGGACTCTGGGATCACATCTGGTCTCTGATGGTGCAGTCACATCAGATGGTTTATGAGCGTCCCTCTCTGTGCCATCCTCAGGTGACTCTCTTATTGACCTGTACAGTGAGTGTCCTCAGGTCTTTGACCAGTTTCTAGTCTTACAGGAGTGGGATGACTGGTCTGATGTGCGTCTGTGACCTGTGACCTCCGTCAGGGATCTTTACCAGGGCAGGAGAACAACCACACAGGTGGGGCGTCTTCCACTCGACGTCTGTATCAGCTGTGAAGACTGGACCTCAAACTCTTCAGCTAAACCTAAATCTGACCTTCATCCTGAGGACAGGTCAAAATGTCCTCACCTTCAGTAATGAGACGACCAGAAACCAAGTCTGAATCCTGACGTGTCCTCTTTCACCTTGTGGGGACTCGACTCCCGTTTGGGTTCAGGTCCCCACAATGTGAGTGTGTGAGAACAGATGCAGGAGGTGTGTGTGATGACAGGACACACACACACTGAGTGTAGAGGCTCAGTATGATGTTGACTGACAGCTGCTCAAGCTCAGCTGTTCACCACAACCAAACCACAACAAGCACCAGGACTTTCCATCTGACTCATCTCCAGAAAACACACACACACTATCACAATATTCATGTGCAGGGACTCCAGAGCACGCACGCACACGCACACACACACACACACACACACACACACACACACACACATCAGGCGGAACTACCAAAACAAACACACCAAACTTTATTGACAATATTCAGAGTGACACAGACGGATGTTTGAATCATCGCACTAATGGAACAGGAAACTCTGTCTCTCCTCTGTTCAGCTCAGAAGTGATGCACCGTGCTGACCGCCGCTATGTCATCATAGTCCTCAGCCAATCTCTGCTCAGCTTGGTTGGATGGTGCCATTGCCATGGAGACGGGTAGGCCATTTCCTGTCAGAGGGGATAAACAATATTAAAAGAAGAGACAGTGATAAATAACAACAATCAACATTAGATGATCATCATAGAGATGTTGTGCAATACTGATTAACTAATTGATTGATTGATTGATTGATTGATACCTGTGGGTCGTTGTCGATATAAAGACACCATGATGAAAGTGGAGATGAAGTACGGACAGAACACCACCAGGTAATAGAGCACTGTGAACACAAGATGGAGGTGGTCTGAGTCAGGGGGCGGGGCTGCAGATGTGGGCGGGGTCAATGTAGGAGGTGGAGCTGTGGTTGGAGGTCTACCTGTAGAGAGAATCCCACCTGGTCAGGTGAATATCTGGATGAATGAACTCCTGAAATCAAAGGTAACCTCCTGACCTGTGACAGTGAGCCAGCTGGGTGGAGACTCTCCATGACCTGTGATGTCACACTTGTAGAGGCCTTCATCAGACCTGGTTACATGGCGGATGGTCATGTGACCTGCAGGCTCAGTCCTGATGAAGGAGCCATCTTTATAGAAAGCAGCTGGGAGGTTGGAGGACGTCTTTGTTTTACAGTGCAGAGTGACATCATGTCCCTCCATCACAGGGAGGACAGGACTCTGCAGGATCACTGATCCACCTCAACACAGAGACAAACTACAGCATTTCATCCATTTACACACAGCTTCATCAACACTGACTCCACAGTCTGATCTTACCAGTGACACTGATGTTGATGCTCTTACTGGTTGCTCCCTCTCTGGACTCACACCAGTAAACTCCACTGTCCCATGGGACTGTCACACTGATGATACAGGACGAACCAGCTGATCTTCCCCATCCAGCTCCGCACTGAGACATCTTCCGTCTGGTTGTGTTCCTCCTCAGAGTCCATCCAGCAGAGCTGTCGTCCTCACAGGTCAGAGAGATAAACTCATCTTCAAACAGCTGAGAGCTGCTGGGACTCACAGTCAGATGAGCTGCAGATGGTGACATGTATCCGTCTTTAGTTAAACTAAATCATCATTAATACGTCTCTTAAACTCTAGAAACATTTTACAACCACTGACCGCTGCCTCACCAGCTCGAGGTTTTCCTCCGTTAACTGAATTCTCTGGTGACCGACTCCGTCTCATTCTAATTTATAACCCAAGAATTCACACGCTAATTATAACAACGCTTGACACAAATGTCTAACAGGATGAAATAATGAAGGTGAAAAGGTCAAAGGTCAGCTTGACTGTGACATCATCATGTTTTAACATCATATCTCAGGAACAGAAGGGGAGACATTTGGTCAGATACTGAATTGCTGACTCTAATCTTGAAACTGTGCTGATTGTATAGATCTTCTGTGTGTGAAGCATCCATGTTTTTTGGATGGAAATTGTGAACCTCATGGAGACTATTTTAGCCTGTGGATTAATCCACATTTGGTGCTTTAGTGAGTGTTTGTGGCGGCGGGACAATGTGTGTGGGATTGAGTCAGTCCGGTTCAGTTCAGTACACATTATAACGATTATTTTTCTGTCTCCACAGTGTAAAGTTGTGGATGGTAGCAACAGAAGCGTTCCTTAGCGTCCCCATGTTTGGTCCCCCCTCTGTTGGGGTACCTAGCACACAGATCTGGTCCTAAAAGGTGGAGCTAGAAACCCTGCAGTCTGATTGGTCAGTAGAGGACGCTCACTCTGGTTTTATGTAACCTCTGTTCATACATCAGTAAACTACAACTATAAAATGAAAGAGAAAAAATCACTTCATTCACTGGGCCGACTGCCGGCAACTTTTAAGGTGGAACGTTAACTTGTAATGTTACTCAATGTATGAGTTGATGATGTGAATCCATCAGCACACCTTAAATTTCACTGTGACAACTTTGACCATCACTTTAGTTTTTATATGACACACACTTTTAGTAATGACTTTAAAAATATAGATTCATTTGGAGCGGATTATGTGAAGGTCATATATTCTAATCCTCACTTCCTGTGGGCTACAGCAACACTAAACCCCTGAGCTTGCCTGAGAAGGACTAAATGCACAAAGCTGCTATTTTTAAATATCCCATGGAGAGAGACTCTCACTGCAGCCTGTTCTATTTTGTTGTGAAAATGTGGGCGTGCAGCCTCGTTCTGTGGACGATAAACCAGGTGCAGACTTCCATCTGTGTCACCGCTGATGAGGAAATACAGCGAGTGCTGGACGGAGCAGTGAGTGACAACAACCCCGCCCACATTTAAGAGGACTGTCTGAACAGACCCAGGGTCTAGGTACCATGTCTGAAGGCTTACTGCTGGCTCCAAAGGTGCTGGACTGAAAGGGTTTGGTGGAACCGAGGCTTAAACTACAGCAAGTGTGTTCATGGTAATGAAGGAACACGTCACCCAGTGACACAGAGTGGCTCACTGACTACAGCACAGAGGAGGAGGGTATGATATATGGCTGCAGATACACACACTATACGTGTTACAAGAAACATTCATGTTGCTTTGAGTCTGAACCTGAGATTAATTGACATTTTGAATTACAAAACAAACTTTTAAGTTTCATTTTCCCAGAAAGTGTCAGTCACGATGTGACAGAAGAAGTTTACTGACCTTGGTTTGTTGTGCAGCTCAGCAGTGAGGTCAGACCTGAAGACAAAGAACACTCAGGTTAGTTTGAGGTTTCACATGTAACAAGACATCCGAGAAAATCCAATTATCTTTGAAAAAAAAGTCAGATCATGGGTCAAACTCGAATAAGACAGGATACTATATTTCATGCATTTTACAACTGTTTTTGTTTTTGTGTGAAAGAAGCTGCAGACTGGCTCCACACAGACATGATGTTCAGTTAGATCACAGTGTTCTGCTCATTATCACTGAAACGAAGCTCAGACAGATGATACTTACAGAGCAGCTGCAGCAGACAGGTTTCCTCCATCTTGTAACTTGGTGAAGTGAGAGGTGTTGACGAGAAGTGTGATCACTTCATGGTCACATATAACAAAAGCCCCCCTCCTTCCTCTGTGAGCGTAGCTGCCAGTGTTGAGGTTTCCTCTCCACACGCTTTCTTTGTTAAATTCAATTTTAGAAAAAGACACTGAATCAAAACATGAAGAGAAAGGAGACAGAAACAAAATCAAAATAACAACAGAAACCAGAATCTAATATCATTACCTGCATGATGCGGGACAGTTGGACAGACTCTGCAGGATGTGTTTGTGGTTTTGTGCTTTTATAAACTGAGGTTAAACGGCTCTTTTGATTAGACTTTGATTTGAGTTTCACAGTAAGATGACTGATTGTTATCTTTAAACTTTCATAAATAGTGTTTCACTTCTGCAGAAACAGGCTGCGTGTCTCTGCAGGTGGGAGGAAGTGAGGGGGTGATGTTGGAGCTGCATGTGTGAAAGCTACTCTCTGTTTGAACCACTGAAATGTGGTCGGAAAGAGACACCGTATGACTGCATGCTATCACTCAGCAGAGCGCTGTGGTGATTAAACTGTGCAGCCAGAGACACATTAACAACACACACACACATAGACTGTATAAATAATGGAGGTAGCTGTCCTGTTGCACCCACTGGTTTGTGGGTTCTGTTTTGAAGCCTGGAGTTAGCCATTTTAGCCGTCACCATCTTGTTTTTCTGGAGCCAGTCGTGACCATATTTGGGGGAGAGGGTGGAGCTGTGGAGGAGCGAGGACACTATCAGCAGACAGTCGCTTACAGCAGCCCGGCCTTCATTATGTGTAACTTTAAACCTTAACTAAATGGAAACAGGTCAGTTATTTATAAATTCAGCCCCTGTACAGTCGGACATTTTCACATGGAGGTCTGTGGCAGTGATGTTTAACCATTTTCTAATTCACAGAGACATAAACCTCATCACGTGGGATCAACCCTGACAACCGTCTACCTGCAGGAGCGTTCCACAGGAGCAAAGTGTTCCTACAAGCAGCTGCTGCCACTACAGTCCAGGTCTATGACAATGAGCAACTGCTTCATACCAATAATGCTATATTTGAAACTGCTTCCCCTCTGCTACCTTCCTCTCACTGAAATAACTACAGGCTGTGAGTTACCGCACGGTGGCGTGAGAGACGCTGAAGGTACCAGAGTGCATGAAAAGCATTAAAATACAGCTTGCATCAAAAAAAGAGACCAAGGATCCCCCTGATCCCCTGATGGACATCGGAGTTAAGCCCCGGATATCCTTAAATCGTAAAACACCCCCTGTGTACATGTGCGGGACCCTGGACCTCTACTAAAAAAGCCCACCCTGGATCCAGAGGTGTTAGCCAACTATAGACCAATATCTAATCTTCCCTTTATGTCAAAGATCCTTGAGAAAGTAGTCGCAGACCAGCTGTGTGATTTTCTCCATGACAATAATCTATTTGAGGAATTTCAGTCAGGATTTAGAGTGCATCATAGCACTGAGACAGCACTAGTTAAAATTACAAATGACCTTCTGATTCCTTCAGACAAAGGACTCATCTCTGTACTTGTTTTATTAGATCTTAGTGCGGCGTTTGACTCTATTGACCATCAAATTCTACTGCAGAGACTGGATCACTTAATTGGCTTAAAAGGTTCTGCACTGAGCTGGTTTAAATCTTATTTATCTGATCGTTTTCAGTTTGTTCACGTTCATAATGAATCATCTCTACGTACTGAAGTTTGTTTTGGAGTTCCGCAAGGTTCTGTGCTCAGACCAATCCTATTTACTCTATATATGCTTCCTTTAGGTAACATCATTAGAAATCACTCTGTAAATTTCCATGGTTATGCGGATGATACTCAGTTGTATTTATCGATGAAGCCAGAAGAAAGCAATCAATTAACTAAACTCCATAACTGCCTTAAAGACATAAAAACTTGGATGAGCACCAATTTCCTGATGTTAAATTCAGACAAAACTGAAGTTATTGTTCTTGGCCCCAAACAACTCAGAGACTCTTTATCTGATGACATAGTTTCTCTAGATGGCATTGCTCTGGCCTCTAGCACTACCGTAAGAAACCTCGGAGTAACATTTGATCAAGATTTGTCTTTTAATTCTCATTTAAAACAAACCTCACGGACTGCATTTTTTCATCTGCGTAATATTGTGAAAATTAGGCCTATCCTGACCCGAAAAGATGCAGAAAAATTGATCCACGCTTTTGTTACCTCTAGGCTGGATTACTGTAACTCTCTATTATCAGGTAGCTCTAGTAAGTCCTTAAAAACTCTCCAGCTAATTCAGAATGCAGCAGCACGTGTACTAACAGGAACTAAGAAACGCGATCATATCTCTCCTGTTTTAGCTTCTCTGCACTGGCTCCCTCTAAAATCCAGAATTGAATTTAAAATCCTACTGTTAACTTATAAAGCTCTAAATGGTCAAGCTCCGTCATATCTTAGAGAGCTCATAGTGCCATATTATCCCACCAGAACACTGCGCTCTGAGAACGCAGGGTTACTCGTGGTCCCTAAAGTCTCCAAAAGTAGATCAGGAGCCAGAGCCTTCAGCTATCAGGCTCCTCTCCTGTGGAATCATCTTCCTGTTACGGTCCGGGAGGCAGACACCGTCTCCACATTTAAGACTAGACTTAAGACTTTCCTCTTTGATAAAGCTTATAGTTAGGGCTGGCTCAGGCTTGCCCTGTACCAGCCCCTAGTTAGGCTGACTTAGGCCTAGTCTGCTGGAGGACCTCTATAATACACTGGGCACCAGTTTTAGCATTTCCAGACTTTGACTGGATATAAATGTGTTCTGACTAAACTGTATCTGTGTGTATATCCCTAACTATGAGAAGTATATTTGTTTAAAAGGGAATAGGATAGCTAGGCTATTTCAGGATATAATACCAAGCAGAGAAACAGGAACAGTACCGTGTACTTATCCTTCAAATTGTTCCACTTCTTTTAGGCCTGCATGGCAGTCACCAGCAGGCCAGAAGTGGCAACAGATTCCCTAGGCAAAACATTAACAAACAAAGACTATCACACTGCCACTTCACTAAAATATTAACCATAATGTTTGATCTGTTTCTAATCCTTCCCCTGACATACAGCCAATGCTATAAGCAGTCAAAAGCAATACTCACTCCCATCCCGTCCTGGAGGAATTCCTCCTCCCCTAAACAGCCTTTCATTGGCCCCCTGCCACTCAATCAGTGTCCTGATTTCATCAGTTGTCCCTTAATTAAATAGGGATACAGTATTAGTTTTAATGCACAATAGCCGTCATAACAAATATGACAACTCTGAAATAAAGACAATAACAAACAACTTGGTCAAAGTACAAAGACTGAACTGTGGTTCCATGTTAATGTTTGTGAAGCAAATTGAACAAACAAAGTAAGTTATGCACCTTTGCCATTAACAAAAACTATTCAACCAGGAACAAATAATATATCTTATATACTGAGACTGAATGTTGCTCATTAGACATTCCCCAAACAAATTACATTTCATATTTAACCAACACATATCTATGAGCGCTGACACCGCTGTCATCTAGCGAGACCTCACATTCAACTGGGCGCTATATTAAAACATCGACCACGGGTCTGACGTTTAAACTACGCATGAAAACACTACGTTTTGTGACAAAACAACAGTAAAATATCGGTAGTTGCGACTTACAATTGTGCGCCTTTCCCTCACTCACCATTTCCGATGATTGTTGTGAAATGCATGCTGGGACACCTGGCTGTCTGAAGTCGACACAAGTCTGCTCCAACGCATTCCCGGTAAAAGGGGCGTGTCGAGAACACATTCGGGCATTTGGACTGAACTTGGCTAGATGTGAACTTTGAATTGGAACAGAACTTGTGACTGATGACGTGTCACAAGTCCACAAGAACACATAATAGGTTCGTTTGAGATGAGCCTGGCCTGTGCAGATTCAATCACCGGCGATCGGCGCACAATGCATGCCGGTTAGTTTTGTGTCCAACTTCATCCCGACTTGCTCTGACATAAGCGGCGTTCATAAGGTTGGAGGTTCCGAGGTCCCGACCATTAACTCGGGGGAAAAGTGCTTTGAACACGTGGAATTTTTCGCTAGGGACATCGTACGGAAGTGTAGCAACCTGAGGACCCTGAGTTGACGTGGCATGATGTCACAGCAATGGCAGCCCCCTTCGCTACCCTTGAGTCAAATAATTTTTCTTAGGTAAAAAATGCATCTCAAAGACGTCTTTAAGCAAATTCTCCACTGCTACATGTAATTTGAACATTCCCTGTATAATTATACGTAGAATTAGTAATGTCACCGAGTGTCCTGGGTTCGCCTAGCTAATAAGCAATAAATGGACAGGAGTCGAGACGACGGGTTCAGCGGCCACCGCTTCTCTCTTTATACTGAGCAGCACAGCAACACCTAACGGCGGAAACTCATCCACAACAGCCCTACGGCAACTCTGGAGGGACACAACGCTTTACATATAGAAATACATTGAAAAGTCAAAATAGTCTGTCACAGTAACATTGCCAACACTATACATCAGCAAAACGTCTTTGACCTCTTCATTTAGCCAAAAAGGCTAACAACGAGCGAAAACCTTCTTGCATGTCTGTTTACGTCCAAGATCCGACGTGAGGTGATGAACGCACTTTTTCCAGAAGTAGGGCTTTTCCAGGCTTTTCACCTCAGGTCCTTGGAAACCTCCGAGCTCTATGAATGCAGCTATATTACAAAAGTGGACGGCGATAAACATGTGAGAGCGAGGCGGCCGCCTGGCTCTCACCTGATCTTACAGCTGATTGGTTCAGGTGTCGACTCAACAATATGACCTTTCAGATAAAGTATTCATTTTTGTTGAATTTCAGAGATTTCGATTTGATGTGTCTGATCTGAAGGTTTATTCTGTGTCAGAAAACATGTTGTGTGACTGATGGTGAAGTTTAGTCATCACAGATACTGTGTATTAACACTGGACTGTTTCATTATTGAAGTAGCCTATTTAGCTTGTTGTATCAAATATGAAGCTCACAGTCAGACACAGTGTATTCAGCCTGTGTAGCTGAGGGGACAGGTCACACTGATATGATGCTGATTTACAGCAGAGTTCATGAACCATCAACAGAAACAACAGATCACCTGTAAAGCATTTTAATAAATCAGTCTATCATAATTAAAACAACTGGAGACTGAGAACAAACTGATAGATGAGTCTGATCACTTTTTAATGAATCACCGTCATACCTGACAGGATGTGAGTGTGTCTGTGACTTCCTGTACAGTCTGAAGGCTGCTGGAAACTGTCCGCAGCTTTTTGTCACCGCCTCCTGCTGCAGCTCTGCTCTCGTCTCCCCAGCAGGAGCACAGGAGCCCCTCCCCCCCTCCACTCTGGTTATTTCCTGTGCTGCAGTAATCCACCCATCGCTTTGCACCCGGCACTATCTTGGCTGTTTGCCAGACGCTGTTCTCGAGATGAAGACAGAGAAGAAGGACGGGGTGGACTGTGTCCGTGTTGGTCAGCGACGGTGCTCAGGCTTCAGGTGAGAATGTCAAACTTAAATATGATTATTAGCTTTTGTATTTAAGTGTGTTTGAATTGTGTGATTGCGCTCTGGTGTTAAATAAAGCAGCGTATGTGCTGCAGTCCCTCTCTAATGTGTGGAGCCTGTGTATGTATAAAACCCTCCTGGCTCACACATGTTCCTCCTGTGTGTCGGTAGTTTCTGTCAAGTCACAGTGTGTAGTTAGAGGTCGACGAAGGAGGAAACAAGAGGCAGCTGCTCAAAAATGGCCGCGTGTCGTGTCTTCGTCATGAACACCATGGTGTCAGCCGTTAGTTAGGGCGGTCACACTGGGTTCAGGCCTCAGAGCTGCTCTAACAAACAGGCTGTGAAATGACTGAGTGTGTGTCAGTCTGCAGTGATCACTGACACTGGAGTTCATTTACTCTCTGATAGAATAACACGAGGCACCTGAGTGAGGACCTCTTACAGTGTTTATGTGACACACTCAAACAGCTTGTCCTTTACACGCCATACACACTCTGTACAGTAGGTGGCGTATGCACCATCCACCGATGACGTAAGAGTGTTTCCGGTCCAGTGGTTAGCATCAGTCTGTCGGAGGCAGCAGTGTGAACTACATGTCAACTGAAGTATGTCCCGTAGCTACATTACATTTGGGCAACTTGTGGCTCTGATACTGTCTCTGTCAGCAGCAGGTGAGTGTGTGTGTGTGTGTGTGTGTGTGTTGTAATTCTGTGTGGCAAAGTTTACGTGTCCGAAGCATTTGTTGTGCGGTAAAAGTGTCCTCTGTTTCGTCGTCCCGTTGTCAGACGATGCTATTAAGCTAGCAGGCGACACTGCCAGTAACGTTAGCAGCTACTAGCCGCGGCGGTGGTGTGTGTTTGTGTGAATAACAGCTGATAGACGGATGCTACCGTCGTAGATCGTCACTGCTCATCAGATAGAGTGTCTGTCAGTAAAATGCGGACCATTTTCCCTGTCACGGCGGGAGTTTGCTGATGTTGTTGTGACAGCCGTCGACATACCACAGGATGCTAATGCTAGCTTACTAGCTAACAGAGTCAAAGACTTGTGTTGTGATCTACACTGAGATTCATTCAGCTGAACTCAAACAGGCAATAACGGGTCAACACTGCTTTTAATGTTATCTTTGTATATTTATTGATTTGGGACGACTGTGTCTGTGTTGTGTTTTTATTACTGTCTATTTTTCTGTTTTTTAGATTCAGGCATGGTCCAGCAAATATCATTGTACCTTGTTCTATTCTCAATATAAGACTGACCATGGAACATTATGTGGCTTAAAGGATCTGCTGATGTTAATCGACACATGCTTGATCATGATAGTCCTCTCTGTACGTGTCCTGAGATGTGCATCACAACCACAGCCTCACACAAACACCTGCCAAACAGTTCATTTCAAACTTTGTGGGATTCATTACATATATGATGTGTCTTTACGTTGAACTGTGACGATAAGGGACTGGGCAGCGCAGGTGTCTCTGTTAATGCTTGTTTACAAAACTGTATTCAGATTATTGATGTGATATCAAGTGGACCTGTGAGCTGTCTGTGCTTTCCTACAGCCTGAGAGTTACACATAGAGTCACAAGTGTTGGCGTGTAGTGTGGAGCAGCTCACTGTGGCAACATGTGATGCGCTCAGATTGACTTGTGATACTATCATCGTGTTTTACATCAAAGGTTACAGACTTTGTCTCATCAGGAGGCGGCTCATGATTGATCAGTTTTGTTGGGTTGAAAAGTCAAATGCCTCCTTTTATGGGAACACACTCAGAGCCTGAAGAAGAAAACCTTGTTAACAAAAACAGTTGATGAGCACCGTCATGTTAGCTGTGACCTGTGAGAGGAGCTTTAGACTCAGTCAGCCAGCTGACACAAAGAGGTTGACTGTTAAACTGACTTCATGTTACACCTCTGTGGTGGGACGAGGCCTTCTGTTTACACTGTGGAGACCTTAAGAAATGGAATCACATTTTGACCCTGGATGTTTATTTCTTTTATTGTTTTCCAGACTCTTCTGTGGTGCACGTGCACCCTGGAGATGACGCCACTCTGAGATGTGAGGCTGGTGATGTCTCTATCTCAGCTGTAGAGTGGACCAGACCTGACCTGGAGCCACCACAGTACGTCCTCTTATACAGAGATGGACACTTCGACACAACCGAACAGCATCCATCCTTTACAGGCAGGGTGGAGCTGGTGGACAGAGAGCTGAAGGGCGGAGACGTGTCTTTAACGCTGAAGAATGTGACCAGCAGCGATGCTGGAACATACGAGTGTCGAGTCAAATCAGGTGGATTTACACGTACAGAGAGAGCCATCCTCAAGACTGATCCAATCGGAGTCATTGAGCTGGAGGTTAGAGGTGAGTGTGTGGAGCTCAGTGTGTGTGTCTGTGTATCAGGTTGGAGCTGCAGTTTATTCCTGAGAGTCAAACATCAGAAATACACAAGACAAATAAAGGCTGTTCAACTAATCACACATTTACTGACTCTGATTTATTTAATCTGCAGGTGCAGAGAAGGAAAACTCCATGGGTGGAAACACAGAGAGTGAACACCCCGTAAACGGAAACTTCTCTCGTGGACACGTTGGACTGGGAGGTGTTGCAGTGCTTCTTGTAGCTGCTGCAGTGTTTGCTGTCTGGAGATATAAACGACGTTCAGACCAGAGATCAGAACGGCCTGCTGCTGCTGATGAAGCAGGAACCGATCAGCTCATGAGTCCCTCTGCTGTTTGAGACTGTTCCTCAGGTCTGCGCCTTCGGACCAGGGACACAACAAAGACTGCACCTGGAGCCACAGCTCTTTCCAGCCTTCATCTGCCAACTAAGGAAAGCAGCACTCTGTCTTCCATCCACTCGAGGAAAGTAGCCTCGAACATCTTGACCATGTCTGGCCTTAAAAACCTGGCAGGACCAGCTCGAGCTCACTTCTCTCACTGAACAACAAAAAGTGGGGAGAGGGGAAAAAGGGAAAGAAGGAGAAACTGTAAAACTTATTTATTTATTGTAAAATTGGTTGAGATTATTAAGTTGTGAAACACAAACTCATTCAAGCTGTTGTTACACTTCATTTTTTCTAAAATGAAGGACTTTATTTTAAGATGCAATTTTTCAAAAGCTTTAATTTATTTTCTCTCTTTTATTTTTAAACACATATCTGTATAGTTCAATGTTAAGTGACAATAAATATTGTTGAAATGTTTATGAATCGTGTTTTCTTTATGATTTGACAGTCAGACGTTGATACAACTACTAGGCTACTTCAGTACATCGCACTAAATCATGTTCGACATTAAGATGATCCGGACCTTTGCGTAAGGTAATTTTCTCTAACTGGACCTCTTTGAATGTAGTTGAATACCCCTGGTATGGTGTTTAATGTTGATTTATTCATGTCTGTTTCATATGTTGTGTTTTTATGGCTGCAGTAAATAAGCTCACTCCTCCAGAAAGCACTGCCTTATCATATACAGTGAATGCAAATATGATATTAAACATTATTTAATCTTTCATCTTTGGTGGCTGTTTTACATCTGCTGTTACAATAGAGACATTTCACTCAAAGGTACTGATACTTAAAAGACACTTAACTCAGATACAAATACAGTTTCTTGTGAAAAATATATTCAGATAAAAGCAAAGCTAAAATTACTAAAAGTTAAAATATACTTTTAAAGCAGTAAAAACCTGGAGTAAGCAGCCGTCACAGAGATGAAGAGACAATACAAACTCAGCAGCTGCAGTTTATAAAAGAAGTGCAAGTTAGATCCCACTGAACACTTTATGCTGTGTTATTACTGTAATTATCTGTGTATTTACTGTATGGGAAAGTCAAATGCCTCCCTTATATGGGACTGGCAGGATCAGTGGGGCTAGCCGTGGTACATACCCTGGGGGGCCAAGCGGTGTGGCTCGTCTGTCACTGTGCTGGTTCTTGATGTGTTGCTCCAGCTCCTCCTTAGTGATGTCTAGCTTCCCGCTCCTCATCCAGCAACTGTCGGGCATACTTGTAGGGATCTCTGAAGAAGCCGGCTCTTTCCCTCTCTCTTTACTTCCTCCTCCTCCTCATCCTCTCCACTCTCCGCAGCCTGCCAAGGCTTCGTTTGAGTTCATCCCACAGCTCCTTCAGGCCACCTTTCTCCTCAGATGCAGCTTTCCTCCAGCTCTGATGGTGCTACTGACGCTGGGATCGAACCGGCAAGAGGGTTGCCGGTTCGATCCCGGGTGTCGGAGCCCTTCTGTGTGGAGTTTGCATGTTCTCCCCGTGTCAGCGTGGGTTCTCTCCGGGCACTCCGGCTTCCTCCCACAGTCCAAAGACATGCAGATTGGGGACTAGGTTAATTGATAACTCTAAATTGTCCGTAGGTGTGAATGTGAGTGTGAATGGTTGTTTGTCTCTATGTGTCAGCCCTGTGATAGTCTGGTGACCTGTCCAGGGTGAACCCTGCCTCTCACCCAGTGTCAGCTGGGATAGGCTCCAGCCCCCCCGTGACCCTCAAGAGGATGAAGCGGTGAAGCAAATTGAACAAACAAAGTAAGTTATGCACCTTTGCCATTAACAAAAACTATTCAACCAGGAACAAATAATATATCTTATATACTGAGACTGAATGTTGCTCATTAGACATTCCCCAAACGAATTAAATTTCATATTTAACCACCACATATCTATGAGCGCTGACACCGCTGTCATCTAGTGAGACCTCACATTCAACTGGGCGCTATATTAAAACATCGACCACGGGTCTGACGTTTAAACTACGCATGAAAACATTAGGTTCTGTAACAAAACAACAGTAAAATATCGGTAGTTGCGACTTACAATTGTGCGCCTTTCCCTCACTCACCATTTCCGATGATTGTTGTGAAATGCATGCTGGGACACCTGGCTGTCTGAAGTCCACACAAGTCTGCTCCAACGCATCCCTGGTGAAATGGGCGTGGCGAGAACACATCCGGGCATTTGGACTGAACTTGGCTAGATGTGAACTTTGAATTGGAACAGAACTTGTGACTGATGACGTGTCACAAGTCCACAAGAACACATAATAGGTTCGTTTGAGATGAGCCTGGCCTGTGCAGATTCAATCACCGGCGATCGGCGCACAATGCATGCCGGTTAGTTTTGTGTCCAACTTCATCCCGACTTGCTCTGACATAAGCGGCGTTCATAAGGTTGGAGGTTCCGAGGTCCCGACCATTAACTCGGGGGAAAAGTGCTTTGAACACGTGGAATTTTTCGCTAGGGACATCGTACGGAAGTGTAGCAACCTGAGGACCCTGAGTTGACGTGGCATGATGTCACAGCAATGGCAGCCCCCTTCGCTACCGTTGAGTCAAATAATTTTTCTTAGGTAAAAAATGCATCTCAAAGACGTCTTTAAGCAAATTCTCCACTGCTACATGTAATTTGAACATTCCCTGTATAATTATACGTAGAATTAGTAATGTCACCGAGTGTCCTGGGTTCGCCTAGCTAATAAGCAATAAATGGACAGGAGTCGAGACGACGGGTTCAGCGGCCACCGCTTCTCTCTTTATACTGAGCAGCACAGCAACACCTAACGGCGGAAACTCATCCACAACAGCCCTACGGCAACTCTGGAGGGACACAACGCTTTACATATAGAAATACATTGAAAAGTCAAAATAGTCTGTCACAGTAACATTGCCAACACTATACATCAGCAAAACGTCTTTGACCTCTTCATTTAGCCAAAAAGGCTAACAACGAGCGAAAACCTTCTTGCATGTCTGTTTACGTCCAAGATCCGACGTGAGGTGATGAACGCACTTTTTCCAGAAGTAGGGGCTTTTCCAGGCTTTTCACCTCAGGTCCTTGGAAACCTCCGAGCTCTATGAATGCAGCTATATTACAAAAGTGGACGGCGATAAACATGTGAGAGCGAGGCGGCCGCCTGGCTCTCACCTGATCTTACAGCTGATTGGTTCAGGTGTCGACTCAACAATATGACCTTTCAGATAAAGTATTCATTTATGTTGAATTTCAGAGATTTCGATTTGATGTGTCTGATCTGAAGGTTTATTCTGTGTCAGAAAACATGTTGTGTGACTGATGGTGAAGTTTAGTCATCACAGATACTGTGTATTAACACTGGACTGTTTCATTATTGAAGTAGCCTATTTAGCTTGTTGTATCAAATATGAAGCTCACAGTCAGACACAGTGTATTCAGCCTGTGTAGCTGAGGGACAGGTCACACTGATATGATGCTGATTTACAGCAGAGTTCATGAACCATCAACAGAAACAACAGATCACCTGTAAAGCATTTTAATAAATCAGTCTATCATAATTAAAACAACTGGAGACTGAGAACAAACTGATAGATGAGTCTGATCACTTTTTAATGAATCACCGTCATACCTGACAGGATGTGAGTGTGTCTGTGACTTCCTGTACAGACTGAAGGCTGCTGGAAACTGTCCGCAGCTTTTTGTCACCGCCTCCTGCTGCAGCTCTGCTCTCGTCTCCCCAGCAGGAGCACAGGAGCCCCTCCCCCCCTCCACTCTGGTTATTTCCTGTGCTGCAGTAATCCACCCATCGCTTTGCACCCGGCACTATCTTGGCTGTTTGCCAGACGCTGTTCTCGAGATGAAGACAGAGAAGAAGGACGGGGTGGACTGTGTCCGTGTTGGTCAGCGACGGTGCTCAGGCTTCAGGTGAGAATGTCAAACTTAAATATGATTATTAGCTTTTGTATTTAAGTGTGTTTGAATTGTGTGATTGCGCTCTGGTGTTAAATAAAGCAGCGTATGTGCTGCAGTCCCTCTCTAATGTGTGGAGCCTGTGTATGTATAAAACCCTCCTGGCTCACACATGTTCCTGTGTGTCGGTAGTTTCTGTCAAGTCACAGTGTGTAGTTAGAGGTCGATGAAGGAGGAAACGAGAGGCAGCTGCTCAAAAATGGCCGCGTGTCGTGTCTTCGTCATGAACACCATGGTGTCAGCCGTTAGTTAGGGCGGTCACACTGGGTTCAGGCCTCAGAGCTGCTCTAACAAACAGGCTGTGAAATGACTGAGTGTGTGTCAGTCTGCAGTGATCACTGACACTGGAGTTCATTTACTCTCTGATAGAATAACACGAGGCACCTGAGTGAGGACCTCTTACAGTGTTTATGTGACACACTCAGAGGAGTTTTATCAGCAGCTTGTCCTTTACACGCCATACACACTCTGTACAGTAGGTGGCGTATGCACCATCCACCGATGACGTAAGAGTGTACCCGGTCCAGCGGTTAGCATCTATGGTTAGTATCAGTGTGTAGCAGCTAGCAGTCTGAGCTACATGTCAACTGAACCATGTCTCATAGCTACATTATATTTGGGCAACTTGTGGCTCTGATATCTACATGGATACTGTGTCTGTCAGCAGCAGGTGAGTGTGAGTGTGTGTGTGTGTGTGTGTGTGTGTGTGTGTGTGTTGTAATTCTGTGTGGCAAAGTTTACGGTTTGTCCGAAGCATTTGTTGTGCGGTAAAAGTGTCCTCTCCGCGGGGGCTAAGACAACATAACACACTGCTCTATGGTCAGTCTTGAAGTTGTGACATTACTACCGTGTAGTGTAGTTGATCTGGGAGCTTCATGCGGAGGCTAACGTCACATAAATGTGCACTTTACGAGCCTTTAGTATCGGTCGGCCTTTCCATGAATCGCCCTGCCGAGCATGATGCACCGAAGGCGGCGGAGAAAACGCAAACACACCGGGGTTCCCGGCTGGAGAGCTAGCAAGGCTAAAGAGCTAGCAAGGCTAAAGAGGCCCCAGGCTCTGTGTAGCTAACGCTAGGTCCCCGGGTATCAAAGAGGATGAGCTGAGGGTGGGGTTATCATCCCGGACAGCGACCCGGGACGCCTGCGTGATGGTTATCCCACGAACCCGGCTTCGTCCCGTTGTCAGACGATGGTATTAAGCTAGCAGGTGGCACTGCTAGTGACGTTAGCAGCTACTAGCCGCGGCGGTGGCGTGTTTGTGTGAATAACAGCTGATAGACGGATGCTACCGTCGTAGATCGTCACTGCTCATCAGATAGAGTGTCTGTCAGTAAAATGCGGACCATTATACCTGTCACGGCGGGAGTTTGCTGATGTTGTTGTGACAGTGGTCGACGTCACCGGATGCTAATGCTAGCTTACTAGCTACTCGGATCAACTCGGTAACTCAACCCAGGGTTAAGAGCCGTGAACGCGCACGCAGCGGACCAATCACAATCATGAGAGAAGCGCAGCGTCACAGAGCGTCACAGAGCGTCCTCACAGAGCGCCGTATGTGAGGGGAAACAGTATTTCTCATGAGGATCAGAGATTAATTCTACTAAAATATGAGGAGGAGAAAAGCAGCATTAGAGAAAAGGCCAACACCGTGGCAGCTGCAGGAGGAGGAAACACGCGTGGCAACACATAACGGGATGAATAATGTTTAGTTTTAGTTTAGATTAGTTTATTTGCACATAATGTTAAAAACAGACAGTATAACATTTACAAGATTAAAAAAGAAAAGTGCCGGAGAGGTTAGAAGCCACTAAAAGCTTATCAAAGAAATTCCCCTGTCAAAACATCAATGAAATCACATAATAGAGAAGAAAAAAAACGGGTGAGGAAAGAAGAAATAGAGGAGGAGAGAGGGAAAAATCAAGACAACACAAGGCAGCAAATAAAATGATGTGTAGGTTAAATGACTCATCACTGGTTCAAGTAGCTACAGTACCTGTACCTGTACACCTGACACTGATCACACCCATGAAATCAATGCTGCGCAGATGAATTGCGTGTATTACAATTATCGTCTAACATCATTGCGTCTGATAAACTGGTCTTCTTTGTCATAACGTTATATATGCTACAATAAAGCTTAAAGCTGACGCCACAATTAAATCATATCAACACCAAACTGATAGTCTGAATAAAATCATCCTGATATTGAGCTGTGTTAGAAATTAACAGCTGTGCAGAAATATTCCTAGTGTCCCTCTTTAAGAAACAGAAAGGAAAATCCCTCAAACACCATGAAGTGTAGACATGATAGGCTACTTTCCACATTTCCAGCAGCAAAGCTGTCAGTTAGGCCCATTATCTTTAACAGGGATCATTTCCTCCAACAAAACAAAATGTTGGCACTAATTAATGGTGCTATTAAGTGTCCGCTAATGATCAGTTTCTTTCTTATGAAGGGCTGGGATGAAAGTTCCACTTCTTTCCACTCCTTTTTGAACAGTCTTTTCATTGTCTGTTGTTGTTGCTTTCTTTTCTTTTGTAATGTTCAAAATAAACTTTCAAATCAAAATCAATCAAATGAATTAAACTTCCCGTCATGACTGGGCTGCATTTCTGTCAGCCATCAACAGCTGATTGGCCAGTGGGTGGTGCTTTTTATAGGATCAGATTCAACCCTGAACTTACCCTGCTCCGGAGCAGGATAGCCGTTCAGAGTGAGTTACCATGGTGATCTACCCCGATAAGAACTGAATCGGCTTCGTGAGACCGAAAACCCAGGGTTAACCCTGAAGTTACCTCGCTAAGACATTAATCCTGCTTCGTGATACAGGCCCCAGCTCCGTCATGACCTGTGTGTGTACTCCATAAGATTTCTCTGCCGAGCCCTCGCCAACAGAGGCCCAGATAAACTGCCCTCCTGGGCCTGGGTCCAAACACAACGCGCTCCCCGTGATCCTGTGGAGGCCGCCATTGTTAGTCAAAATTAAATTGTAGATATCTCAAACTAGAATTAGGGATAGTCGTAATTTAATTGCAGCTCTCTATAATCAAGTTGTGGATATCTTGAAAACAATTCTGAGAAGAGATATCTCAAATTGGAGATATCTTTAACTCTCATTCTGCCTAGGCAAAATGTAATTGCAGATATCTTGAATCAGGGTTTTGACAGTTATCTGTGAAAGTGGGAGGCGGGAGCAGCTTGCTATTCAATGAATCAAACCCATTCAAATCATTGACCACTGAAGCAGTATTTCTCCAGCCTAGCTATGAAATGCTAAAACGAGTTTTTGACAGGGATTTTCACTGTTCAGTTGTATTGTTACTGAGCCAACATCCAATGGAAAGCTTGCCATAATGAGCAACGAATGATATGCCTCGCGTGAGCAATGTTTTGCACAATCGTCATAATTACGCTTGAGATATCTTGAACTTCCATTCTGCCTAACTGAAACTGAATTACAGATATCTGTAAATGTAATTTAGGATGTGTGACGAGTCAAGTGTTGTTTTCAGTGATGTCATTGCTGATATCTGAATTACAGATATCTCTAACTGTCGTTTTGACTGGTCAGAATGAAGATGTAGATATTTTGAGTGACAATTCTTACTAGTCACGATGTAATCACGACTAGTCAAAATGAAGTTGTTGATATCTATAATGTTAATTCCGGATAGTCAAGCTTAAGGTGCGGACACACCAAACCGACATCAAAGAACTAGCAGCGACGAAAGCCAACTGTTGCGTTGTCTACGTCGCCTCACATCGCCCTGTGTCAGTTGCATTTGAACACACTACACGGACTACATCCGACGGCCAAATGGCACGTACGTTCTGCGCCTGCGTGAGAGAGAGCGGAGTGAGAGAGTGGTACATCCTGTCAGCCGAGGGGTTTCCTATCTGTGCAGCCGAGCACCGCAGCACCTCCACTGACTATTACATCCAGACGGTCCCGGTGTTTCCTCCTCAGGCCGGGGCTAGCTGGGAGGCTAGCGGAGGCTAACTGGCTGTGCTTCCCTCCGGTCATGCTGCGGCTAACGCTCCGCTAGCCGCTCCCAGCTAGCTCCGGTTTGTTATTCAGGTTAAAGTGTGAAGAAGCAGCGGGTCTGTGGGGCAGCTGAGTGAAGTGGAGCCTGAGGAGGAAGCACCGGTTAGCCCCGGTTTCACTACAGGCAGATTCACTCGCTACAGGGGCGAGGAAATAAAACCTGAACAGCCAATCAGAGTGATCTCTCTCACCGACAAGCTCCCCCGCCGATTCAGCATGCTGAAGACACACCGCAAAATCTAGGGCGACTGACGCTCACCGACGGCCTGACTTTGGTTGACGGCCAACCGTCGGCTTGGTGTGTCAGGGCCTTAAGCCATTAAATGTTAAAACATCTTG